>NC_079189.1:561885052-562203916 GCF_029499605.1 Hyla sarda | reverse complement strand
CCATCCGGCCCTGGGGATTTGCTTACATTTTTATCACTTAACTTACCTTGTACCATCTCTACATTAAGCCAGTTCAGTACATTACATGATGTGTTACCAGCACTGACCTGGCCAATGTCAGCTCCTTCTTCCATAGTGTATACAGAACTAAAGAACCCATTCAGTAGTTCTGTCTTCTCTTGATCGCCTGTGACAACTTCCCCATTATCATTATTAAGGGGTCCTACATGCTCTGTCCTTGGTTTTTTGCATTTATATATCTAAAAAAATATTTAGGATTAGTTTTGCTTTCTTTGGCCACCTGTCTCTCATTTTGAATTTTTGCTGTTTTTATTACATTTTTACAGATTTTATTAAGCTCCTTGTACTGTTTAAATGTTATAGCTGACCCATCAGATTTGTATTTTTTGAAGGCTATTTTTTGTTGTTTATTGCTCTTTTAACATCATGTGTCAGCCATGTAGGATTTAGTTTTAATCGTTTATATTTGTTCCCCTTTGGTATATATTAAGATGTATAGTTATTTAGAGTTGATTTAAAGATGTCCGATTTACCTTCTGTATCAGTATTTGACAACACCTCCCCCCAGTCTATGTCCTGTAGTGCAGCCCTCAGCCCAGGGAAATTTGCCTTTTTAAAGTTATATGTTTTTGCCTTCCCCGCCTGTCTTTGTTTTCTACATTTTAAGTCAAAAGTAACTATATTGTGGTCGCTATTACCAAGGTTTTCCCGCACAGTTACATTACCAACCAGCTCTGCGTTGTTGGAAATGATCAGATCCAACAAGGCATCACTTCTTGTTGGGTCCTCCACAAACTGGCCCATAAAGTTATCCTGCAATAAATTTAGGAATTGTCGCCCCTTTGTAGTTTTAGCCAACCCCGGACCCCAATCTATATCTGGATAGTTAAAATCTCCCATTATTACCACTGTACCTGTGTGTTAGAACAAAGCCAAGTGTTCTACACCCATATTGAGGCTATCTGTAGTCCAGTAACTACATATACATACAATACATTATTTTGACACACATTATTACTATTGCACTATTGCAATTACTATTTCCACTCATACATATATACAGTTCTAATTCTCCCATATGTACATTTGCCTCTATTTACATACAGTCTACCCGATACATACATAGAGTACGGGAAATTGCCCGACTTTAACATGGTTATCAGTGCGTCAACTATACTTTACATGCATGTGCAAGTGATGCGCTTGCAATGCCCTATATCAATATGGCTTGCGCAAGATTCGGAAGCACAGTGAGTGTGCGCGGACTGCAACGCCTAGCTTTGCTGCCTAGTGACAAGCTATGCTGTTCTGGGATTGGCTGTACTACACACACACGGCGGCAGGGAACAGCCACCATTACAGCTGACTGGTGAGTGTTTGATCACATGACTTAATTGTCCCTTTTATTTTAAGCACGTGCACTATGATAACACTATTAACACAGTACACATCATTTGAAAATATTGACATACTGTATGAAGTATGTATAATGATGGACTACCATTTGCGCTGTATAGCACCTATTATATTTTTAATTTCACCTGTACATATGTGTGTATTTGAACTAATGTATGGTTTATCATAATTAGCACCAAACAGTTTTTTTTGTAGGTACCCATATTAAAATGGGAGGTGTATGTACCTTGCATGCTTAACAAAGACTGTTCTGACGGTTGAAATGTAGTATCCTACCATGAGGAAATAAACCTTTTTGATCACTATTTTGGAGTGCTGTGGGACGCTTTACTTTGCTGTGTAGATAGATAGATATGAGATAGATAGATAGATAGATAGATAGAGAGAGATAGACGGACGGATAGTTACATAGTTACATAGTTAGTAGTTACATAGTTAGTATGGTTGAAAAGTCCATCAAGTTCAACCAGGGAATTGAAGGGTAGGGGTGTGGCGCGATATTTGGGAAGGGATGGGATTTTATATTTCTTCATAAGCAGTAATGTTATTTTGTTCCAGGAATGTATCTAACCCTGTTTTAAAGCTGTAAATTTTTCCTGCTGTGACCAGTTCCTGAGGTAGACTGTTCCATACGTTCACAGTTCTGATGGTAAAGAAGGCGTGTCGCCCCTTAAGACTAGACCTTTTCTTTTTCAGACAGAGGGAGTGCCCCCTCGTCCTTTGGGGGGGGGGGGGGGTTAACCTGGAACAGTTTTTCTTCATATTTTTAGTATGGGCCATTAATATACTTATATACATTTATCATATCCCCCCTTAAACGTCTCTTCTCAAGACTAAACAATTGTAACTCCTTTAATCGCTACTCATAGCTAAGATGTTCCATGCCCCATATTAGTTTAGTCGCGTTTCTCTGCACCCTTTCCATCTCCACAGTGTCCCTTTTATGGACTAGTGCCCAAAACTGAACAGCATTTTCCAGATGAGGCCGTACCAATGCTTTATAAGGGGGGAGTATTATGTCCCTGTCCCTTGAGTCCATGCCTCTTTTATACTTGACAATATCCTGCCGGCCTTGGAAGCAGCAGCCTGACATTGCATGCTATTCTGTAGTCTGTGATCTACAAGTACACCCAGATCCTTCTCTACCAGTGACTCTGCCAGTTTAATCCCTAAGACATACGACACATGCATGTTATTAGTACCCAGATGCATAACTTTAGATTTATCCACATTGAACCTCATTTGCCAAGTGGATGCCCAGACACTTAGTCTATCCAAGTCATTTTGTAACCTATACACATCCTCTATAGACTGTACCGTGCAAGAAAGCTTGGTGTCATCTGCAAAGATAGAAACAGAGCTGTTAATGCCTCTATATCATTGATAAATAAATTAAACAACAGCGGGCCCAGTACTGAACCTTGGGGTACACCACTAATAACCGTGGACCAATCAGAGTATGAATCATTGACCACCACTCTCTGGGTACGATCCATGAGCCAGTGTTCAATCCAGTTACAAACTAAAGTTTCCAAACCCAAAGACCTTAACTTACCTGTCAGATGTCTATGAGGGACAGTATCAAACGCTTTAGCAAAAATCCAGAAACACTATATCCACAGCGATTCCTCTGTCAAGGCTTCTACTTACATCTTCATAAAAGCAAATTAGATTGGTTTGACAACTTCTATCCTTAGTAAACCCATGCTGGCTATCACTTATAATACAATTATCCCCTATGTATTCCTGTATGAAATCCCTTATAAGTCCTTCAAACAATTTTGTCACTCCCTGTTGCAAAACTACAATTTCCGGAATGCACACAAAGCCAAAGGCATGCTGGGGGTTCTAGTTTTGCAACAGCTGGGGGCTGGCCATTTGCCTCTCTCTGACCCCCAAACTGCAACCTGTCCCCCTCCTCCCCAAAGAGTCACTTACCCAGATTGGTGGCACTAGCGGTCGCCAGGGGAATTTTTCATCTGTTCAGCAGTGCGGGTGTTAAGTTCTGTGGTGGAGCAGGTAATAAAGCAAAAACCTGCTCCACCAATGGAGCTTGATGGCAGGGGAGCATCATCCCTCTCTGCTCTCTTTCCAGCCCCTGCTCTAAATTTAAATGGCCTGCAATTAAAAAAAAATGCTAGCAGTGGCAGGCCTCTTCTTAGGCTTGAGATAGCTGAGCGCCCGGCCTTCAGCCCATCCTAGTGTCTCCAGCGGATCTGCTGAGGCTGCTGCCCCCCCTGACGGCGGCCATGCGTACAGGTAAGCCCTGATGTCTTTGTACTTAAGGACCAAGGGCATACCTGTACACTCTGGTCCCGTTTATGGGGTTTAAACCGTTCTCATACGGGCAGCCAGGACCCACGGCTGACGCCCAGCACCCTTTATTCATCTTTGATCGCAGCGTCTAAAGTGCGGGGGTAATGGTGCCAGTTAGCTCAGTGGCGCTGATCTGGACATCCACGGTGAAATTGCGGGTCCTGATCAGCTGACTGGATGACGGGAGGGTCCTCATCTGCCTCCTTGTCATCCATTCAGTGATTTTCCGCTCAAAGCCTATAGCATAGCATTGATCAGTGTAAGCTATCAAAAGAATGTATGTAAAAAATAATAATTGCATACTAAAAATAAAAAAAGTGTAAAAAAATGTTTTTCTCATTTTTTTTAATTAAAGGGGTACTCCGGTGCTTAGACATCTTATCCCCTATCCAAAGGATAGGGGATAAGATGCCTGATTGCGGGAGTCTCGCTGCTGGGGACCCCCGTGATCTTGCACGCGGCACCCCATTTGTAATCAGTCCCCGGAGCGTGTTCGCGGTGGAGCGTGACGTCACACGTCATCGGGCCTGTGGGCGCCGGTAATCAGACCCGGAGCAAACATGCTCCTGGGACTGATTACAAACGGGGTGCCGCGTGCAAGATCACGGAGGTCCCCAGTGGCGGGACTCCCGCGATCAGCAGGCCCGTTGATACAGGACAGGTAAACCAAGCAATTGCTTGGGGCCCCGAGCTGGCTGGGGGGCCCCGAGCACTGCCAGTGATTGCCCGTCCTGTAGCGACGGGGCAATTCCCCCATCACCAGGGCCGGATTAACAATCGTGCTCTTGGAGTTTGAGCTCCGGGCCCCAGGCACCCAGTCAAACAAGAGGGCTCCCGAATGTCTGCCATTTTTTTTTAAATAAACACATTTGCAGCTTTGGAGTTCTTCTCACATCACCACAATCATGCTACCCCCCACCCCCGCTGCACTTGGTATCTTCCCTCAGCCCCGGACTCTTCTCTTAGCCTTCAGCCGTCTCAGCAGGAGGAGGGGGAGGGGGGAGGAGAGAGAGCACAGAGCTGTGAGGAAAGGAGACCACAGAGGCTGTACAACATGGGGCCTGACTATAGTAGGTGTCCCTGGATATATATATATATATATATATATATATATATATATATATATATATGTGTGTGTGTGTATAAGCGTGTGTGTGTGGAAATAGAAGTGTGTGTACATATGTGTATGTCTATGTACTGTGCCTGTGTGCATGTTACTACTGTGGATGACTATATGTACAGTGCATGTGTGTATATATACCAGTGTTTCCCAACCAGGGTGCCTCCAGTTGTTGCAAAACAAAGGCTGTCTGGGCATGCTGGAAGTTGTAGTTTTTCAACCTCTGTATGCACCCTTCTTGGGAAACACTGATCTATGCTATCTGTGTGTGTATGAAGCATGCATGTACAGTATGTAATGTGTACAGTATGTGTGTATGCATAATGCATTTATAGCATGTAATGTGTACAGTGTGTGTGTATATGATGCATGTACAGTATGTAATGTGTACAGTATGTTGTGTGTGTATGAATCATGTACAGTATGTAATGTGTACATTATGTGTGTATGAAGCATGTATAGTATGTAATGTGTACAGTATGTGTGTATGAAGCATGCATGTATAGTATGTAATGTGTACAGTGTGTGTGTGTGTATGATGCATTTACAGTATGTAATATGTACAGTATGTTGTGTGTGTATGAACCATGTACTGTATGTAATGTGTATAGTATGTGTGTGTATGAAACATGTATAGTATGTAATGTGTACAGTATGTGTGTGTATGAAGCATGTATAATATGTAATGTGTACAGTATGTGTGTGTATAATGCATGTATAGTATGTAATGTGTACAGTATATTGTGTGTATGAAGCATGTACAGTATGTAATGTGTACAGTGTGTGTGTATGAAGCATGTACAGTATGTAATGTGTACAGTATGTTGTGTGTATGAAGCATGTACAGTATGTAATGTGTACAGTATGTGTGTATGAAGCATGTACAGTATGTAATGTGTACAGTATGTTGTGGGTGTATGAATCATGTACAGTATGTAATGTGTACAGTATGTGTGTATGAAGCTTGTACAGTATGTAATGTGGACAGTATGTGTGTGTATAATGCATATACAGTATGTAATGTGGACAGTATCTGTGTGTGTATGAAGCATGCATGTATAGTATGTAATGTGTGCAGTATGTGTGTATGATGCATGTACAGTATGTAATGTGTACAGTGTGTGTGTATGATGCATGTACAGTATGTAATGGGTACAGTGTGTGTGTATGGTGCATGTATAGTATGTAATGTGTACAGTATGTTGTGTGTGTATAAAGCATGTACAGTATGTAATGTGGACAGTATCTGTGTGTGTATAAAGCATGCATGTACAGTATGCAATGTGTGCAGTATGTGTGTGTATGATGCATGTACCGTATATAATGTGTACAGTATATGTGTGTGTGTGTGTGTATGAAGCATGCATGTACAGTATGTAATGTGTACAGTATGTGTGTATGATGCATGTACAGTATGTAATGTGTACAGTGTGTGTGTATGATGCATGTACAGTATGTAATGGGTACAGTGTGTGTGTATGGTGCATGTATAGTATGTAATGTGTACAGTATGTTGTGTGTGTATAAAGCATGTACAGTATGTAATGTGGACAGTATCTGTGTGTGTATGAAGCATGCATGTACAGTATGTAATGTGTGCAGTATGTGTGTGTATGATGCATGTACCGTATATAATGTGTACAGTATGTTGTGTGTATGATGCATGTACAGTATGTAATGTGTGCAGTATGTGTGTATATGAAGCATGCATGTACAGTATGTAATGTGTGCAGTATGTTGTGTGTATGAAGCATGCATGTACAGTATGTAATGTGTACAGTATGTTGTGTGTTTGAAGCATGCATGTACAGTATGTAATGTGTATTGTGTGTGTATATAATGCATGCAGTGGCGGATACAGGGGGGCGGGGGGTGGAAACGGGGCAATTGCCCCGTCCCGTGCGTGCACCCATTGGAAAGCACCTAATGTGGGGGAACTATACTGCACCTAATGTGGGGGAATTATACTGCACCTAATGTGGGGGAACTATACTGCACCTAATGTGGGGGAACTATACTGCACCTAATGTGGGGGAACTATACTGCACCTAATGTGGGGGGACTATACTGCACCTAATGTGGGGGAACTATACTGCACCTAATGTGGGGGAACTATAGCCTAATGTAGGGAGAACTATACTGCACCTAATGTGGGGGAACTATACTGCACCTAATGTGGGGGAACTGTAGCCTAATGTAGGGAGAACTATACTGCACCTAATGTGGGGGGACTATACTGTACCTAATGTGGGGGAACTATAGCCTAATGTGGGGAGAACTACACTGCACCTAATGTGGGGAACTATACTGCATCTAATGTGGAGAACTATACTGCACCTAATGTGGGGAACTATACTGCACCTAATGTTGGGGGACTATACTGCACATAATGTGGGGGAACTACAACCTAATGTAGGGGAACTGTACAGCACCTAATGTGGGGAACTATACTGCCTAATGTGGGGGAACTATACTGCACCTAGTGTGGGGGACTATACTGCACCTAATGTGGGGGAACTATACTGCACCTAATGTGGGGGAACTATACTGCACCTTAAGTGGGGGAACACTGCTAGCCTAATGTGGGGAGAACTCTGCTGCACCTAATGTGGGGGGAACTCTGCTGCACCTAACGTGTGGGAAACTGTGCCGCACCTAACGTGGGGGGAACTGTGCTGCACCTAATGTGGGGGCCTTGTATCGACGTTCGCTCACGTCGCGCTCCAAGCATTCAAGGGCCGGCGATACTACGTCCTGACGCTGGCCCTAGAGCGTGACGTGCGTGAACATCAAAGGGGGGGGGGGTGATCCTCCATGTCCATTTTGCTTGGGGAATAGTCCCTGGCCCTATCTTATATGAAGGATAGCCTTATGCCTATCCCATGCATGCTTAAAGGGTACCTTTCATCAAAAAACTTTTGATATATTAAAAATTAATGCATGCAGAATAACTTTCCAATAGCATGTTATTAAAAAAATATGCTTCTTTCTATTTAATTTTCCACTTTGAAAAAATTACCACAAGGGGTCTCCCTACCAGTCATTTTTTATAGATTTCAGACTCATGCTGGAGTCCTAAATCTCAGACTGCAGCCGGGACACAGACAAACTCAGCACTGCTCCCTGCCAGGGAGTTTGTCTGTGTCCTGGCTGCAGTCTGAGATTTAGGACTCCAGCATGAGTCTGAAATCTATAAAAAAAAGGACTGATAGGGAGACCCCTAGTGGTCGTTTTTTTAAAATCGAAAATTACATAGAAAGAAGCATATTTTTTAATAACATGCTAATGGAAAGTTATTCTGCATACATGAATCTATAATATATCAAAAGTTTTTTTGATGATAGGAACCCTTTAAACTCCTTCACTGTATTTGCAGCGACCACTTCTACAGGAAGGCTATTCCATGCATGCACTACTCTGTCAGTAAATTAATACTTCCTGATATTACTGCAAAAAACTTTCCCCCTCTAATATAATACTATGTGCTCTTGTGGTAGTTTTTCTTCCTTTACATCTCCTCTTCTCCTTCATAGTGTTGATCATATCCCTCTGTCTCGTCATTCTTCTATACATGATAAGGTCCTTTAACCTTTCCTGGTAAATGTTATACTGCAATCCATGTACTAGTTTAGTAGATCTTCTCTGAACTCCCTTCAATGTATCTATATCCTTCTGGAGATACGGCCTCCAGTACTGCACACAATGCTCCAAGTGAGGTCTCACCAGTGCTCTGCACAGTGGCATGAGCACTCCCTTCTCAATACTGCGAATACCTCTCCATATACACCCATGAGCCCTTTCCTCTACTGCTAATACCTCTCCCTATACGTCCATGAGCCCTTCCATCAACTGCTAATACCTCTCCCTATACATCCATGAGCTCTTCCATCAACTGCTAATAACTCTCCCTATACATCCATGAGCACTTCCTTCAACTGCTAATACCTCTTCATATACACCCATGAGCACTTCCCTCTCTACTGCTAATTAGTGATGAGCGGCATTGCCCATATTCAAATTCGCTATATTTCATGAATATATAGACAAATATTCGTCTTATATTTGCAAATTTTGCGTATTTGTTATATTTGCGTATTCAAGGAAGAAAACTGTGAGGGGGTGAGCAACTTAACTATTGGTTGCTAGGGATGTTGTTGATAACCTCTGACAAGTGTATTTGCATCATTCTAATTGGCCCACAAGTGAAAAGAAGGAATATGCGAATATTCACAGATGCGAATATTCTCATATATGAATATTCACATATGTGCATATGCGGAAAAAAGTGAATATTTGTAATTTTGAATCTATAGCAAATATATTCGCAATATTCGCAAATTCACAAATTTGCGCCCAACACTACTGCTAATACCTCTTCCTATACACCCATGAGCACTTCCCTCTTTTTACTGCTAATACCTCTCCCTTTACACCCATGCATTCTGATAGCATTTCCTACTGCTCTATGACATTGTCTGACATTGTGTATTCCTTCCACAGACATTTTATTCCCTATCCAAAGTATAGGGCATAAGATGTCTGATTATGGGGGTCCTGCTGCCCCGGCCACCCTTGCCACACTCAGCATTCTAAACAGTATGTTTAGAATGCTGGGAGTCTGCAGCCGGAGACCTGACGTCACGCTGCTCCCCCTCCATTAATGTCTATGGGAGGGGGCATGACAGCCTTTGGATAGGGGATAAGATGTCTTTGGGCGGAGTACCCCTTTAACCTTTTGGAGACGTATGTTTCAGGATCACCTGACGAAGCACAACGCAAAACGTACATTGGGGTTGAAGCTGGTAGGTGGTAACTTGCATGGCGCGGAGTCTTTATGGCTGGCCTTTCTGTTTGCTCTCCAGTCCTTAATGTCTATTGTGCTTTTCATGATATAACCATCTCTCTTTGCTACATTCAGTGGTATTATACCTATACCATCTCCAGTCATCTGTTTTTGCCACCCTCAGTGCCTGTATTTAAATTTTTCTGTGTTATTTTAAATGTATGTCTTTTTGATATATGTTCAATAAATATTAATATTTTATACATTTGGTTCTTTTTATTTGTGTGAATTGGTTAAGTGAATCAATTCTGGGTACATTATAGTGGCCAGCACTTTGTTGGTAGTTTAATCTTTTGAAATATTGACTTCTAAATTCCTTTACCCTGGGGTTATTATGCCAAAGGTGCTTTATCTTGCACTTATACACATTATTATTACTGCTTATGCAGAGTTTCGCCGCTTTATGGGTGGGTATGTTTGCCCATATGGGGCATGGGAAACATTTTGACACATTGGCCCTGATTTTCTAAGAGTGGAGAGCAGGTTTCATTGTGGGGTTTGATTACCTACAATTTTTTTTCCACGGTATTTACTAGGGTTTTCCTACTTTTTCCACTTTCCCTACATTTTGCTTTTTTTAAACATGCTCTGATCTGTAGGGTATTCCTCAGCTGAAATCCACCACATTTTCTGTGGAAACACGTCCCTTTTCTGCGTCCACTCCCCCTTTCTCCGATGGCTACGCCCCTTTTTCTGTTTTTTTTAGTAAAATGAGTTAGTCAGGTTTTTTTTTTATTCTGGTGCAAATTCTGGCACAATTTCTGGTGCAGACAGAATTTCTGGCGCAATGCACCAGAATCTGGCGCACAACCCTACAAAACATATCGGGTTTTCAATAGTAATTGAGGGCCATTATGTTTGAGTTTACAGGTATCACCTGATTTTACAAAGCATGGTTTTGACTGTTGAAATAATAAATAAATAAGAAAATGAATAAATAAATAAATAAATAAATAAAATAGCTAGTAAAAATGATCAAACAATTTTATTTTAAACCTGATGATTTAGGAATAGAAAAAGAAAACCCTCTCCTATGCACACATGTGGCATTTCAGTCCAGATGATGTAATAAGGTTGGCTTATGTGTTTGCACGGTCATAAATTTATTGACACACTAGCAAGCAATTATGTAAATGATATTAAGTTAGCTAATTATACATTCTTCGGGGTGATATATGTCAGGAGTTATTTTACATTCTATGCAAATGACCGAATCTCAACTCGCTACACATTCGCCATATATATCTCATGTTTTTCCTGCTCGGTGCAATAATCATCCCTAATGTGGAGCCTTCTATTGTGACACGTACCATCAATCTAAAGCTTTGCATTTAACTGGCATGTTATCTTTATTCTGTAGGTCAATATGTTTAAAAAAATACACATACTCACATAGATTTTTTTTTATTATACTACTTTAAAAAAAGTCTATCTTTTATGACAATATATGCTTAAAGCATACCTGTCAGATCCCACAAAAAAATCTGATCATGTATATATAATTAGTATGTCTCAATCACCAATATTTCACCAAAAAATAGCATTTTAAAGCTGCTCACTGTCTTTTCCATCCTCTCTTGTGGAGGGGGTGTGTCCATCTCTTGCCTGCACTGTGATGATTCATCTTTCTCCCTCACTCAGCTCTGACTCACTGGTCTCAGGAGCGAGCCTGGCAGCCAGCTAAGCACTGCACTCTGCTCTGTAACCCTTTCCTTTCTTGTTTTTTTGCTGTACATGTTACACGGAGAGAAGGAATGATTATTGTGGACTGCATGTTCCCTACCACCAAAGACAATATGGTGAGTGTATAACTTAGATCTTCCCAGATTAGTGCAACTGTTTAGTGCTAAAAGTAGAGTAGTATTTGTGCATACATTTTCTATATGTTCCTATGTCCCTGGTTTTGGAATTGTTGGGGGTACTGTGTTTGGATAACTCTTTTACAGCAGTGTTGCCTTCAGCTATGTGCCTACAGCTTTTGCAAAACTACAACTCCCAGCATGCCCAGACATCCTTTGACTGTCCAGGCATGCTTGGAGTTGCAGTTTTGCAAAAGCTGGAGGCACATGATTGGTAAAACTCTGCATTACAGCAGTGTTGCTGCGGGCTGTGTTCCTTCTACAGCCTTTTCAATTAGCCATCTTGGGTCCATGACCCTTGGACACCCTCATACTGCTGTGGGACTCATTAGTGTGCCAGGAGGTATGGGGACCCCTAGTGGTGGGATTTTCAAAGGCAGTTTTTTTTTTTAAATAAAATGAGAAACATTTTAAAAGAAGTATATTAGAAAAACTATTGTTTTGCCAAGATGTACAACAGTGACTTTTTTTTATTTTTCTACTAGCTGAGTACCCGGCGTTGCCCGGTTTTTCCTGCCTAATCCTTGTTGGGGAGGAAAATCAACAAAGGAGGAAGCTTTTGACTTCACAATGCGTTCTCATATATTGTTCTCATATCCCAACCCCATATCCCGTTCTCATATCTCAACCTTATATCCCATCCTCATATCCCAACCTCATATCTTGACCTCATATCCCGACCTCATATCCCGTCCTCATATCCTGACCTCATATCTTGACCTCATATCCCACCCTCATATCTCGACCTCCTATCCCAACCTCCTATCCTGACCTTCTATCCTGTCCTCATATCTCAGCCTCATATCTCGTCTTCATATCCTGACCTAATTTATCGTCCTTATATCCCATCCTCAAATCCCATCCTCATATCCCGACCTCATATCCTGACCTCATGTTCCATCCTCATATCCTGTCCTCAGGTGGGACTGATTTGTGATGAAGATATTGTAAACTGAAAATAGAAGGGAATGTGGCTTTGTGGGACTGGGCATAATTTGCAAACCAACCGATGCACAAAAAGGGTCGATAAAAGGGGTGGGGCTTAAATGCGGGCATGTCTTTGTGAGATGGGGTGTGGCTTGCAAGCCAGATTGACACATTCACTAGGAGATGGAGGGTGGAGCTTGTGGAGTAAGGTACTGGAAATCCCATATACTTGCATGGGACTTGAAACACAAACCCATCTGTTACATAAGGGTGTAGATAAGGGTTAATTTAACTATCATATGTTTTTATTTGACATATAAGTAATATGTGTACCAGGTATTATTGAAATATCTCCATCCGTACGGAAGTTATGTGGGAACATACATTTCCTATTGATTTGCATGGGACTTAAAACAAAAACCCTGACCCTAACAAATGGGGGGAAGTTAAGGGTAAAATGAACTATCCTATATTTTAAGTTGACATATAAGTAACATGTGACCAAATTTATCGAAATATCTAAAGCTGTTTGGAAGTTGTGCAGTAACATATATTTCCCATAGACCTGTATGGGACTTTAAACAATAACCCTGACCCTGGCAAATGGGGGTGAGTAAAGGTTAAATCACCTGTCCTATGTTTGTTGTTGACATATAAGTAACACGTGTGACAAGTTTCATGTTAATATCTTTAGCCGTTTGGAGGTGATGCTGGAACAGACACACATACATACACACATATGCACAGGGAGTTTTATATATACTAGCTGAGTACCCGGCATTGCCCGGTTTTTCCTTCCTAATCCTTGTTTGGGAGGAAAATCAACAAAGGAGGAAGCTTTTGACTTCATATCCCAACCCCATATTCCGTCCTCATATCTAGTCCTCATAACCCATCATCATATCTCGACCTCATTTCCTGACCTCCTATCCCATCGTCATATCTCGACCTCCTATCCCGTCCTCATATCCTGTCCTCCTAACCCATCCTCCAATCTCGATCTCATATCCTGTCCTCATATCTTGACCTCCTATCCCGACCTCCTATCTCGACCTAATGTTCCATCCTCATATCCTGTCCTCAGGTTGGACTGATTTGTGATGAAGATATTGTAAACTGAAAATAGAAGGGAATGTGGCTTTGTGGGACTGGGCATGATTTGCAAACCAGACCGATGCACAAAAAGGGTTGATAAAAGGGGTGGGGCTTAAATGTGGGCATGTCTTTGTGAGATGGGGTGTGGCTTGCAAGCCGGATTGACACATTCACTAGGAGATAGAGGGTGGAGCTTGTGGAGTAAGGTACTGGAAATCCCATATACTTGCATGGGACTTGAAACACAAACCCATCTGCTACATAAGGGTGTAGGTAAGGGTTAATTTAACTATCATATCTTTTTATTTGACATATAAGTAATATGTATACCAGGTATTATTGAAATATCTCCATCCGTACAGAAGTTATGTGGGAACATACATTTCCTATTGATTTGCATGGGACTTAAAACTAAAGCCCTGACCCTCACAAATGGGGGTAGTTAAGGGTAAAATGAACTATCCTATATTTTAAGTTGACATATAAGTAACATGTGACCAAATTTATCGAAATATCTCCAGCCGTTTGGAAGTTGTGCAGTAACATATATTTCCCATAGACTTGTATGGGACTTTAAACAATAACCCCGACCCTGGCAAATGGGGGTGAGCAAAGGTTAAATTTCCTATCCTATGTTTGTTGTTGACATATAAGTAACACGTATGACAAGTTTCATGTTAATATCTTTAGCCGTTTGGAGGGGATGCTGGAACAGACACACATACATACACACATATGCACAGGGAGTTTTATATATATACACTAGCTGAGTACCTGGCGTTGCCCGGTTTTTTCTTCCTAATCCTTGTTGGGGAGGAAAATCAACAAAGGAGGAAGCTTTTGACTTCATATCCCAACCCCATATCCCGTCCTCATATCTAGTCCTCATAACCCATCATCATATCTCGACCTCATTTCCTGACCTCCTATCCCATCCTCATATCTCCACCTCCTATCCCGTCCTCATATCCTGTCTTCCTAACCCATCCTCCAATCTCAACCACATATCCTGTCCTCATATCTTGACCTCCTATCCCGACCTCCTATCTCAACCTCATATCCTGTCCTCCTATCCCGACCTCCTATGCCGACCTTCTATCTCATCCTTATCTCCGTAATATGTGTACCAGGTATTGAAATATCTCCAGCTGTACGGAAGTTATGTGGGAACATACATTTCCCATTGATTTGCATGGGACTTTAAACAAAAGCCCTGACCCTCACAAATGGGGGTTGTTAAGGGTTAAATTAACTATCCTATATTTTAAGTGGACATGTAAGTAGCATGTGACCAAGTATTATGGAAATATCTCCAGCCGTTTGGAAGTTATGCAGTAACATATATTTCCCATTGACTTGTATGGGACTTTAAACATAAACCCTGCCCCTGGCAAATCGGGGTGGGTAAGGGTTAAATCACCTATCCTATGTGTGTTGTTGACATATAAGTAACATGTGTGCCCCAAGTTTCATGTTAATATCTTAAGCCGTTTGGACTAGTGTTGAGCGGCATAGGCCATATTCGAATTCGCGAATATTCGCGAATATATGGACGAATATTCGTCATATATTCGCGAATATTCGCATATTCGTTATATTTCCGTTTTATTTTCGCATATGCGAACATTCGCGTATGCGAAAATTATCATGTGAAAATTAGCATATACAAAATTTACATCCGCGAAAATTCGTATATGCGAAAATTAGCATATGCTAATTTTCGCATATGCGAATTTTTGCATGGCAGTCTCACACAGTAGTATTACAGCCTTCTTTACACCACACAAGCTGGAAGCAGAGAGGGGTGATCACTGTGATGTGTACTGTGAAGAAAAAAAAAAAAAAAAAAAAAACGAATATTCGTAATTACGAATATATAGCGCTATATTCGCGAAATTCGCGAATTCGCGAATATGCGATATTCGCGAATAATATTCGAATTGCGAATATTCGCGAGCAACACTAGTTTGGACGTGATGCTGGAACATACACACATACATTCATACATACATACATACATACATACACACACACACACACGTTGAGTTTTATATATATATATATATATATATATATATATATATATATATATATATATTAGCTGAATACCCGGCGTTGCCCAGTTTTTCCTTCCTAATCCTTGTTGGGAAGCAAAATAAACAAAGGAGGAAGCTTTTGACTTCATATCCCATCATATCCCAACCCCATAGACCGACCTCCTATTCCGTCATCATATCTCATCCTCACATCCCGTCCTCACATCTCGACCTCACATCCCGTCCTCACATCCCGTCCTCACATCCCATCCCCATATCCCGTCCTCATATCCCGTCCTCCTATGCCGTCCTCCTATCCCCACCTCCTATCATTACCTCCTATCCTGTCCTCCTATCCAGTCCATCTAACCCAACCTCCTATCCCGTCCTCCTATCCCGTCTTCATGTTACAACCTCCTATCCCGTCCTCATATCCCGTCCTCCTATCTCGACCTCCTATCCTGTCCTCCTATCCCGTCCTCCTATCCCGTCCTCCTATCCCGTCCTCCTATCCCGTCATCCTATCCCGTCCTTCTATCCCGACCTCCTATCTTCCTATCTCGACCTCCTATCCCAACCTCCTATCCCGTCCTCCTATCGCAATCACAAATGGGGGTAGTTAAGGGTTAAATTAACTTTCCTATATTTTAAGTGTACATATAAGTAACATGTGACCAAGTATTATTGAACTATCTCCAGCCGTTTGGAAGTTATGCAGTAACATGTATTTCCCATTGACTTGTATGGGACTTTAAACATAAACCCCGCCCCTGACAAATGGGGGTGACTAAGGGCTACATCACCTATCCTATGTTTGTTGTTGACATATAAGTAACATGTGTGCCAAGTTTCATGTTAATATCTTTAGCCGTTTGGACGTGATGCTGGAACATACACACATACATACACACACACACGTTGAGTTTTATATATATATATATATATATATATATATATATATATATATATATATATATATATATATATATATGTATATATATATATATATATATATATATATATAAATATATATATATAGAGAGAGAGAGAGAGAGAGAGAGAGAGAGAGAGAGAGAGAGACTAGCTGAGTACCCGGCGTTGCCTGTTTTTTCCTTCTTAATCCTTTTTGGGGAGGAAAATCAACAAAGGAGGAAGCTTTTGATTTCATATCCCATCCTCATATATTGTTGTCATATCCCAACCCCATATCCCGTCCTCATATCTCAACCTCATATACCGTCCTCATTTCCCGACCTCATATCCCGTCCTCATATCTCAACCTGATATTCCATCCTCCTATCTCAACCTCATATTCAGACCTCCTATCTCGACCTTATATCCTGTCCTCATATCCAGAACTTCTATCCCGTCCTCCTATCTCAACCTCCTATCCCGACCTCCTATCCCGACCTCATACCCCATCCTCCTATCTCGACCTCATATCCCGTCCTCATGTCCCGACCTCATATGCCATCCTCATATCCCGTCCTCCTATCCCAACCTCCTATCCCGTCCTCATATCTCGTCCTCCTATCTCGTGACTTTGTGGGACTGGGCGTGAATTGCCAGACCGATGCACAAAAAGGGTAGAAAATAAAATGGGTTATGTGGGAACATACATTTCCCATTGATTTGCATGGGACTTTAACCCCTTAAGGACCAAGGACGTACCGGTACGTCCTTGGTCCTGCTCTTCTGATATAACGCGGGGTTACACAGTAACCCCGCGTCATATCATGGCGGGCCCGGCGTCATAGTGAAGCCGGGACCCGCCTCTAATAGCGCGCAGCGCCGATCGCGGCGCCGCTCGCTATTAACCCTTTAGCCGCGTGCTCAGAGCTGAGCCGCGCGGCTAAAAGTGAAAGTGAAAGTTCCCGACTAGCTCAGTCGGGCTGTTCGGGATAGCCGCGGCTAATCGCGGCATCCCGAACAGCTGACAGGACAGCGGGAGTGCCCCTACCTGCCTCCTCGCTGTCCGATCGCCGAATGACTGCTCAGTGCCTGAGATCCAGGCATGAGCAGTCATGCGGCAGAATCGTTGATCACTGGTTTCTTATGAGAAACCAGTGATCAGCATAGAAGATCAGTGTGTGCAGTGTTATAGGTCATTTAACTCCTCCCCTATTAAAAGTTTGAATCACCCCCGTTCTCCAATAAAAAAAAAACACAGTGTAAATAAAAATAAAAATAAACATATGTGGTATCACCGCGTGCGGAAATGTCCGAATTATAAAAATATATCATTAATTAAACCGCTCGGTCAATGGCGTGCGCGCAAAAAAATTCCAAAGTCCAAAATAGTGCATTTTTGGTCACTTTTTATATCATTTAAGTCCTATCAATGCAAAAATGGTACCGTTAAAAACTTCAGATCACGACGCAAAAAATGAGCCCTCATACCGCCCCATACACGGAAAAATAAAAAAGTTATAGGGGTCAGAAGATGACAATTTTAAACGTATTCATTTTCCTGCATGTAGTTATGATTTTTTCCAGAAGTCCGACAAAATCAAACCTATATAAGTAGGGTATCATTTTAATAGTATGGACCTACAGAATACATATCAGGTGTCATTTTTACCGAAAAATGTACTACGTAGAAACGGAAGCCCCCAAAAGTTACAAAACAGCGTTTTTTTTCAATTTTGTCGCACAATGATTTTTTTTCCCGCTTCACCATAGATTTTTGGGCAAAATGACTGACGTCATTACAAAGTAGAATTGGTGGCGCAAAAAACAAGCCATCATATGGATTTGTAGGTGTAAATTTGAAAGAGTTATGATTTTTTAAAGGCAAGGAGCAAAAAACGAAAATGCAAAAACGGAAAAACCTCCGGTCCTTAAGGGGTTAAACAAAAACCCCGACCCTGGCAAATGGGGGTGAGTAAGTAAGGTTTAAATCACCAATCCTATGTTTGTTGTTGACATAAAAGTAACATGTGTGCCAAGATTCATGTTAATATCTTTAGCGTTTGGACGTGATGCTGGAACATACACACGTACACATACACACACACACACACATACATACACATACACACACATTGAGTTTTATATATATACTAGCTGAGTACTCAGCGTTGCCCGGTTTTTCCTTCCTAATCCTTGTTGTGGAGGAAAATCAACAGAGGAAGCTTTTGATTTCATATCGTGTCCTCATATATTGTTGTCATATCCCAACCCCATATCCTGTCCTCATACCCCGACCTCCTATCCTGACCTCCTATCCCGACCTCCTATCCCATGCTCCTATCTCGACCTCATATCCCGTCCTCATATCCCAACCTCATATGCCATCCTCATATCTCGTGCTCCTATCCCGACCTCCTATGCCGTCCTCATATCTCAACCTCATATCCCATCCTCTTTTCCCGCCCTCCTATCCTGTCCTCGTATCTCGACCTCCTATTCCAACCTCCTATCCCGACCTCCTGTCCGGTCCTCCTATCCCATCCTCCTATCCCGTCCTCCTATTCCGACCTCCTATCCAGCCAGTATGAATGAGAAGGTTAATGTTGTAACGAATGAAGGAGTGGATGTGCTGGAAAATTCATCTTATGATATTTGTTAATAAAAATCTGTCTGGGGCTTTGAATGGTATGGGCTGTAGCACGGATGGAGGTATGGGGGGCACATCAGCTAAAACAGGTAATAATGGTGTGAGTATGGATTATGTGGAGGAGGGTGGTGAAGGGGCACATATTAGTGGTGGGGATGTAGGGCTACGCAAATGTTGCCACTGGGGGGCACCTTCCTGGTCTTCTTGCTCTGGGGAGAGCAATTTGCAGCAGCGTCTCCTGGGGGCCTTAAGGAGAGGGGAGAGATCAATCAATGTAGAGGGTAGGGAGGTTGATCTATCTTTTTGGATAGAGAGACATGGTCTTTCAGCCTTCTGAGAGGAAAGATGGGGGGATACTGTGTGGTCCCTCCCTACAGCCGGGTCAGGTGGTCTCCAGAGGAATGTGGTCCAGCTGAGCTGGAGAGGCAGTGATACATGTCCTCAAAGATCTAAAGTTGTTGAGCTTCTGCTGAAGTTTGGCTTTAAGGCAGCTGACATCTATGCCTTGATACATCCTTATGGTGCCCCTGAGTTCAATATCAGCTTTGTTCGGCCGGAGGGGATTGAGCTCTTCTGGTCGAATTATGAGCTGGTAAAGAACGAGCCTGCCTGGCGAGACTTTGCCATTCAGGCAGTGTTTCACCAATACAATGTAAAGAAAGTGACCGTTTTAACCCGTAATGAATCACTCTCTTGTATTGACATTATGACGTGGCTAGATCGGTATGGAGAGGTGGTGGAGGTCCCAAAAAAGAACAGGGTGAATATTGTATCTGGTCAGGGGCCTGGACTTTTATGGTCATGCTTAGGCGTTCAGGAAATACCGTTACCCATATATCTGCGACTTTCCTCGGAAGGGATTGTATCCAGATCTTCTACCAGGGTCAGCCGAAGCTCTGTCACAGATGTGGCAACCCCACACATTTTAGTCCCTTTTGCACTGTGCAGAAGTGCGCTCTGTGTGGGGAAATAGGCCATCTCGCAGCATCTTGTGCGAAGATTAGGTGTCACCTGTGTGGTGACTTAGGTCACACATTCGGTCGCTGCCCTCATTCCTTTGTCAACGCGGTTGTTGCCCCGGTGGGAGTAGGCCATGAGGTGGACTCTACTGGGGGGATGGCTGGCGGAGATGAAGGGGTGCAGGGGCCGGGGAAGAAAAGTAAGCAGAAGACGCCTGCCCAACTGAGGCGTCTCAAGAAGCGTCAAAGGGATAGGGAGATTCAGGAGTCACAGGAGCATCGGCCAACTGAGGGGACTTCTGATGCTGTCCCTGCAATCAGTCTTACTGCTGAGGCCCTGGGGGATAGTGAACTGGATGAGGAGATTGGGAGTATCCACAAAGAGGAGGATGCCGTCTCCTCGCTGTCCTCCCTTGGTGAGAGCACCGATGAGGACAGTGGGAGACGGGCACAAACAAAGCGGGTACATGGAGGAATAAGAAAAAGGGAGATTTAAGATCTTCTCCCACCCCCCAGATGCCAAAGGAATGTACAACTGACTCCCCTCTGATTGGTCTCTCCAACAGGTTCCGAGCCCTCCGCGAAATTTCCTCTTGGGAGGAGGAGGCTGGGGGTGAGGAGATGCTGAGTTCTCTCTCCCCGGGGAACCTATGTCTTCGGGGGGGGGGGGGAGGGACTGGCCCAAAATAAGGGAACGAGGAAAGTGTAAATAAAGGAATAATGGACACATCCATCTCACTAAAAAGTGGTAAACCATCATCTGATGAGGAGGGTGGTGGGGTGGAAGGAAAGGATGGTGGGAAAAAGAAAGCAGTCTAACTCAATCACCTTTGATGGCGGCACCCTCTCCGTTGACTCTGGCATCCATTAACGTTGCCAGTATTAAGTCAGATAAGTCGATTTGCGGCCTATGATTTTTTTGCCATATTAATGCTGATATTTTATTTTTGCAGGAGACCAGGCTTACAGACATGTCATCTATATATAAGGCTAAAAGAGAGTGGAGGAATGGGCCCTCCTACTGGTTTCTTGCGGTAGAGCAGTATAGCGGTGTGGCAGTCCTTTTTACGCAGCGGTAGAATGCCGACGGGTTATCGAGTTAGATATGTGCAGGTGCCTGATCTTAGATGTCCTCATGAAGGGACAAGAACTATGACTTATTAGCATCTACGGCCCACAGTCTATGTGGGACCGTAAATGTCTCTTTATGAGGATCAAGCCCTATCTATTTACAAGTCGTCATATGGTCTTTGGAGGGGACTTTAATGCTGTCACGAGGCCCCAAGACAGGGGAGGTTTCAGAGACAGGCTGACTTATGATAGCATCACCCTTAACCCCTTAAGGACCAGGGGTTTTTCCGTTTTTGCACTTTCATTTTTTCCTCCTCACCTTTAAAAATTATAACTCTTTCAATTTTGCACCTAAAAATCCATATGATGGCTTATTTTTTGCACCACCAATTCTACTTTGTAATGACATCAGTCATTTTACCCAAAAATCTACGGGGAAACGGAAAAAAAATTATTGTGAGAAAAATATTAAAAAAAACGCCATTTTGTAACTTTTGGAGTCTCCTGTTTCTACGCTGTACATTTTTTTTTTTAAAATAACACCTTATCTTTTTTCTGTAGGTCCATACAATTAAAATGATACCCTACTTATATAGGTTGGATTTTGTCGTACTTCTGAAAAAAATCATAACTACATGCAGGAATATTTATACGTT
The DNA here is from genome assembly GCF_029499605.1 of Hyla sarda. Classification (NCBI taxonomy): domain Eukaryota; kingdom Metazoa; phylum Chordata; class Amphibia; order Anura; family Hylidae; genus Hyla; species Hyla sarda. The sequence goes on along the minus strand of NC_079189.1, from coordinate 562,182,038 downwards.
TAAAATTGTCATCTTCTGACCCCTATAACTTTTTTAATTTTCCGCATATGGGGCGGTATGAGAGCTCATTTTTTGCGCCGTTATCTGAAGTTTTTAGAGGTACCATTTTCATATTGATCGGACTTATTGATCGCTTTTTATTCATTTTTTATGATATAAAAAGTGACCAAAAATACACTATTTTGGACTTTGGAATTTTTTTGCGCGTATGCCATTGACTGTGCGGTTTAATTAATGATATAATTTTTATCATTTGGACATTTCCACACGCGGCAATACCACATATGTTTATTTTTATTCACACAGTTTTTTTTATGGGAAAAGGGGGGTGATTCAAACTTTTATTAGGGGAGGTGTTAAATGATCTTTATTCACTTTTTTTTTTTTTACTTTTTTTTTGCAATGCTATAGTTCCCATAGGGGGCTATAACACTGCACACACTGATCTTTTACATTGATCACTGGTTTCTCAAAGGAAACCAGTGATCAATGATTCTGCCGCATGACTGCTCATGCCTGGATCTCAGGCACTGAGCAGTCATTCGGCGATCGGACAGCGAGGAGGCAGGTAGGGATCCTCCGGCTGTCTTGAAAGCTGTTCGGGATGCCGCGATTTTATCGGGGCGATCCTGAACAGCTCCCTGAGCTAACCAGCATTGTTTTACCTTCACTTTAGACGCAGCGTTCAACTTTGAACACCGCATCTAAAGGGTTAATAGTGCGCGGCACCGCGATCAGTGCTGCGCTATTAGTCACAGGTCCCGGCCGTTGTTAGAGGCCGCGCCCGACCTGCTATGACGTTGTAGAAAGGGAAAGAGCTCAGGATGTAGCGGTACATCCTTGGTCCTTAACAGGTTAATAGCGTAGCGAGTGAGGCTCGCCTGGTGGATGTCCACATCCAGCACACCCCAGAACACACAGGATTCACCTATCATAGGGGTAGTTGTAGGTCCAGAATAGACAGTTTTTATTTAAAGGAGGAAGCCGTCTCTTAAGCAGTGTCTATTGTTGAGGTGGAATTCTCCGATCACTGTTTAATTTTGTTTACTCTGAATGTTACAGAGACCCCCCGGATGGGCAGAGGCTATTGGAAGCTCAATTCATCTCTCTTGGAAGACAGTCCTTTGAGGATTTTCTTCAGAGCCAGGTACCATTGCTGGGCCTTTGTAGCAGTAAGTCAGAGTGGTATGAGATCTTCAAAAAAAAAAAAAAAAAGGTTGCAAGATTCTTCCGCCAGCTCTCAGGCCTCAGAAGCACAGTACCATTTGTACCAGGGCCTGAGGAAGAAACTTGAGCACCTTGTCTCTACTGGAGGTAGTCTTCATGGTATCTCCAGAGTGAAGTCCTTGCTGATAAGGTGCCAGTACAACAGACACGCATCTTTGGTTTTTGAGAGGGATTACGGAAAGTACCGCTCACCCGACCCTTACAGAAACTGCAACATGTCAGCGAATAGTAAAGTATTCTCAGCACTGACTGATAGTACGAGATCCCTGAAAAGGTCCAGATCAGGAATCCTGGAGGTCGTCAAATCCTTTTACTCGCACTTCTTGGGAAGGAAGGATCTAGATTGAGATAAGGTATCAGCTTTCTTGGCTGAAACCATCCCTGAACCAGGGGTAGACCCCTCTCTTGACATTTTGACAGAGATGATCTGGGAAGAGGAAGTCAGGATGGCTATTGTTTGCTTTGCCCTCAAGAAGTCACCCGGTCCAGATGGCTTAACATCTGAGTTCTATAATACCTTTAAGGACACTTTGGTTCCCCTGTTGACCATGGTATTTAATGAGTGTCTATCCTCGGGCCCTCAAGTCAATGAGGAGGTCGGCGCTAGTCATGCTGTCAAAGGGTAAAGACCCGTCCCACATTGAGAATTGGTGTCCCATAGCGCTTCTTAACACGGACCGAAAGATCCTGGCAAAAGGGCTGTTTAACCGTTTGGTGGAGTTTGCACCCAGGCTCCTTTTGGGGGCTCAGCATTGCTCTGTTCCAGTACATATAGTGCTGTGCTCAGTGTCCAAGAGGCTGTGGAGCAGGGTAGGGCTGGCCACTGGAAGGGGTACTTGCTGTCCTTGGATCAGGCAAAAGCGTTTGATCGGGTGAACCATGAGTACCTCTGGTCTGTTCTTCTGAGATATGGCCTGCCGGGGGGGTTTGTTGATTGGCTTAAGACCTTGTATGCAGGGGTAGAGAGTTTCCCACTTGTGAATGGTTGGATTGGCGGCTCTTTTAAGGTTGGTTCAGGGTTTTCCTTTGAGCCCTTTGCTGTAAGTGTTTGCAATTGATCCTTTCCTTAGGAGGATTGATTGTGGACAGTTGGCGGGGGTGAGAATAGACCTGGCGGTGCCACAAGAGGAGGCCCGAGGAGTGATGTCAGAGGTGAACCGCTACTCGGAGGCATCAGAGTCCAAGATCAAGCGGGATAAGTGCGAGAGTCTCTGGTTGGGAGGGGGAGATCTTGGTTTTGATCTCCCGAATGCCCTTCCAGAACCCCAGGAATCTGCAAAAGTCATTGGCATCGAATTTGGCCAAGGGGATTACCCCAAACGAAACTGGGACAGCAGTCTTAAGATCGCCGCTGAGAAGGTGGATCCGTGGAAGGGTTGGTCTTTGACCCTCAGGGAAAAGGTTAACCTGTTCAAAACATTCCTGCTTCCTTTGCTGATATATCTGGGCAGTGTATGCATGTTGCCAGAACCTATCTGGACCGGGTCTACAGTGAGTTCTTCCATACGCAATGGGGCAATAGACTGAACATAGTGTAGAGGGAGGTTACTTACCGTATAAGGAGACTAGGGGGGTTGTGCATGGTCAACCCCGTGGTATTTCTAGTGAATACCTTTCTTAAGACCAATATTGCAAACCTCTGGAAAGAGAGGGCTCCTCCATGGGTATCCCCCTGTAGGGGGTGGTTTTGGCCTTTCTTCCAGGAATAGGAGACAGGAGGGCAAGTGAAGGATAATCACACACCACATGGGCATCTCCTGGATTATGCTACCCCAGTTCTGAGGGTTATTCATCGGTGGGGTCTGGGGATGTGGGAGATTAGGACTCTGTCGAGGAAATTCCTTGACAAGAGGGTTCTGTCTTCTCATTTCCAGAGGCCATTGGCGCTCAAGAATTGCCCAAATCGAGATCTAGAGGTTGGTTTAGGACTTTTGTATTCTATCAGGATCTCCTTGAAGTTTTGGGACTTGGCTGAGCACTGCTTCCAAGGGAAACTGTGTGAGGGACACTCTGAAGTGCAAGATGTCCCCGCAAAGAGTGTGGAGGCATGCTGGAAAGCATGGAGCATTTTCTGCTTCATTGTCCCTTTAACACAGAGGTTTACACCAGGGTGGGCGCTTCCATTGGTTGGCCTAGGCTGGCCAGTCTCTCCTATGTGGGATGGGCCTATGGGGCATTCAGAAACCTTGGTGGCTTGGACCGATGCACTTTATTCCTTGTTAGCTCAGTGGTCAGGTACTACATGTGGAACGCACAGTGTTTAGTGTCAATGCAGCGTTAAATCCTCCCTGTTGATGAGGTAGTTAGGAACATACTGGATGACCTGGTGAAGGTGCGTTCTCTGGAGTACGAGAGGCTGGGTGCTGGCAGGGCTTCTCGTCTGTGGAGGGGCTCTGCCTTTAAAGTGCCTTAGCCTGTTGTCTCCCCCTGGTGGTGGGCTGATGCTGGCACATTAGTATTTTTATTTTGTGCTGTAGGTATATGGTAATATAGGGCTTGCAGGCATTGAACTTGAGCTTTAGTTTGTGTGGCTCAAAAGCCTCTTTGTTGTTTGGTTTTTAGTGTTATATGTATTTGTTATGGTATTTATTGTTGTAATGCATACTTATGTACTGTATATATGATAAGTCTGTGCATATTTTATGTACTGTATATATTGTATATATTGTGTGATGCCACCTGGGGTTTGGGTTTAGGTTGGGTGGTGGGTTAAAAGGGGGGAGGGGGTTTCTATGGGACTCTTTATATATACAGAAAATCCTGGACTGGTTCATGGATGTCTGGTAACATGTACTGGGGGCATGGGGCATGCGGGACCAGCTCAGGGCCAAAAAAAAAAAAGTGTTGTTATTTGTTCTGTGTTGGTTTGTAATATTTCTGTATGTATGTATTATTATTATTATCATTATTATTGTTGTTGTTGTTATTATTCATTTTGGTATTGGGTTTTGCTTAATTATTTTTTAGTATTGCAACTGGGCCAAGGAATTCACATTTAATAGTAGTTTATTAGTATGGTATGGGTATTATAGGAAATGTCTTGTAAACATTGTATATATTGGTTTGTGTGGAGGAATGAGTGTGGGGTGGACCGGTGTTGTATTTTATGCTACGGTGTTGGTTTTATGATTCATTATATTAATAAGTTCTGTCAGATATGGTATGTTTATGTTTTGTAACTGCAGACAAAGAAGTGTATAGTCCAGCTCACTCCCTCAGCCCGTCGCGCCAGGTCCGGCGTGGGCAACACCGACTGGAACCGACAAGCAAAAGCAAAATGCCCAGCGCGAATAACAAGGAACAGGATGTTTTATTCCAATAAAAGCCAAAAAGACCAGGAGAACATGACAAGGTGATGCGTTTCGGTCCTAAGACTGGACCTTAGTCCTGACTAAGGTCCAGTCTTAGGACCGAAACGCATCACCTTGTCATGTTCTCCTGGTCTTTTTGGCTTTTATTGGAATAAAACATCCTGTTCCTTGTTATTCGCGCTGGACATTTTGCTTTTGTTTATGTTTTGTAATTATTTATTGTTATGTTTCAAATTTTAATAAAAGATTTACAGGATATAACTCAGGATCAGTACAAGATAAGTAATGTAATATATGTACACAGTGACCTCACCAGCAGAATAGTGAGTAAAGCTATGAAGTGTAATACAGAGTGTGTCCATACAAGATTTGTCATGCAACATACCTACAAAGCAAGTAACTTTTTATGTTTTTATGTTGATAAATCCTATGTGTAAGCTGAAAATGGTTGATCAAAGTGGCACATGGAGTTAACAATAGAGTCAAGCCCCATTTGTGAATTAGCTGCAGTGGAGATGCTGGCGCCTGCAGGGAGTCTTTGATTTCCATATTCACACCCTCCGTCAGACAACGCTTTAGCTTAATTAATATTTCATGTTGATTTAAATATTTATAAGTTTGAGCCCAGATCCATTTTTGTTTGGCATTTCAAACCTCAGTTTGTCATCAAGGACTTTATCTAACATAGCCGGTTACAAGGAAACATTTTCACCGTCTGTCTTCTCCAAGCTCTAATCCATGTCTGCGATTCGAATGCCATTTTCCTCCTAGGAACCATTCCCAGATTAAGATTAAAGTCCCCAGCAATAGAGACAGGCAATCACAGTTTGCCAACTTCAGAGACTGTGTTTGTGTGGCAATTCTTAGATGATTATGCTATTTAGACATTTTTGCAAAATTACATTAGATACAAATGACTGCCACGTTTGTAGGTTTAAAATAATGATTAATTTTGTATGTCTATTGGGGGACATTTGCTACCAAACTTTAACCCTTAAAGTGTACCTGTCGTTAACAAAAACTTTTTATATAATGTAGAAAATAACATTATATATAGCAGGGCTCTGTACACTGGGGGCAAGCAGGGCTCTGTACCCTGAGGACAAGTAGGGCTCTGTACACTGAGGACAAGCAGGGCTCTGTACACTGAGGACAAGCAGGGCTCTGTACACTGAGGACAAGCAGGGCTCTGTACACTGAGGACAAGCAGGGCTCTGTACATTGAGGACAAGCAGGGATCTGTACATTGAGGACAAGCAGGGCTCTGTACACTGAGGACAAGCAGGGATCTGTGCACTGAAGACAAGCAGGGCTCTGTACACTGAGGGCAAGCAGGGCTCTGTACACTGAGGACAAGCAGGGCTCTGTGCACTGAGGACAAGCAGGGCTCTGAACACTGAGGACAAGCAAGGCTCTGTACACTGAGTACAAGCAGGGCTCTGTACACTGAGGACAAGCAAGGCTTTGCACACCGAGGACAAGGGGGGATCTGTAACTGAGTACAAGCAGGGCTCTGTACACTGAGGACAAGCAGAGCTCTGTGCAGTGAGGACAAGCAGGGCTCTCTACACTGAGGACAAGCAGGGCTCTGTGCACTGAGGACAAGCAGGGCTCTGTGCACTGAGGACAAGCAGGGCTCTGTGCACCGAGGACAAGCAGGGATCTGAGCACCGGGGACAAGCAGGGCTCTGTACCCTGAGGACAAGCAGAACTCTGTACACTGAGGACAAGCAGGGCTCTGTACACTGAGGACAAGCAGGGCTCTGTGCACTGAGAACAAGCAGGGCTCTGTGCACTGAGGACAAGCAGGGATCTGAACACCGGGGACGAGCAGGGCTCTGTGCACTGAAGACAAGCAGGGTTCTGTGTACTGAGGACAAGCAGGGCTCTGTACATTGAGGACAAGCAGGGCTCTGTACACTGAGGAAAAGCAAGGACATGCGCCCTGAGGACAAGCAGGGTTCTGTGCACTGAGAACAAACAGGGCTCTGTACACTGAGGACAAGCAGGGCTCTGTGCACTGAGGCTCCATGACACGCCCCCGGCTCACAAATCAGGATGAATGACAAGCCAGGAGCCTGCACAGAGCCCTGCTTGTCCCACCCACACTTCCTGTATTTGGACCCTCATAGAGACACACAGGCAATAGCTACAGGGACAGCATTTTTTTTACCCAACAATATACACATTTTAACCCCTTAAGGACATAACTTTTTCAGTTTTTGCACATTAGTTTTTTCCTCCTTACCCTTTAAAAATCATAGCCCTTTAAATTTTGCACTTAAAAATCCATATGATGGCTTATGTTTTGCACCGCCAATTCTACTTTGTAATGACATCAGTCATTTTACCCAAAAATGTATGGTGAAACAAAAAAAAAATCATTGTGCGACAAAATGGAAGAAAAAACACAATTTTGTAACTTTTGGGGGCTTCCATTTCTACGCAGTACATTTTTTGGAAACATGACACCTTATCTTTATTCTGTAGGTCCATACAATTAAAATGAAACCCTACTTATGCAGGTTTGATTTTGTATTATTTCTGCAAAAAATCATAACTACATGCAGTAAAATGCATACGTTTAAAATGATTCTATTTGACCGCTATAACTTTTTAATTTTTTTACGTACAGAGCATTATGAGGGCTAATTTTCTGCACCGTGATCTCCTTGCCACAGCTCGCATTGATGTGCCATCCTGGATGAGCTGCACAACCTGAGCCACTTGTGTGGGATGTAGATGCCGTCTCATGCTACCACTAGAGTGAAAGCACCGCCAGCATTTAAAAGTGACCACAACATCAGCCAAGAAGCATAGGAAGTGAGAAGTGGTTTGGGGCCACCACCTGCAGAGCCACTCCTTTATTGGGGGTGTCTTGCTAATTGCCTATAATTTCCACCTGTTGTCTGTTCCATTTGCACAACATCATGTGAAATTGATTATCAATCAGTGTTGCTTCATGAGTGGACAGTGTGATTTCACAGAAGTGTCATTGACTTGGAGTTACATTGTGTTGTTTATGTGTTCCCTTTATTTTTTTGAGCACTGTACATTATATAAAGTTTTTTATTTTTTATTTTAACGACAGGTACACTTTAAATAACTACCTTATAGAAAACTGTCAACAGACACTATTACAGACTGACAAATATAGTATATTTCGCTAGGGTTGAATATTTATCTATATACTGTAACCTATCAATGAAATGATAACTGATGAAACATAAAACTTAGTTTTTATGTTTTTGCTTTTGTTAGTTTATAGATGAATATGTTGTGTGCACGGATTTTAGGGTTTACTTATCATATAAAGCTCACCCCTGGGGATTACCTTAACAGCAATGGACACCATTGCACTGAATAAGTTGTATTGTTTATTTTCTTCCTGTACATCATGACATGTTAAATTACATTTCTAAATTATCTTTATCTACATATTCATTCTATAATTTTTTTTACATCCACTACTTGAAGTGATAAGCAACAACTATTACAGCTGACAATTCACTCTGTACAAAGCAGTCTGTTTCACTGAAGTGGGGGCCATTGGAAGAAGTCTGTGAGAGAGAGAGGAAGGGACATGGGAAACACTTGTGTATGGGATGCTTGGAGGCATATAGAGCAGCCTGTATGAAAGGTGATCTATGGTGGGGGGGGGGTGTCTGTGACAGAGCAGTGCATAGGTTACAGTCTGTGTAACAGTATATGTTACAGACATAGAGACCCTTGGTAAGAAGCCTGAGTGAGCAAAGGATGTCAGCCTAGTTTCAGCTTTCCTGCTACTGGGACATCGTTGAATGGTTGAGACTGGAAAAAAAAAGTGAGGGAACTCATCCAAGATTTCCAAGGGCTGGTCCTGTAGGACTCTTGATAATGGGAATGGCATTCCTGCTGTGAAAATAATTGCAGGAACTCAGTTCCCATGCGTTCCTGCAGGACTTGAGCCTGGTTTGAGTAACCCACTGGACCTCAGAAATGAAAATGCTTTCTGTGCTAGACAGCTAGAGATACTGACAATAATCCTTTCCAAAAACAGAGCCCCATGAGGGCTTGTTTTTTTGCAGGGCCAATTGTGCTTTGTAAGGACACCCATTTAGTCTTTACATTGTTTACTTTGCAGTGAAACGGAAATGTTATCTTTATTCTGTAGGTACAGTGAAAGCAAAAAATACAGTGAAAAATTATTTAAATCTCCACATTGTTACTTTAACAAAAAAATATAAAAAATATCTACAGAGCTGTGACATGCCTCATTTTTGCACTGTGACCCCTAGTTTCATCTGGACCATTTTGGTGTCAATTATACTTTTTTTTATAATTTTTTTTTCTAGTGTGTGATGAGACCAAATGATGAGTAATTCTTGTATTTTTTTTCTGTTCACTACATTTATTGTTCATGATCAATAACACTATATTTTAATAGTTCAGGCATTTATGCACACAACACTACTTATTTCAGTATGTTTTGCTTTGTTTTTGTTTTTTTGTTTAGACAATTTTTTTTTGAAAAATGTGAATAGCTGGGAAATTACAGTTTGTTTGTTTTTAATTTTATTTTTCATATTACTTCCCTAAGACAGACTATACATGCAGATCTGCAATGGCAGGCACAGACAGGGATGCCATCACAAATTTTGGGGTCCCTTACTCAGTTCAAGAACTGCCCTCAGTAGATAATTCCCCCAGCAAGTAGTTGCCCACTCCTCCGATCGCTGTCATTGGTCGGTTGGGACATACCGACCAATGACAGCACAGTTAAAACTTTTGATTAACTTTTTCCCCCTCTTTGCCCGCTCACTTGAGTCCGGGCAGGCAGCGGAGAAGGAGTTCTGCGGCAGCTGCGGCAGGTGTAGCTGTGGTGATTGCGGCGGGAGTACCTGTGATGGGTCTTTGGTGCGGCGGGATGCCCCTCAGGGTACACTTACAGATTTAGGTGGTACGAAGGGAAGGATTCCCGCTTTGAACACCCAGAATGCCCCCCATCCTGGGAGTTAGCAGGAAAATTGTGTGGGAACGTATGTACCCACTGCTGGATAAAGGTTACCACCTCTACATGGATAACATTTATACATGCATCCCTCTTTTCAAGACCCATTCCGCCAGAGCCACTGCAACTTGTGGCACTGTGCAGAAAATCAGAGAGGCCTCCCGAAAAATCTCTCACCGATCGCTAGGGGTGAGAGTAGGGCCCTTATTTGTGGAAATCTACTGTTGGTCAGATATAAGGACAAGAGGGATGTCCTTATGCTGATCACCATTCACGGTAACGGCAGCACCCCTGTCACTGTGCGAGGTACCGCTAAGACAGTCCTAAAACCTGATTGTATCCTGGATTACAATCAGTATATGGGGGCAGTTGATCTCTCTGATTAAGTCCTCAAACCATATAGCGATATGCGCAAAACCAGAAGATGGTACAAAAAATAGTGTTGTACATGGTCCAGACGGCATTGTACAATGCTTTTGTACAATTTAGAAGCTCTGAGCATTCCTTCAGTTCCATGAGGTAGTGATCAAGGCCATGATATTTTTTGCGACCAGGAAGGAGCGGGCGCAAGTACCTCTGGAATTTAAGGCTTTCGTATTGTACCAGGGCAACATTTTCCAAGGGAGGTCCCACACACTGGAAAAAAGTGACAGTCCCAGGAAAATGCCAAGTTTGTTTTAAAAAAGGGATAAGAAAGGACACCATTTTATAGTGTGACACCTGTCCTGAAAAACCAGGCCTCTGCATCAAAGAATGCCTCAAGGCATATCATAAGTCCTTTGAGTACTAAATTTACGATTAACCTAATTTTTATCTTTGTAAACACACATGGCCCCCCACTTCAATTCCAGCCAATTTCTCTCTCCAAAACCCCAATTGCGCTCCTTCTCTTCTGAGCCCTGAAGTGCGCCCGCAGAGCATTTTACATCCACAAATGGGGTATTTCCAAACTCAGAAGAAATGGGGTTACAATTTTTGGGGGGCATTTTCAGCTGTTGTGAAAATGACACCAGCATTTTAGTGAATTTTTTTTTTTATGTCCCACTTTCACAATAGTTTGTCAAGCACCTGTGGGGTATAAAGGCTCACTATACCCCTTGTTACGTTCCTTGAGGGGTGTGGTTTCCAAAATTGTTGAGATGTGTTTTTTTTTTTTTTTTACTGTTCTGGCACCATAGGCTTCCTAAATGCGACATGCCCTCCAAAAACCATTTCAGCAAAATTTGCTTTCCAAAAGGCAAATATGGATCCTTCTCTTTTGAGCATTGTTGTGCGCCCCAGAGCACTTTACGCCCACATATGGGGTATTTCCATACTCAGAAGAAATGGGCTTACAAACTTTGGGGGGCATTTTCTTCTATAACCCTTGTAAAAAAGAAAAAATTGGGGAAACACCAGCATTTTAGTGAAAAGAGAATCATTTACACGTCCCACTTTAGCGAAAAGTCATCAAAAACCTGTGGGGTGTTAACCCCTTGTTACGTTCCTTGAGGGGTGTAGTTTCCAAAATAGTGCGCCATGTGTTTTTTTTTTTTTTGTTTGTTTTTTTTTTTTGCCATTCTGGCACCATAGGGGCTTCCTAAATGTGACATGCCCTCCAAAAAACATTTCAGCAAAATTTTCTTTCCAAAAGCCAATGTGGCTCCTTCTCTTCTGAGCATTGTAGTGCACTAGCAGAGCACTTTACACCCACATATGGGGTATTTCCACACTGACATCTCTGTCCATTTTAGGAACTGTCTAGAGCAGCATATGATTTTCTCCTACTCTGGACAGTTCTTAAAATGGACAGAGATGTCAGCAGAGAGCACTGTGCTTGTGATGTCAGCAGAGAGCTCTGTGTTCCAAAAAGAAGATAATTCCCTCTGTAGTATTCAGCAGCTAATAAGTACTAGAAGAATTAAGACTTTTTTTTCAATAGAAGTAATTTACATTTCTGGCACCAGTTGATAAAAAAAAAAAAGGTTTCCACCGGAGTACCCCTTTAACTTTACTGGGCAGGTCATTATGATACATAATATTTTGCAATAAAAATAACAGAAGCAATTTTGCATCTTTACACCAATAGAATGTGTATTCTGTTCGTGTTACCATTTAAATTAAAACTGCATTTTGCTTTGTGAATTCTTTTTCCCTTCAATTCAAAAATAAAAATTAAATAATAATAAAGTATCATCATGCCAAAACACTTAAAGACAAATAACGGAGCACTGCAGCATTTATTCTATGGCGTATTACCAAATGTCAGCTTCAAAAACATGTTCACTTTCTTGAAAGGTCTTTTGGAATATACTGCATGCAAGCTCCTCCATTATGGCTACTCTTTGTATTCTCTGGGACAGTTCTCCGAAGACGAAGGGTCGTCTTTTGCTCTTTCAATCAATTATATTGCCCTAGAAGAGAAGCACTCACTCAAAATTGTTGACATTTTTATGATCACTTAACTGACTTTTACGCTTTTACAGGACCCCTATTTTTTATTTAAATAGGTTGATTCTTTTTTCTCCTTTACATGACACATTGTTGCCTTCAGAACTATAGAGCAATTTATTCATTACATGAATGGTAAATGGTCATATTCACATACATTTCGGAATTCGAGTCCCAAAGGTAGTTTTGAGACAACATTGTTATTAAGAGGAAATTATAGGATAACCCTATTGTGAGGACCCCTTTTGAAGTAAATGGTCTTATTGACCTTGATTTGGGAGGTTTCCTATTTCAAATACACTGTAGAATAATCAAGTTTTTGGAGACCATGAGTATGTATCCATGTCTTATCTTCACCGGGTTATCAACCTCACAGGCTCAAGAATGTTGGCCCTTGGGGTAATGTATCTGAACACTACACTGGATGCCCAGGTACAATTGACAATACCATGATTTCCTCTATAAGAAATGCTGCAAAGGATCTCATTCATAGGCATTAGCTTTGACTAATAGAAAACATCCAATGGTAAGTGCCACAATGAAAGCCAATTAAGACTGTGGCACCTAAGGGTGTACAAAAAATGGAGAGAACTCACTTTGACATTGCCTAGTAGACCTTGCTTTAGGAAGGGCTCAAATGGATTGTCTGTGTAAAAACAGAATTTGCTCCAAGACTGGTGGGTTGTCTTAAAATAATACACATACTATAGTCACCTCCTCTGGTCTCCTGCAGCTACTGCTCCTCTTCTGGTCTCCACTCCTTCCTGGTTGGGCCCCATCTTGTCCTCACAGGGTCTTGTGCCCTTACACTGATTGGCTAAGTGGGAAGGTCTCATGGAGATGTGATGGCACGCAGCCTGGAAGTAGTGAAGAGCAGTAGAGGATCAGGAGCATCGGGATGAGGTGAGTATAGAATGTTTATTATTTTTATAAAACTCCCAGTCTGGAAGCAAATTTTGATTTTGTCAAGACAACCTCTTCAGTAGCCAAACGCAATAAAATTTCTGTTGGTGCACAAGGGAATTGTTACGCCGAGCGCTCCGGGTCCCCGTTCCTCCCCGGAGCGCTCGCCTCATCCTCGTTGCTGCAGCGCCCCGGTCAGATCCACTGACCGGGTGCGCTGCGGTACCGCCTCCAGCCGGGATGCGATTCGCGATGCGGGTTGCGCCCGCTCGCGATGCGCACCCCGGTCCCCGTACCCGTTCCCGTCTCCTGCGGTCATGTGCTGGCGCGCGCGGCTCCGCTCTCTAGGACGCGCGCGCGCCAGCTCCCTGAGACTTAAAGGGCCAGTGCACCAATGATTGGTGCCTGGCCCAATTAGCTTAATTGCTTCCCACCTGTTCCCTGGCTATATCTAGTCTCCTCCCTTGCACTCCCTTGCCGGATATTGTTGCCTTAGTGCCTAGTGAAAGCGTTCCCTTGTCTGTTCCTAGCCCGTGTTCCTGACCTCCTGCCGTTGCCCCTGACTACGATCCTTGCTGCCTGCCTCGACCTTCTGCTACGTCCGACCTTGCTTCTGCCTACTCCCTTGTACCTCGCCTATCTTCAGTATCTTCAGCAGCCAGAGAGGTGAGCCGTTGCTAGTGGATACGACCTGGTCACTACCGCCGCAGCAAGACCATCCCGCTTTGCGGCGGGCTCTGGTGAAAACCAGTAGTGTCTTAGAACCGGTCCACTAGCACGGTCCTCGCTATCCCTCTCTGGCACAGAGGATCCACTACCTGCCAGCCGGCATCGTGACAGTAGATCCGGCCATGGATCCCGCTGAAGTTCCTCTGCCAGTTGTCGCTGACCTCCCTACGCTGGTCGCCCAGCAAGCTCGTCAGATCGCCCAGCAGTCGCAACAGATAGCGCAACGAGATCAACAGCTGGCATACTTGACCTCCGAGGCACTGCGTATTCAGTCACAGATACAGCAGCTGCAGCCGCAGATACAGCAACAGCTCCAGCTGCAACTACCATCTCCTCCGCCGGCTCCTGCAACTCCTCCGCAGCAACCGGTCCTTCCTAACCCCTGCTTGTCCCTGCCGGACAAATTTGGCGTAAAGATCGCCCAACGAGATCAACAGCTGGCATACTTGATCTCCGAGACACAGCGTCTTCAGTCACAGTTACAGCAGCTGCTGCCGCAGATACAGCAACTTCAGTCACAGCAGCTGCTGCCGCAGATACAGCAACTTCAGTCACAGCTACAGCTGCAACAACCATCTCCTCCGCCGGCTCCTGCAACTCCTCCGCAGCAACCGGCCGTTCTTAACCCCTGCTTGTCCCTGCCGGACAAGTTTGATGGGGACCGCAATGATTCTGCCACAGCCACAGTCCAGTCCTTCTTCGCTGAGGTCCGTGGTGTCTTCGAGGAGCCTGCCCGAGCTTCTTCTGCCGAGATTGCCCTGCTGAACCTGGAACAGGGTGTTTCTTCCGTTGGCGAGTACGCCATTCAGTTCCGTGCTCTTGCTTACGAGTTGTCCTGGAATAGTGAGGTTCTCTGCGCGACCTTTAAAAAAGGCCTATCCAGCAACATTAAAGATGTTCTGGCCGCACGAGAGACTCCTGCTGACCTACATGAACTCATTCATCTTGCCACTCGCATTGACATGCGTTCTTCCGGATGGCGTCTGGAGCTCCGCCTGGATATGGACTTTGTTCGCACGAAGCGTTTTTTCTCCCCGACTCCTCTCTCCTCTGGTCCTCTGCAATCCGTTCCTGTGCTTCCCGCCGCGGAGGCTATGCAAGTTGACCGGTCTCGCTTGACACCTCTAGAGAGGACACGACGCCGCATGGAGAATCTTTGCCTGTACTATGCCGGTACCGAACACTTCCTGAAGGATTGTCCTATCCGTCCTCCCCGCCTGGAAAGACGTACGCTGACTCCGCACAAAGGTGACACAGTTCTTGATGTCAACTCTGCTTCTCCACGCCTTACTGTGCCTGTGCGGATATCTGCCTCTACCTTCTCCTTCTCTACTATGGTCTCCTTGGATTCCGGATCTGCAGGAAAAATTTTTTTGGCCTCTCTTATCAACAGGTTCTACGTCCCTGTGACCAGTCTCGCCAGACCCCTCTACATCTATTGTATTAACAATAAAAGATTGGACTGTCTCATGCGTTTCCGCACAGAACCCCTCCTAATGTGCATCGGACCTCATCACGGAAAAATTGACTTTTTTTTCTTCTGGTTCTTTGGCCCCAAGAAGAGGGGGAGACCCAAGGGGGGGGGTACTGTTACGCCGAGCGCTCCGGGTCCCCGTTCCTCCCCGGAGCGCTCGCCTCATCCTCGTTGCTGCAGCGCCCCGGTCAGATCCACTGACCGGGTGCGCTGCGGTACCGCCTCCAGCCGGGATGCGATTCGCGATGCGGGTTGCGCCCGCTCGCGATGCGCACCCCGGTCCCCGTACCCGTTCCCGTCTCCTGCGGTCATGTGCTGGCGCGCGCGGCTCCGCTCTCTAGGGCGCGCGCGCGCCAGCTCCCTGAGACTTAAAGGGCCAGTGCACCAATGATTGGTGCCTGGCCCAATTAGCTTAATTGCTTCCCACCTGTTCCCTGGCTATATCTAGTCTCCTCCCTTGCACTCCCTTGCCGGATCTTGTTGCCTTAGTGCCTAGTGAAAGCGTTCCCTTGTCTGTTCCTAGCCCGTGTTCCTGACCTCCTGCCGTTGCCCCTGACTACGATCCTTGCTGCCTGCCTCGACCTTCTGCTACGTCCGACCTTGCTTCTGCCTACTCCCTTGTACCTCGCCTATCTTCAGTATCTTCAGCAGCCAGAGAGGTGAGCCGTTGCTAGTGGATACGACCTGGTCACTACCGCCGCAGCAAGACCATCCCGCTTTGCGGCGGGCTCTGGTGAAAACCAGTAGTGTCTTAGAACCGGTCCACTAGCACGGTCCTCGCTATCCCTCTCTGGCACAGAGGATCCACTACCTGCCAGCCGGCATCGTGACAGGAATGGTTTCAAAATGTGTTTTATCACCTTTTGAACCAAAATTGTCCATGATAAGTGTCAGATGTACGATCAATATTTTCCCCAATATTGTCCCCTGTTGCAGTTAACCTGCAGTGTTTTTGTTTAATCCATAGGGCCTACGAAGTGAGTCATTTAAAAGCTTCTATGGTATGTCTTGGGCCCTCAGAACCACAAAATCTCTGTAGAAATGTTAAATGACCCCCAAATATCACTATATACAGTATCCATCGTGCCTTTCCGTTAACCACAGACATTTTGTATTGTATTTCTGAGGTGATCAAAAGATTACACCGTCAAGTTCCCTAGTTTAATTAAAAAAAAAAAAAATTATAATAATTAATTGTTTTGAAATTTTTTTACAGAAACCTTTTCTTTCCCTTACACAATATTTATTATGGAAAAAAACATAAATAGGATATAAAATGATGCTTACTCTAATTGGCATTGCAGCCCCCACAATTGACTATACTATAAAATTTAGAACAAGATTGTTAATTGAAAAATGTAAACATCCTGCTTTCTGAAAGGTGGCAAAGTTAAAACAAATAATTTTTGTGAAAACAAAAAAAGTTTTTATTGTGCAAAAGTGATAATTAAAATAATGAATAAAACTTAAATAATTCTTGAAGAAAATAAATCTTTAGTTTTGGCCTCAAACTAAAAAAAATAAGAAACCAACAGTAACTTACCTCACTGATCCTACACAGATTTCTTATTTAGGCTTCAGTCAGTGCCCCTGTCCTTTCTCCACCCCGGCCAATCAGCTAGACACTCTTGGTGGGAAATTTAAAATTGCTTTGTTTGTACACCTGCGCAAGTGATATATTTCTACCCCATCACTAGCTTTCCTGTTCCTGATCATCCTGTAAACTGATCTGTTAACTCTGACCTCTGATTTTGTTCTGATTTTGTTCTATGCTGCTATCTAGGTTTGACCCATTGTTATTCCGACTCAGCCTTAGTTTGTGATTTTGTGCTGCGCTATCCTCTTGTTTTTATTTTTATTTAACCTCTCGCTTGTCCCTGGTATTCCATTGCTTTCTGATTTTGTACTTTTTTGCCTGTGTGTTTCTGATTAGGACTTACTGACTACTCTGATAAGTGGCCATTACCCAGTTTGGGGCTGCCATTTCAGATAGATCATTCAAGTAGGTAGGAACATATCTGCACTGTTTCCTACCCGGGACCAGATATTACGCCTGGCATTATGGCTCTTATCACTCAGTGGTGATGCCAGGAGTATATCATGTGACCACTGAGGTCGGTTATTTGCTTCAGTGGTCATATGCAGTCTGCTTTAAAAGAAAGACAGGGTTGCCCAATGGAACCTGAATTTTAGAGTATCGGAGTAGTAAGTAACTGTTGTTATGTAGTTTTATCTAATTTGGGTCCCTTTCATTATTTTTTTTTTGTTTATACAACCTGGATAACCATTTTAATAAATTCCCCCACTATGCTTTGCAGTTATGGAGGCAATGTGGGGGAAGGGGGGAGAAGAGGGGCATCTGTTTTCGATGCCGGAGGATGTGGCTGAAATCTACTTGTATAGAATGCATTGTAATGACAGATTAAGATGAGGCTTTCCACATCATTCTTTATAAAGCTGCTGAACATTACAACATATGGATAAACAGTTTCTGGACTGCTCAGGTTTGATGGCGCTGTCTTGGATCACCACAGCACATCTTGTCAGTTCCAATTGCTGTGCAGTAACGCAGGAGAGAGAACATGACAGATGTTTTGTATTCTAATAGAAGTGAGACACCTTACAAAATACCTTGTCATTTCGCAATACTGGGCTGGACCGAGGCCAAGACATTCCACACCAGGCTCCTATCCGGTGCACTATATTATATCATTATTCATCTTCATCAAGGTATAGAGGGATAATGTGCAATGTGTTGTTCTTGTTGCACTACAAAGCACAAAAGTGAGAGCAAGCGAAATTGCAAATTATGAAAAAAAATGGAAAAAAAGGTGTGTGTGTGTATACACAGGGATGTACAGGGAAATTATAGGGTCCCCAAAATTTTGATTTCTCATGAAACCAATCCAACATACCATTAGAACATTCAAAAGGCTTATCTCACATAACAATCCCTGATTGTACACAAAAATACAGCTTTGTAGTTAGCATGCTACATCTATTGCAAATTGTGCTATGTTATCAGAGTAGTATGCTTTGCAAGGAGCAGTGACATGCTCCCTTATATACTTTTTATGGCACCCTACCATATAAACATAGAAAGAGGAGCAGCAATCCACAAATAAACAAACAGTAAGCCAGTAATGTTTCATGCATCTCTGGCTTACTGCGAGTAGATTCATTGGGTCAGGAGCTTTGAAACTGACCCAGAGGATCTGTGCCAAGCTCAAAATAAAGCCAAAGGGAAAATGTTTCTCCTTGAGAACATGTTCACCATATACTCTATTGATGACTAGTGTTGAGCGGCATAGGCCATATTCGAATTCGCGAATATTCGCGAATATATGGACGAATATTCGTCATATATTCGCGAATATTCGCATATTCGTAATATTCTCGTTTTATTTTCGCATATGCGAACATTTGCGTATGCGAAAATTAACATATGCGGAAATTAACATAGGCAAAATTAGCGTGCGTGAAAATTCGCATATGCGAAAATTAGCACATGCTACATTTTCGCATATGCGAATTTTCGTTCGGCAGTCTCATACAGTAGTATTAGAGCCTTCTTTACACCACACAAGCTGGAAGCAGAGATGGGTGATCACTGTGATGTGTACTGTGAAGAAAAAAAAAAAACGAATATTCGTAATTACGAATATATAGCGCTATATTCGCGAAATTCGCGAATTCGCGAATATGCGATATTCGCGAATAATATTCGAATTGCGAATATTCGCGAGCAACACTATTGATGACCTATAAGTCTCCACACATCTCTCCTTGGGTAGAAAAATTATCTCTTTGGTCCCACAATGAATGACCTGCCTGCAGCCAGCCAGTACCCAGCACTGTACAGAAGAGGGGCAAGAACCCTGAAACAGCTGTCTGCAAACACAAATAATTGGCATAGCTTACATTTCAAGTCATACCTTAAGGCCTCTTATCAGAGCTAGTTTGTGACATAAAAGGAAAGCTACCAGCTGATTGGCATATACAATGGCAAACCCATTAACTGAATGTAGGCTAAAAGTGGCCTAAAAGTAGATCTATTTCCCAAACCTATATGTTTATTTTGTGGGATATGAGGTCGGGGTATAAGGATGGGATAGAAGGTCAGGATATGAGGTCTTGATATGAAAATGGAATAATAGGATGGGAAGTGAGGTTGGTATATGAGAATGGGATATGAGGATGAGATATAAGGTTAAGATAAAAGGAGGGGATACAAGGACAGGGTATGAGGATGGGATATGAGGTTGGGATATGAGGTTGGGATATAAGGGCAGGATATGAGAATGGGATATGAGGATAAGATATAAGGACAGGATATGAGGACAGAATATGAGAATGGGGTATGAGGTTGAGATATGAGGAATGGATATGAGGTTGGGATATAAAATGGGGATGTGTGGAACGGATATCAGGTTGGGATTTGAGGTCAGGATACAATGACATGATAAAAGGAAAAATAATTGTTGCTTTTTTACTCACAAAAAGATTTCAGTTGGAATAATAGAAAACCAAAGGTACTCAGCTGGTGTTATATAAAGCTGTCAATATTTAGCAAAAGCTGTATACAGTGTGTTCTTAGTATCCAATCTCTTCCCTGTAATCAACAATTTGCTATAGGCATCTAGAGGGACATATACACTAAGCTTATCTATATTAATGCACCTTCTAGATGCCCCAACTTCAGGTGACATTCACGGTGACATTTGCCTTTATTATGAATATTCATGGATAAACTTTTCTCTGAAACTGAATGATGTAAATTTTCTTTTGACCACGGCTCCTTCATTTCATTAAGCTTGTTCTTTCATTCCGCTTTACCAGAGTCACCCAGTAAGCCCGGCATTAACTCTGACTGTAAGACGAGGCAGAGTTCACTGTTCGTCGGGCTTTGCTTTTTAATTGACTTTGCCTGCTCTTAAAACCCGAGTTTTAGGTTTCTGCAGGTAAGGAAGCGTGTTTGATAATAAGGGATAATGTTAATAATCCCTCCCCAATAACAAATGGGCGACCTGAGGGAGTACTAAGCTTAATTAAAGGATCAAAACTGCCCGACAGCTGGTGCACAGCACGCCACCGCTCTCACTTCAGACACTTGATTTGTCTCAAATAAGGCACATTAGGCAGAATTGACAAAACTTAGCTTCTAACAGGATTTAAGGGCAAAGTGATCAGTGGAGGTGGGAAATCTAGGACATGGGTCTGAATAATGAGAACATGGACATGGATGACCCGCCGGCTGGAGTTAAAAAGAACAACTTTTCTTAAAAGCCTGTTATATCAAGTTCAGCTGAAAAGCGATACTTTTTATATTTTGTTGCTGTCTCTCTATCTATCTCTTTTAGCTATCTATCTCCTATCTATCTATCTATCTATCTATCAATCTATCTATCTATCAATCTATCTATCTATCTCCTATCTATCTATCAATCAATCTATCAATCTATTTATCAATCTATCTATCTATCTCCTATCTATCTGTCTCTTCTATCTACCTATCTCCTATCTATCTATATATCTATCTATCTCCTATCTATCTATCTATCTATCTATCTCCTATCTATCTATCTATCTCTTCTACCTATCTATCTATCTATCTCCTATCTATCTATCTATCTATCTATCTATCTATCTCCTATCTATCTATCTATCTATCTATCTATCTATCTATCTATCTCCTATCTGTCTATCTATGTATCTATCTATCTATCTATCTATCTCCTATCTATCTATCTATCTCTTATCTATCTATCTATCTCATATCTATCTATCTATATATCTATCTCTTCTATCTATATCTGCTATCTATCTATCTATCTATCTCATATTTATCTATCTATCTATCTATATATCTATCTCTTCTATCTATCTATCTATCTATCTATCTATCTATCTATCTATCTATCTATCTATCTATCTATCATCTATCTCATATCTATCTATCGATCTACCTCATATCTATCTATCTCATATCTATCTATCTATCTACCTCATATCTATCTATCTCATATCTATCTATCTATCTACCTCATATCTATCTATCTCATATCTATCTCATATCTATCTACCTCATATCTATCTATCTATCTCATATCTATCTCCTATCTAACATAAAAAGCAAAAATATTTCAGCACATCCTACACAAGTATTATATATATATATCAAGTACACAGGTGCAAGCTGCTGCGGGTCCCCTTATCGTGATGGGATGGTACACACCATTTGGCCACATGGTAAGCTAAGAATTTCCATTTTTCTCTAAAGCAGTATTGCAATGAAATTTTGACACATTTACCTGAGCACTAGTGTTGAACGCGAATATTCGAAATGTGAATTTCTACCGCAATTGTCGGCACTTCGCGATTTAGCGAATATTTATAATATAGATATATATTCGTAATGACGAATATTCGTGTTTTTATGCAAATTTATGCAAATATTTATGTAAATATTTTTGCGAATATCGGCACTTCCAGACTCAACACTGATTCCTCCCTTCTTTTAGGTGAAAGATATAATTGTGCATGTGCGCTATGCGGATTTCCTTACAAATTTCTGCATGGAAAAAAGAAAACGAACATAGCGAATATGTGACTTTCGCAAAAATAGAATGAATATTCATCTATATATTCACGAAATACAGCAAATTTTAATATAGCCCCTACTAATGGGCTGTACTGTTCTTACTCTTTATCTATCTATCTATCTATATTTCTCTCTCTCTCTCTATCTCTCTCTCTATCTATCTATGGCTGGGTTCACACTACGTTTTCTCCCCTACGGGAGCGCATACGGCAGGGGGGAGCTAAAAGCTCGCGCTCCCGTATGTCACCGTATGCGCTCCCGTATGTCATTCATTTCAATGAGCCGACCGGAGTGAAACGTTCGGTCCGGTCGGCTCATTTTTGTGCCGTATGCGCTTTTACAACCGGACCTAAAACCGTGGTTGACCACAGTTTTAGGTCCGGTTGTAAAAGCGCATACAGCGCAAAAATGAGCCGAACGGACCGAACGTTTCACTCCGGTCGGCTCATTGAAATGAATGATATACGGGAGCGCATACGGTGACATACGGGAGCGCGAGCTTTTAGCTCCCCCCTGCCGTATGCGCTCCCGTATGGGAGAAAACGTAGTGTGAACCCAGCCTATCTCATATATATCTATCCATCTACTGTGTATATCTATCTCATATCTATCTATCTATCTATCTATCTCATATCTATCTATCTCATATCCATCTATCTATCTATCTAAAAAAAATGCAAAGAATACTACAGCACTCCGGGGTACAGGTGAAAAAACTGTCAAGGTAGTTTTATTCCATCAAGGTGCACAAGGCACAAGGCCTTGTGCACCTTGATGGAATAAAACTACCTTCACAGTTTTTTCACCTGTACCCCAGAGTGCTGCAGTATTCTTTGCATTTTTATACTGTCTGGAGTCCTGTGACCTTGGGACCCCTGCTGAATTGCACCCAACTCTTCATGCAACCTGGTGTGCTGCTACCTTCTGTGTTTTCTATCTATCTATCTATCTATCTATCTATTTATCTCATATCCATCTAACTATCTATCTCAATCCAAATAGCAGCAGCACACAAAGTAGTAGGTGCAAAAATAAGGAACATTTATTGCATCTACTATTGACCCATGACCTGGGACAACGGCCTGCTGGCACCCATCACCATCCTCCTTTTTTTGGTTGTGCTGCTTCAGTTTTTCCTTTTTCTTTAGATATGAGATAGATAGATACAAGCTTCCCAGGAGAGCAGCACAACCATCATGTATTGCATCATCCCAGTGTATACAGAGCAACGTTTCTGCGTCCTCTCATCGCCATCTCCAAGCTCCAGGAGCTCAAGGAGCTTGGGAATGGCAACGAGAGGTCACAGAAATGTTGCTCTGTATTCACTGGAATGATGCAATACATGATGGTTGTGCTGCTCTCCTGGGAAGCTTGTATCTATCTATCTCATATCTAAAGAAAAAAGGAAAAACTGAAGCAGCACAACCAAAAAAAGGAGGATGGTGGTGGGTGCCAGCAGGCCGTTGTCCCAGGTCATGGGTCAATAGTAGATAGCCAAATAAATGAATTCCGCAGCACTCCAAAATAAGATGCAAAAAATGGTGGATTTATTAGCCTGACGGCATAGCGACGTTTCGGCTTCCCACTTGCAGCCTTTATCAAGCTCAAAAAGGCTAATAAATCCACCATCTTTTACATCTTATTTTGGAGTGCTGCGAAATTCATTTATTTGGCTATCTCATATCTATCTATTTATCTATCTAGATTCTTGTAGAAGAATTGCGCTCCCTATATAGATGAAAAAGGGGTGTTAGGCTTTATTCATCAAGAGAAAAACACAACATTTTGACCGTCTCACACGGTCTTTGTCAAGCAAGTAACAAGGTGCTCATGTGTTTCTTTAAATAGTTGGTGCCTCCATGACATCATCATATAGAATTATACATAAAATTACAATAATAATATAAGGGATCACAGCAAATACATAAAACACATCCATATAAAGTGTATATAAGACGCCTTATGAGGGAATATTATAAGAATTGAATTATTCCATAATATACATAAAATAGTGTTAGTCAGTGCAAGCAGGGCATGAATTTTATCGGAGGAGTTACACTGTAAAGCCATCACTCACCAGCGTTGATTATGAATATATGTATATCGGTGCATCACGTCGTTCACGGCGCTGTGTTTCCGGACACCATCACATCTTCTGCTGTGGGACTGGTGCAAGACGTCTGTGATCATATGACCGCCGTAAGGTCACATGATCGCTGCACATGCACATACTGCGCACGGGATCTCTATCCGCCATATTGGCTAAGGGCATAACATTGTGTCTGCCCAAATCATGGAAAAAAGGTCCTTCACGAATATCATTGCAATCAAAACCATGCATATTAGGTACAACCATGTCCCTGATAGTGATGAGCGGCCTAGGCCATATTCAAATTTGCAATATTTCACGAATATATGCGCGAATATTCGTCATAAATTTGCTAAATTCGCAATATATTATTATTCATATATTTGCGAATATATTTTCTTTCTAGTCTAAACATATATTTGCGCATGAGAAACAGCTGTCTGGGCATGCTGGGAGTTGTAGTTTTGCAACAACTGGAGGGCCACAGTTTGGAGACCACTGTGCAGTGGTCTCTAAACTGTAGCCCTCCAGCTGTTGCATAACTGCAAATCCCAGCATGCCCAAACAGCAAACAGATGTCTCGGCATGCTGGGAGTTGTAGTTGCGCACCTCCAGCTGTTGCATAACTACATCTCCCAGTACATGCTGGGAGTTGTAGTTTCGCAACAGCTGGAGGCACACTGGTTGGAAAATACTGAGTTAGGTAATAGAACCTAACTGAAGGTTTTCCAACCAGTGTGCCGCCAGCTGTTGCATGCATGGTCTGTCAATGCATGCTGGGAGTTGTAGTTTTGCAACAGCTGGAGGTTTGCCCCCCCCCCCCCCCATGTGAATGTATCGGGTAAATTTACACGGGCGGTTTTACAGTGAGTTTCCTTTTTCAAGTTTGAGCTGTGGCAAATTACCGCCGCAGCATAAACTCCCAGCGGGAAACTCACCGTAAACCCGCCTGTGCAAATATAACCTAAAAACACTACACTACACATAATAAAGGGTAAAACACTACATATACACCCCCTTACACTGCCCCCCCCCCCAATAAAAATGAAAAACATATCACACGGCAGTGTTTCCAAAACGGAGCCTTGAGCTGTTGCAAAACATCAACTACCAGCATTTCCGGTCAGCCACTGACTGTCCAGGCATGCTGGGAGTTTAGCAATAGCTGGAGGCACCCTGTTTTTTAATCACTGGCATAGAATACCCCTATGTCCACCCCTATGCAATCCCTAAATTAGTCCTCAAATACGCATGGTGCTCTCTCATTTCGAAGCCCTGCCGTATTTCAAGGAAACAATTTAGGGCCACATATGGAGTATTTCTGTACTCAGGAGAAATTGTGTGACAAATTTTGGGGGGCTTTTTCTCCTTTTACCCTTTATGGAAAGGAAAAGTTGGGGGCTGCACCAGCCTGTTAGTGTAAAAAAATAAAAAATGTTACACTGACATGCTTGTGTTGCCCCATACTTTTTATTTTCACAAGCGGTAAAAGGAAAAAAAGGACCCCAAAATTTGTAATGCAATTTCTCCTGAGTACGGAAATACCCCATATGTGGGTGTAAAATGCTCTGCGGGTGCACAACAAGGCTCAGGAGTGAATTTTGAGGCCTAAATTGGTGATTTGCACAGGGTTGGCTAATTTTACAGCAGTTCTGACATAAACACAAAAAATTTTATACCAACGTGTGACCCCATTTTGGAAACTACACCCCTCACGGAACGTAACAAGGGGTATAGTGCAACTTAACACACCACAGGTGTTTGATGAATTTTCATTAAAGTTGGATGGGAAAATGAGAAAAAAAATGTTTTACTAAAATGCTGGTGTTACCCTAAATTTTTCATTTTTACAAGGTATAATAGGAAAAAAGTGCCCCAAAATTTGTAACCCCATTTCTTCTGAGTATATAAATACCCCATATGTGGATGTACAGTGCTCTGCGGGAGAACTACAACTCAGAAGAGAAGGAGGGCCATTGGGATTTTGGAGAGAGAATGTGTCTGGAATTGAAGGCCACGTGTGTTTACAAAGCCCCCATAGTGCCAGAACAATGGACCTCTCCCACATGTGACCCCATTTTGGAAACTACACCCCTGACGTAATGTAATAAGGGGTGCAGTGAGCATTTACTCCACACAGGTGTCTGACAGATTTTCGGAACAGTGGTCCGTAAAAATGAAACATTTTTCATTTGCACAGCCCACTGCTCCAAAGATCTGTCAAATGCTAGTGGGGTGTAAATATTCACTGCACCCCTTATTAAATTCTGTGAGGGGTGTAGTTTCCAATATGGCGTCACATGTGGGGTCCACTGTTCTGGCACCACGGGGGGCTTTGTAAATGCACAAGGCCCCCGACTTCCATTCCAAACAAATTTGCTCTTCAAAAGCCCTATGGCGCTCCTCCTCTCCTGAGCATTGTAGTTCTCCCGCAGAGCACTTTACATCCACATACATGGTATTTAAATACTCAGAAGAAATGGGGTTACAAATTTTGGGGGTCTTTTTCTCCTATTACCCCTTGTGAAAATGAAAAGTATGGGGCAACACCAGCATGTTCGTGTTATTTTTTTTACACTAACATGCTGGTGTAGACCCCAACTTTTCCTTTTCATAAAGGTAAAAACAGAAAAATCCCCCTAAAATTTGTAACACAATATTTCCTGAGTATGGAAATACCCCATATGTGGCCCTAAACTGTTGCCTTGAAATACAACAGGGCTCTGAAGTGAGAGAGCGCCATGTGCTTTTGAGGCCTAAATTAGGAATTTACAATAGGGGTGGACTCCGATACAAGGATGGGGCTTGTCTCCACCAAAACCATATGGCAGTGTTTCCCAAACAGAGTGCCTCCAGCTGTTGCAAAACTCCCAGCCTGCCAGGACAGTCAATGGCTGTCCGGCAATACTGGGAGTTGTTGTTTAGCAACAGCTGGAGGCTCCGTTTAACAAACACTGCCATATGAAATGTTTTTCATTTTTATTGGGGGGAGGGGGGCGTATAAGGGTGTGTATGTAGTGTTTCACTTTTTATTTTGTTTTAGTGTAGTGTTTTTAGGGTACATTCACACAGGCGAGGGTTCAAATTGAGTTTTCCGCTGGGAGTTTGAGCTGCGGCGGAAAAATTGCTGGTGGAAGGAAACCCACTGTAAACCCGCCCGTGAGAATATACCTGTACCCTGTACATTCACATGGGGTGGGTGAACCTTCAGGTGTTGGAAAACTACAACTCCAAGAATGCACTGACAGACCATACATGCTGGGAGTTTTAGTTCTGCAACAGCTGTAGGCAAACTGGGGGGGGAACCACTGAGTTAGGAAACAGACTCTAGCTCAGTGATTCCAACCTGTGTGCCTCCAGCTTTTGCAAAACTACAACTCCCAGCATGTACAGTCTGTCAGTGCATTCTGGGAGTTGTAGTTATGCAACAGCTGGAGGCACACGGGTTGGAATCACTGAGTTAGGAAAAAGACTCTAGTTCAGTGTTTCCCAACCAGTGAGCCTACTGTTGTTGCAAAACTACAACTCCCAGCATGCACTGACAGCCAAAAGGCATGCTAGGAGTTGTAGTTATGCAACAACTGGGGAAGAACAGTTTGGTGACCGCTAAGTTGTGGTCTCCAAACTGTGGTCTTCCAGATGTTGCAAAACTATGACTTTCAGCATGCACTGACTGCCTGGGCGTGCTGGGAATTGTAGTTTTGCAACATCTGGAGGGCTACAGTTTTGAGACCACTGTATAGTCGACCACGGTTTTAGAACCAATTGGAAAAGCGCATACGGGGTAAAAATGAGTTGACAGGATGGAACGTTTCACTCTGGTCGGCTCATTGAAATGAATTACCATATGGTGCATACGGCCGAGATACGGGAGCGCACGGTTTTAGCTCCCCCCAGCTGTATGCGCTCCCATATAGGTAAAAGCGTGGTGTGAACCCACCCATAGCGAAGGGGTGGGATACTTTCCTTTTGGTTGCTGGGTATGTTGCTAATCTCCGACAACTGTATTTGCATCATTCTCATTGGCCCACAAGCTAAAAGAAAGGATGGATCACTATTTGTGAATATTCGCATATGTGAATATTCGCATATGCGAATATTCGCACGCCAGTCTCACACATTAGTATTAGAGCCTTCTTTATACCACACAAGCTGGAAGCAGAGAGGGATGATCACTGTGATGTGTACTGTGAAAGAAAAAAAAATATTCGTAATTTCGAATATATAGTGCTATACTCACAAATATATGCAAATTTGCGAATATGCAATATTCGCAAATAAAATTTGCATTGCGAATATTCGCGAGCAACACTTATCCTGATGCCACACATCTGATGCCAAGTTCTCTTTTTTCATCCACCTTCATCCCCGGGTACTGGTATTGCCACCCACCGCACCACTCTGTCACCTGGTCACTTTCAGGACTCCTGATGCTGCTGCTGCTGCCACCTCCAGGCTGTCTCATTCTGCCACCATGTTCTCCTCATGCTTCCGCCACATCCAGGCTGTGTCATTCAGCCACTATATGTTCTCCTCATGCTGCCGCCAACTCCAGGCTGTGTCATTCAGCCACTATATGGTCTCCTCTTGCTGCCGCCAACTCCAGGCTGTGTCATTCAGCTACTATATGGTCTCCTCATGCTGCCGCCAACTCCAGGCTGTGTCATTCAGCCAATATATCGTCTCCTCATGCTGCCGCCAACTCCAGGCTGTGTCATTCAGCCACTATATGGTCTCCTCATGCTGACGCCAACTCCAGGCTGTGTCATTAAGCTACTTTAACCCCTTAAGGACACAGGGTGTACAGGTATGCCCGTGGGAATTCTGGTCTCGCAGGGTGGGGACCGGACCGGGATGCCTGCGGAAATCCTTCAGCAGGCACCACATGCAAACCCCTGGGGACAATTGTTCTGGCCGGCTGTGCGGCTGGTCTGCTGCTGGCGCTCCCTTGATAACCGCTTGCGGTCTACTGTTCTATCCCGGGGGTATCCGGCAGGAGCCGCTCGCTCGTGGCCGCGCTGCTGGGAAGGGGCCGGCGTCCCACGTGTCTAGCCTGGGACCAGCATCCCATGTGCTTTTGCTTACTATGGTGACGGCAGGCTTGGTTGCGGCGGGCGGCATCTGTTTGCCTCAGCAGGCCTGCGGTACCGGAATTTAAGCCGCCTGCAGACGGCAGGTGACACTGTTGTAAAAAAAAAAAAAAAGCCTCCGCCGGCTCTGCCTCAGACCTGAGGATTCGGGAGCCCGGAACGCATACGACCAGAGTATAGTATTATTGTCATAGCGTTACCAGTACAGAATTGCAGAGGGTATTTAGTGTTGTAAGGGGGGGGGGGATGTTTGCATGCTGGACGTCCGTCGCCCTCAGAGCCCCAAATTTGCATCCTCGGAGGTACTGGAGGGGGGGGGGAGCCTTCTAGCTTCTCGAAGCAAATTGAGCCATGTCATTACAGGGTGCCAGTATGCAAGTAGGTCCTGTGCTCATTTCATACGGGTTGTAGTGTTTCCAGACTTTCATTCACTGCGCCATTACCATAGATTCATTCATAACTGGGCGATCATTATTTGCAAGCCTGCATTCCGTGCATTTTTACAACATATTACATGTATACACGGTGCATTTGCTGCATTTATACTGTTCATTACTTTCATACCGTGTAGTCACTCATTACGCTCATACCGTGCAGTCACTTATTACGTTCATACTGTGCAGTCCCTCGCAGCATTTATACTGTGCAGTCACTCTTAAGCGCTCATACCGTGCAGTCACTTACAGCGTTCATACCGTGCATAGCAGGCACTCATAGCATTTCACACCGTGCAGTCACTCATAGCGTTTCACACCGTGCAGTCACTCAAAGCATTTCACTCTGTGTAATCACTCATAGAGTCCATACCGTGCAGGCACTCATAGCGTCCATACCGTGCAGGCACTCATAGCGTCCATACCGTGCAGTCACTCATAGCGTTTCATGCCGTGCAGTCACTCATAGCGTTCATGCAGTCGTTCATAACGTTCATACCGTACAGTCATTCATAAAAAAAAAAAAAAAAGTGTGTATATATATATATATATATATGTGTATATAGTACATACATGCGTTGTAGCATCATATACAGAAGGTGCAGTTACAGTGTCGTATACAGTACACAAGGTCATAGTAGCATGCAGTAGGTTACAGGGTTAGGCATAGCACATACACTTGTGGCGTACTTGCAGTGGGTACGTTTTTGTATCGTATACAGCACATACGCTCATAGTGTTATATTGCTGTAGTTGGGTAGTTAGTGTTGTATACAATCCATGCGCTCATAGGGTTGTTGCAGTGGGTATAGTTAGTTTGTACACCAGTATATATGCTTATAGTGTTATTTGTAGGGGTTACACTCATAGGTGCTGCATACAGTAAATATGCTCATAGTATCACATGCAGTAGGTACAGTTAGGGTAGTTTGCAGTACATATGCGCAGTGTCATATGTAGTGGGTACAGTCACACTGGTATGGTATACAGTGCATACGCTCATAGTGTTATAGGCGGTAGGCACAGTTAGGTGGCATACAGTGTTTTTGCTCAGTGTCATATGCAGCCGGTACAGTTAGTGTTTTTGTTACAGTACGTACACTCATAGTGTCATATGCAGAACCCACAGTTAGTGTTGCATACAGTACATGCGACTATAGTGTCTCATGCAGCAGGAACAGTTACTGTTGTGTACAGTTCACACGCTCGTTGTGTCACACGCAATGTGTACAGACATAGGGTTATACACTCAGACCTTGAGCACTGTTCGTGTGCTTGTCGTGGTCATATTGCACTTACGCGTGCCGTCCTTTCCATACATACGCAGGTCGCTGTCCAGTACATATGTTCATAACTATTGTATCTAGCTTCATACGGTCTTACCATACACACACTCTAAGCTTGCACTGTTCATACACCCATGGATTCACACGGAATATACTATACATACTTTACAGATGCTTATAGCTTGTTCTCTACAATCATTAATAGTTACACCGAACATACCTCTGATGCGTTTAAGCTTGCACTGAACATATGTTTGTAACATTCTACGGTGCGTACGTCTGCAGTTTGTGGTCAGCATCAATCTGTTTAGTCCATTCAGGTCAACATCACGCGAGCGTCCATCACATCCACAGCTTTATTCAAAGACCTGTCACGTCTACAGGTATGAGGTTTGAGTTAGTTGGTCTTGTTACAGGCACGATGATTACGCAAAGACCCGTCACATCTACAGGCACGAGGATACGCAGGACCTGTCTAATTTACAGGTACGATAGGCACGCGGAGACCGATCATGTCTAAGGACACAATGCTTGTGTTAAATACAGCAGGTACAGTTAGTGTTTTGTTTACAGTACATACACTTATAAGTGTCACATGCAGGAGCCACAGTTGGTGTTGCGTATAGTACATGCACTCATAGTGTCTTATTCAGCAGGTACAGTTACTGTTGTGTACATTTCATGCGCTTGTTGTGCTATATGCAATGTGTACAGACAGTGTTAGACACTCAGGCCTTGAGCACTGTTCGTGTGCTTTCCATACATATGCGGGTTACTATCCAGAACATATGCTCATAACTGTTGTTGTATCAAGCTTCATACTGTCTTACCATACACATAGCTCGCACTGTTCATACGCTCATTGTGTTATATGCAATGTGTACAGACAGTGTTAAACACTCAGGCCTTGAGCACTGTTCGTGTGCTTATCGTGGTCATATTGCACTCACGCGTGCCGTCCATTCATACATACGCAGGTCGCTATCCAAAATCATATGCTCATACCTGTTGTCATATCTAGCTTCGTACTGTCTTACCTTACACATAGCTCGCACTGGTTATACGTTCATGGATGCATACGGAGTATACTACACATACGTTCGTAGCTTTCATACTGTACAGATGGTCATAGCTTGTACTCTACAATCACAAATTGTTACACCGCACATACCTCTGTGCCAGTATACTTCGCATTCGTTTAAACTTGCACCGAATATACGGTGGCAGCAGTCCACGGTGCGTACGTTTGTAGTTCGCGGTCAGCATTAATCTGTTTAGTCCAGTGATGTCAACATCACGTGTACGTACTTTCATGTCCACAGGTACGAGGTTTGAGTTAGATTGTCTTGTTACGGGCACGATGATTACGCAAAGTCCTGCCACATCTATAGACACGAGGGTACGCAGGACCTATCTAATCTACAGGTAGGACAGGCAGGCAGAGACCGATCAAGTCTTCAGACCCAATGCTTCTGTTGATACCTGTCACGTGTACAACAGTCTATAGGCGCAATTGTTACACGAGTTCTGTCAAATCTACAGGAATGTGCATGACAAGGAGACCCATCATTTGCTGCAGGTCATCACTCCTCAGATCTTATTTATGACGACATGTTGGGCAGGTGAGGGTATGGCTCACTGTTCAGTCGAGTCAACTCTTCAGGTAGGATGCTTATCGACGCTTAATTGGTATAGGCGTCATGCCAATGTTAGGTCATTGTCACCAAAGGTCGGTTATTGTGTCGGGTTGCGTTTCACTTGACTAACAGTGGAAACTTTGCCACGTATTAGCAGGGACTGGAGTATGTTATGCCTGGTAAGTTTATCGGTTCCATCTTGTTGCATTTCTCACAGTAAGTACGTCAATAGGCTCGAAACAGCCAGTATGTAGTCAGGTCCTGTTCCAGCGTCAGGCTGTCCGTAGTAGGCGGCTCTACCGTTACTTCTCAGGGTCAGGTACTGCCAATGTGGTGGAGAGCCGGCAGGCTCAACTCTCTCTTGGTTGCTCGAGGTTAGTTAGTTCAGTTAGGGGTAGATAGATATGACTAGTGGTGGTGTGGGTTATCTTTGCCCTCTTCAGGCGTGCCCTCATACGCGGTTATGGGCACAATTCAACCGCTGAGTTAGTCATTCTCATTGGTATAGGTTTTGGTCTGTCTGTAAGGTGCAATCTCAGGTATGGAAGAACTCTAACCTCTTGGTAAGTCAATATGTGTTTATGTATAAATCGG
Source organism: Hyla sarda (assembly GCF_029499605.1). NCBI lineage: Eukaryota > Metazoa > Chordata > Amphibia > Anura > Hylidae > Hyla > Hyla sarda. The sequence continues at coordinate 562,149,243 of NC_079189.1, read as the reverse complement.
TAGTCAAATCTTGCAACCACGTGAACGAATGAAAGCCCTGAGCACAAATTATTGCATCTGGGTCCGTCCCTATGCAAATCCCTTATTTAGGCCTCAAATGCGCATGTCGCTCTCTCACTTCGGAGCCCTGACGTATTTCAAGGCAACAGTTTAGGGCCACATATGGGGTATTTCTGTACATGGGAGAAATTGCCTAAAACATTTTTGGGGGCTTTTTCTCCTTTTACCCCTTATGAAAAGGTAAATTTGGGGTCTACTCCAGCATGTTATTGTAAAAATATTTAAAAAAATTACACTAACATGCTGGTGTTGCCCCATACTATTCATTTTCACAAGAGATAAAAGGAAAAAAAAGACCCCCAAAATTTCTAACGCAAGAGTATGAAAATACCCCATATGTGGACATAAAATGCTCTACGGGGCGCACAACAAGGCTAAGGAGTGAGTGCACCATGTACATTTGAGGTGATTTGACCAGAATTGTTACAGCGATTCTGACATAAACGCAAAAAAAACACCCATATGTGACCCCATTTTGGAAACTATACCCCTCACGGAACGTAACAAGGGGTATAGTAAGTCTTAACATCCCACAGGTGTTTGAAGAATTTCCGTTAAAGTTAGACATGGAAATGAAATTTTTTTATTTTTTCACAAAAATTCTGATGTTATCCCAAATTTTTCCTTTTCACAAGGGGTTATAGGAAAAAAGTCTCCCAAAATTTGAAACACCATTTCTTCTGAGTATATAAATATCCCATATGTGGATGTAAAGTGCTCTACGGGCGCACTACAATGCCCAGAAGAGTAGAAGCCATTGGATTTTTGGAGAGAGAACAGTGGACTGCCCCTCCCACATGTGACCCCATTTTGGAAACTACACCACTCACAGAATTTAATAAGGGGTGCAGTGAGCACTTACACCCCACAGGTGTCTGACAGATTTTTTGAACAGTCGTCCGTAAAAATGAAAAATTTTATTTTTCATTTGCACAGCGCACTGTTCCAAAGACCTGTCAAAAGCCAGTGGGGTGTAAATGCTCACTGCACCCCTTATTACATTCCATGAAGGATGTAGTTTCCAAAATGGGGTCACATCCCCCATAAGAAAGCTTATTGGGGATTTTAGTTTCACCACAGCGATATCAAAAGAATAAATGTCCTTAGAGTGTCCTGGTTTCTTTAACGACTTATCCACTGTTCTGGCACTATGGGGGCTTTATAAATACACATGGCCTTCAATTTAAAACAAATTCTCTCTCCAAAAGCCCAATGGCGCTCCTTCTCTTCTGAGCATTGTAGTTCGCCCACAGAGCACTTGACATCCACATATGGGGTATTTCCATACTCAGAAGAAACAGGGTTAATATTTTGGGAGGCTTTTTCTCCTATTACCCCTTGTGAAAATTAAAAGTTTGGGGAAGCGCCAGCATTTTAGTGGAAAAAAAATAAATTTTTATTGGAAATTTGTCAAATACCTATTTGTCATGTGCCTTGAGGGGCGTTGTTTCCAAAAAAGTGTGCCATCTAGGGTTTTTTTTGCTGTTCAGGCACTATAGGGGTTTCATAAATGTGAAATGCCCCCCAAAAACCATTTCAGCAAAATTTGCTTTCCAAAAGCCAAATGTGGCTCCTTCTCTTCTGAGCATTGTAGTGCAACCGCAGAGCACTTTATGTCCACACATGGGGTATTTCCATACTCAGAAGAAATGGGGTTACAAATTTTCGGGGGGCATTTTCTCCTATTTCCTCTTGTAAAAATTGTAAATTTGGGAAAAAAAACTGCATTTTAATGGCAATTTATTTTTTCATTTACACATCCGATTTTAACGAAAAGTCATCAAACACCTGTGAGGTGTTAAGGTTCACTGTACCACTTGTTATGTGCTATGATGGGTGTAATTTCCAAAATAGCATGCACCATTCGCATTGTGGAACACGCCTGCATGTGAATCCCAGCCCGTCACTCACCTCGGTCCTCTGCTGTCTCCTCCCCTGCCTTCCTTCCCTGCCTTTCAGCTCTGGCATGCGTGTCCCGGTCTCCTAGGGCGCGCACGCGCTGGAGCTATAACATTTAAAGGGCCAGTACACCCATAATTAGATTTACACCTCTGCCTCACTTATAATTTCCTGCTCCTCCCACACATCTCTGCCAGATTTTTGTCGCCTTGTGCCATTGAGAAAGCATTATTCTGACTTGAATTACCATGTTTCTGACCCCTTCCTGTGCCACCTGCCTTCTGACATGCTGCTATGTTCCTGACTACGCACCTGTGCCACAAGCCCTGACCTTCTGCTATCCTGACTACGAGTTGCTGTATCTCTCCTGTGCCTCGAATTTTCTCAGCCACCTGTGTGGTCGAGTCATGCAAGGGGTAGCGACCTGGGTGCCGCCTGCCGCAGGAAGACCATCCCGCTTTGCAGTAGGCTCTGGTGAAAACCAGCGGCACCTTTTCCTCTGCTCCCTGATACGGCCCACGTCATCTGCCACACAGGTCCAGCGGATCCACTACCTCCAGTGTTCCTGTCTTCCAACCTTGAGTGTTACAAGGGGTTTCCAAAATGTGACATGCCTCCAAAAACTATTTCAGGAAAATTCACTTTCCAAAATCCCATTGTTGCTCCTTTGTTTCTGAGCCCTCTAGTGCACCCACAGAGCACTTTACATTCACATATGAGGTATTTCCTTACTCAAGAGAAATTGGGTTACACTTTTTGGGGGTCTTTTTCTCCTTTTACCCCTTGTAAAAATTAAAAAACTGGGTCTACAAGAACATGTTAGTTTAAAAAAAATTGAGATTTTGAATTTTCTTCTTCACTTTGCTGCTATTCCTGTGAAACACCTAAAGGGTTAAAAAAAACTTTCTAAATGTCATATTGGTATACTTTGAGGGGTTCAGTTTTTATACTGGGGTCCGGACCGGGGTGACTGCTGATATCTATCAGCAGGCACCCCGTGCAAACCCCTGGGGGGGGGGTCCCGAGAGCTCCCCCATGTCGGCGATCAACGCAAACCGTCGGTCAATTCAGACCAACGATTTGCGGCTTCTCCGGGTCAGTTGGATCTCTGGTGACCTGTTGACCCGGAAAAAAGGGTGAATGGGGCTGTCCGAGACAGCCCCATTCACCCTTACCCAGCAGGAGTGAGGCTGCATTTACACATCCAACTTTAACGAAAAGTCGTCAAACACCTGTGGAGTGTTAAGGCTCAGCAGACCCCTTGTTACGTTCCTTGAGGGGTTTAGTTTCCAAAATGGAATGCCATGTTGTTTTTTTTCTGGCACCATAGGGGCTTCCTAAATGGGACATGCCCCCAAAAAGCCATTTCGAAAAAACTCACTCTCCAAAATCCCATTGTCGCTGCTTCCCTTCTGAGGCCTCTAGTGCATCCACAGAGCACTTGACATACACATATGAGGTATTTCCTTACTCAAGAGAAATTGGGTTACAAATTTTGGGGGGATTTTTCTCCTTTTACCCCTTGGAAAATTTCAAAAACTGGGTCTACAAGAACATGTGAGTGTAAAAAATGAAGATTTTGAATTTTCTCCTTTACCTTGCTATTCCTGTGAAACACCTAAAGGGTTAACACACTTTTAGAATGTCATTTTGAATACTTGGGGGGTGCAGTTTTTATAATGGGGTCATTTATGGGGTATTTCTAATATGAAGACCCCTCAAATCCACTTCAAAACTGAACTGATCCCTGAAAAATTCTGATTTTGAAAATTTTGGGAAAAATTTTAAAATTGCTGCTAAACTTTGAAGCCCTCTGATGTCTTCCAAAAGTAATAACATGTCAACTTTATGATGCAAATATAAAGTAGACATATTGTATATGTGAATCAAATTATCATTTATTTGGTATAACCATTTTCCTTAGTAGCAGAGAGTTTCAAAGTTAGAAAAATTTAAAATTTTCAAAATTTTCATCAAATTTGGGGATTTTTCACCAAGAAAGGATGCAAGTAAGAACGAAAATTTACCACTATGTTAAAGTAAAATATGTCACAAAAAAACATTCTTGGAATCAGAATAATTGGTAAAAGCATTCCAGAGTTATTCAGAATTGCAAAAAAGGGCTCAGTCCTTAAGGTGAAAAAGGGCTCAGTCCTTAAGGGGTTAAAGGGATATGGTCTCCTCATGCTTCCGCCACATCCAGGCTGTGTCATTCAGCCACTATGGGGACTCCTCATGCTGCCACCAACTCCAGGCTGTCATTCAGCCACTATATGCTGCTGCCAACTCCAGGCTGTGTCATTCAGCCACTATGTGGTCTCCTCATGCTCTCGCCACCTCCATTCTGTGTCAATCAGCCACTATATGGTCTCCTCATGCTTCCGCCCTCCTACCATGCTGTGTCCTCAGCCACAATATGTCTCTCCTCAGACAAATGCCAATCTCCATCCTCTGCCAATGTGACGCTCTGGGACAGGTGATTCTAATAGCGACGCCTCTGATCATGCATGTCCATACTGAATAACAGTATTATTTCACCTACAATCAGCACAAACCCTATGGGTGTTACAGCAAGACAAAGTGTTCTACACCCCTATTGAGTACTCTCTGTAGGCAAGAAATTAGACAATTTTAATAGCTGATTCGCCGCAAATAATTCAAACCGACCAAATGTTTTGGGAAAATTTGGTGAATCGGCCGAATCAAATTTTCAACAATCCGCTCATCCCCTAATTCTATCATATCTATCTATCTATCTATCTATCTATACTATCTAATCTATCCTCATCACATGAACACGTTGCATCTGAACATGGTTTAAATAAACACATGTTGTGTTTTTTCACATTGAACCCGTGAGTGCTGTTGGACTTATTGCTCGGAATTTATGATATGGTCTGCGACTGGGACCACTGTTTTTTTCCTAATTTGCCCCAGGATTACTATCTTGAAGACTATACAGTGGTACGTGATATCTATCTATCTATCTATCTAGGAAAGTAGGATGAGGAGCACAACCTGGGTTGAACACAGCGGGTTCAAGCAGTAGGAAGATCCCGGGTCAGGGGTCTTATAGATATCCACACCACAAACGAAGACCGCAACACTCCAGTAAATAAAGGTGAAAAAGGTTTATTGACCCAACATAAAGGAACAATGTTTCAACTGCCCAATTGCAGTCTATCTCAAGAAAAGCTTGAGAAAGACTGCAATTGGGCAGTTGAAACGTTGTTCCTTGATGTTGGGTCAATAACCCTTTTTCACCTTTATTTACTGGAGTTCTGCGGTCTTCGTTTGTGGTGTGGATATCTATCTATCTATCCGTCTGTCTGTCTGTCTATCTATCTAGCTTTATTTCTATCTATCTATCTAAAAGTCCACGTAAGCAAATATCTTCATGGCCCACCTTGAGGAGGATGTCGTCTTTGTATCCCACCACTTCAGACATGTCCTGAGGTGGTGGAGATACATCGACGACATCTTCCTTATCTGGACAGGGGGAGAGGAGGAGTTACATCATTTTCATACGTTTTTGAACACAGTTGACCCGGATATACAATATACACTGACCTACTCAGTACAGTACAATTTTTGGATGCATCGGTTACGATCATGGACTGCGGTTTGACAACAGATTTATATTCCAAACCAACTGATTGCAATACTCTTTTACGCTTTGACTGTTGTCACCCACGTGCCATGGTTGAATCACTTCCGTACAGCCAAATACTCTGTGCTCAAAGGATCACGGATACAGAAGAAAAATTAGACGGAGCCCTAACTAAAATGACCAGGAAGTTTAAACAGTGTGGATACCGGACAAAATTGATAGAGAGACATGCAGACAGAATTATGGGTCGAAATAATACTGAAGAAATTAAGGATATGTCTAAAACAGAGAGACTACCATTGGTGACCACGTATAATAACAACTCCTGCAAGATAGCACAAGTAATATGGAAACACTGGCACCATAGAGAGGGATATCCTCAGATTGCAGCCTTTAAAATACCACCGTTGATGTCCTATTGCAGGGCACCTAATCTCAGTGACCGTATTGTTAAAGCTGATGTTTCGGTTAAACCTAGGACGACTCAGAGATTTTTAACAGTAAGTGCAAAAGGTTGTTTCCCATGTTGTTCATCTGTGAGCTGTAAATATATCAAAAAATGCCCTGAATTTATTCATTCAGTCACCAAGAATGGATACCCGAAGGCATTAACCTTACGTGCAGCTCAGATTGTATTGTTTATGTCCTGAGCTGCCCTTGCGATTTACTGTACATTGGGGAAAACACCTATGATTTAAGAACACGCCTGAACCAATATAGGTACAGTATTCGCAAGGGCAGACAGGACTTACCAGTTTCAAGACACTTTTCTGAGTTTAATCACAAGGAGTAAGATCTAAGGGTAATGATAGTAGACCATATACCTCCACTGAAGCGGGGGGGGGGGGGGGTTGATAGAAAAATGTGTCTAAAAAATCTGGAATTGAAATATCAGAATGGGGATTGACATATTATGTGAGTTTTTTTGTCTTTTAAGAATATATAGCATTATAATTTTTTTTTCTATTTTTTGCAGATGTCTGGTGACTTACTGAGGACTATTTCACTGCTGATTGACATACAGTTTTATTACTATATAGAATTACCATTCAAATCAGGATCAAGTTGGATTGTCAGTCTGTGCATGACTACTATTTATTCATAAGGCAGTTGGGAATCACACAAGTGGACTGGATACAAGCAGCAGAACCTCTCCCAAACTGGGAACCAATAGGGTAGGATCCTACTGGTTGATGGGATGACGTTTCTGTTTCAGGATTGGTGTTCCTGTCGTGACTTGTGTTGGCGGACTGGTAACCTGTCCGAGCATCAAGGGAAGCCGACTCATGGATACCTAGCTGGCATGGACACTTGGAGGTAGTTAAGGAGTTAATAAGCCAGACTGTGTTGTGATGTTCCCTGTATTGTGCCTTTGCCCAGTTCTATAATGGTGGACCCGAGCGCTGAACGTTAATACGCATGCGTGATCCAAGTGTGTTAACTATCACCATGACTGTGCATTAATTGGTGTTTACAATCCGACCTCCTCCTGACACAGGTGTGGGTCTTTTACCTTGAGCCTGGGCATTGATTATTCACCCACACTAGCGTGCTTCATATATTTACATGAATGCCAAGTACAGTGGTGAGTTTCAGCCCATCTTATTCATTGTTTCAGCATCAATTATCTATGTTTTTAATATGCACTGCACTTATCAATGCGCCTGGAGTGATTCTCCGCTTATATATAGCACTTTATGTATAACATGATGCACTATGCTGATTTTGGATTTGCTCACTACATGATATATGAATAATCATGATGGTATGCACTTTATTGATTAATTGTTTACACACTGTAAAAAGGGATTATTTAAGAACCCATGTTTGACTCACTTGCTATGCTTGAAAAAGATGGCATGAGGCCGCAGAAACATTGCACTTTGTTTGCTGAGGATGCAATAAACACTGCACTTTATTGAAACTTTTTGGGGGAGATTTACCAAACCTGTGCAAAGGAAAAGTTGTCCAGTTGCCCATAGCAACCAATCAGATCACTTCTTTCATTTTTCACAAGGCCTTTGCAAAATGAAAGAAGCAATGTGATTGGTTGCTATGGGTAACTGGACAACTTTTCCTTTGCACAGGTTTTGATAAATCTCCCCCAATTTGTGTGCTGTGATCCTTTCCTATGGATATCTATCTATCTCTCTCTCACGTATATCTATCTATCTGTCTGTCTGTTTACAGTATATCTATCTCTCTCATATTTATCTATCATCTATCTATCTCATATCTATCTATCTATCTATCTATCTATCTATCTATCTATCTCATATCTGTTCATCTATGTATCTATCTATCTATCTTGGTGCATGCATACATCTTGGTGCATGGATATGGGCTAATAACCTTTTATTCTACAAGCCCGTATACCCTTAGATCACCATTGACCTTGAGGTCATTGATAGCCGGTTGTAGGACCTCAAACCCGGTGGCCACCTGTGCCCCTCTTTAGTGGGACACAGTGCGGTAAGGAGGCCCTGGGTGGGTTTACACATTATGCCCGGTGTGTCTGTACATTTTAACTGGCTGCTCTCTATTGTTCACTATCCTTTTTTGCTTATTCAGTAATTTAATATGTCCTATTATTTAACTTAATCTTAATTTTGCTATCCTTGATAATGGTAACTTGGTTGCTGTACTCATAACCCTCTATTATAATTTTTCTTTATTTATTTATCTTGTACGTTAATTTACTGTGCTACATTGCGCCCCTCTTATACTGTACATAATGGTTTAGCCGTGTGCTTTTGTTTGGCCATGTGACTGCCCATATATGGCTCTATACTGATACGTTTACATATCATGCCCTTTTAGTCAATGGCCGCACTGAACGTTTACTCCTACTGCGCTTGCACGGGGGGACACGTCAGCTGCGTGTCATGTGACTCCCATGTTCCATGTCTATTACACCATTGGCTCAGCACTTTCCATGTGGAAGTGCCATTCTGGCATGAACGGACCTGTCACTCCAAGCGGCGTGTGTTTGCATCACTAACAGGGCAAGTTTCTTATGCCACCGCCCCATCCTGAATACTTTTTGACATTTCGAAATATTTATTTAAGTGTGGTTATGCCCCTGTCTGCTACTATTGTAATTTTAACTTTATGTTGCACTTTTTAACACTTTGTTCCACTCTACATGTATCATGGCACTTATGGACATATACATTATATTAATGTGCACAATTTTATTGTTTACACTTTGTTTATCTTTGAGTACCATATGATGTATGTAAATTAATTAGTCACATGACAATGTGTATTTAAACTCCATTGGATTACTTGCACTTTGACTTGACAATGGTGGTGAGACCACAGAAACATAGTCACTGTATTTTTGGAATAAAGCTACATCCTTAACTTGAATACGCTAGTGTGCTGCAGTCAATCTTCTTGTATCTACTCTGTTGGACCCAGGCCTGGGGTTCCTGTGACTGCCTGCATGTTTGCCAATAAATATCTGAATAATGCTTGCTTGGGTTATCATTGTGTATGATTAACACTTGTTTAATGATCTGATACATTTGAGTGGGGCATATTTTCATATAAAAATAAGAAATCAGAAAAGGGCCAACTAGCTTTTCAAAACACTGTGGGGGAGATTTATCAAAACCTGTGCAGAGGAAGAGTGGTGCAGTTGCCCATAGCAACCAATCAGATTGCTTCTTTCATTTTTAACAGGCATCTTTTCAAATGAAAGAAACAATCTGATCTGCACCACTCTTTCTTTACACGAGTTTTGGTAAAGCTTCCCCTTTATGTGTCTCTATGGGGGGGATTTATCAAAGCTGTCTATTTTCGTCATGAATATAGACCAACCTACAGAGCGTAAGACCGGTCTATTGTGCGCCTAATTTATCAAAAGTCGCACGGTTCTTGATAAATTCTGCGCACAGACTTCGGGATCTACGGTTTAGCATGTATTTAAACCGGCTTCCGCGTGGTCTGACATTTCAGCGTATTTTCGCCTGATGAAAATTTTTGCTGGAAATTTGCAAATGATAAATTCAGCACCAATGCATTTTTGAATTTAAAATAGCCTAGAATGCATCATCAACTAAAAATCCTCTAAAGAAAAAGTTGCCAAAAAGTCACACATATTCAGACTGCGACTTTCTGTGCAACAATTTTAGATGGGAAAAACCAGTCTAAATCCTTACCTATGTGTCTATATGTGTGGCCACCCAGTGGTCGTGATGTGGATTGCAGCCTGGTGAGGCTATAGCACGTTTCTTTCTTCCTTTCCTTTTTTTTCTCATTTGCCTTTTCAGATATTGTGGTGCCATGGATCACTCACTGTAACAACATGCCTTGTAGTCACAACAACAACAAAAAAAATATCCGAAGTATCACAGGAGGGCTGAGCAGCGAGCGGGTTATGCGCCTTATACTAATTGTGAGCCCTCAGTCTCCAGACATTTCGGAGCTGCAAGCATAATATAAACCAATTACGGCGGCAGGTGTTTAGCGAAGCACCAATTTTCAAGGAAGGGGGTTATCATTTACAATGTCACAAGGTTTGGATGAGGTCTGTATTTTGCATGCAATTTTTTTTTTTTTTTTAGCTTGTAGTCCCTTAGCTTAGTATTTCTCAAGCAGTGTATCTCCGGCTGTTGCAAAACTACAACTCCCAGCATGTCCGTTTGCAATCCAGGCATGCTGGGAGTTGTAGTTTTGCAACAGCAGGAGGCAGACTCCTTAAAAAACCCTGCCCTAGCCATTAGTAAGTACATAAAAGGCAACAAAATAACGCTGCAAAAACTTCCCTAATATTTACCCCGCCAAGAAGCAGTTTTTTGCTGTTTTTTTTCTTAAATAGTGGGTTTGTATCACGAGAAGTCATGTGATTCTTTCATTATGTGACTTAAATGGGCACTGTCAGATACAAAAACTTTTGATATGTTGTAAAACATGAAAAACCAATAGGTTTTGCAATTGCTTTCATTAGAAAATGTTCAGTATTTCATACTGAAAAAGCCAGTCAAACAACTGCCCCCCCCTGCCTGCTTGGACACATACTAGTCCTGCTGTGTCCATGCACCATCACCTATGTCGTGGACACACTTCCTTGATTGACAGCTGTGAGTGCAGGGCTCCCACTGTCAGCTTGTGTCCCGTTGGATCTGACAGGCTTTTATGGCATTTTTTTTCTCCCATAGACTTCTGTGTAAGAGAAACTCCAGGATTTTGTAAAAATAAAAAATTAATTTTTTTTTTTAATTGGCACTGTCATTACAACTAATTTTTTTGCATTACACTCCTTATGGTACATACAATTTTTTTCAATGTACTTGGTTTAAAAAATTACATTTTCAAATTGTTTTATTTGTGTTTAAAAAAAAAGCTGCCACTAGGTGCTTCCCTACTTGACCAGAGAACATTTCTCCATTTCTCTTGCACAGACTTTGGACTCCTGCTGGCCTGGCAAAAATCCAAAATCAGGAAGTGCTGAGGAGGGTGTGTGCAGCCTTATCCATTGCTCTGGGCTGTGTGTAGCAGAGTGGGGGAAAACGTTCTTCCCTGTATGGCTTCAAATGATGTCACGCCTGCTGGGTAATGCCCCTTCCCAGTCTGTGAACCTGAACCTGAGGCTGAGCAGGAAATACAGAGCAATATCAAGGTAGAAAACTAAAAAATAATAAAAGCAAAGGCAGGGTGTGGTTTATCATGATGGGACAGTGAACTGGGAGGATTATAAAATGTAACAAGATTATGAGAGGAACTCCACTCTTTAAAGTATCAATACGCTAAGCACAAAACCACAGAATAACACCAAAGATGAGTAGAAAAACACCAAAGAAAAAATCTTCAAGTGGGTTTGGCATTTCATATATCCCTAGAGACTTTCAACTAACATCTGGTCAAGACATTTTTCTTACAAAAACCAACAAAAAAAAAATGCTGTGCATCATTTGTGCCGTTCTCGCAAAACATTTTTTATTTTATTTTAGGTGAGGCACAGTTCAATGCTGTGCTCACTTCCCTCCAATTCTGCAGGAGCTCACAGGAACTCAAATCCTTCCACTTGAAGAGAAAAAGACCAGGCTGAAGTGTCATCTTTTTATGGACAGGTTAAGGGGAGGGCCAGTTTACTAGGAAATATTTGAATATATTAAAGTGAATCTGTCATCAGCATCACCCGTACTTACCTGTTGGCATGTGCTTGTAGTGCGGGTGATGGCAACAGGGTTTACCATTTCCTGATCCATTTCCTCTGTTATTCCCGTTTGTGCATTTGGTGCACTTGGGGCGTTCCCAAGCCTTGAGTGCACTTTGACATCCGCCCGCATCCTCAAAGTAAACACCCTCTTTTAATGCATATAGATTTTCCTTTTACTGTGTTTATGATACTGCGGGTGCTGCTTAAAGATGCTGCTTCAGATTTGGATGTATCCAAATTTTTTGGGACATAGGTTTGTGCCTAGCAATTCACCTATCTCCAATATTTCATGTCCAGTGGTCACAAATATAGGAGTTTATTGACAGCTTTAGTGTAAAATACTAGTGGAAGATATTTAGTGAAATATCATATTAAACTACTTCTGTCTATTTTATAGCCAATGTGATCTGTACCATGTCTGTAAGTCATTTTATGAACCAAAATGTGATCACTCTGAAAAAAATGAGTTGCAGTAGCCTGCCGGTAGCTTAGGGGGGAGCTGTTCCCATACCTGTTTACATTGCCACAACCCCCCTTCCCCACTCCTTGGTTGGTTATAGGGCTGTCAGATGGGCAGGACTCTTTTTTCATATGGGCTCAGTTATGTGCAGTAACTGTACAGTAACATGCATATTTAATTAAGGGGGCATGACCTTACATATAACACCAGATCCCCTTCATGTGAGGCCATGCCCTCTTTTTAAAATATGCATGCCACCATACAGTCACTTCACAGAATTGTGTACCAGTTATTGGTGAGCCTGTCTGCCTCCTCCAGAGGATCCTCACTGTCCCTGAAAGGTAATCCACTCTCCCTTCAGCAGCTGCAGTTCACTGCTTATTGTAACCCTTTTCTTGCTGTTATCTCATTTATTTCTGCTCATATAGCACATTGCAAACCCAGTGCATCAGTAAGCTCTTCTCCTTGTAAACATCATGTATAGTACTCTGAACTGTATAAGTCAACAGCCCAGCACGCCTGTTCAGGAGAGTGCACTTACACTAACACTACACTAACGTGATGTGATCGGTCAGACAAGTAAGGAAAAGAAAGTACTGTGCGTACTACTCACACACAGTCAAGCTTTGGTTCCACCCCCTGGAATCAAGAGAATAAAAAGTGTCACCACTCTAAAGGGTTTATTTAACAAAATCCTATTGGTTTTAAAAAATCTTTCAAAATTTAAGGTAATCTTTAAATTAGTTTTCGTGGTAGATAAATACTCAGGTCCATCTATAGTTGTAATAGATTTTTAGCACTTGTGTGTAAATAAAAGCACCTTCTCCATAAACATCCAACGATGTTTTCAAGCATAAATGACATTATGTATCAGATGAATTTTCCTTTCAGCCTTTGTATAATTTACATGAAAATGTAAGACTAAGCCTTGACATTATTAGAGGTCCCTGAAGACAGTCTCTACAGATAGAAGAGACTTAATTATCGGATAATTACAATTCACAATGTATTACTAAATATAGAGAGGGCGGGTGATGGCAATTTCAAGCTCAGGACACAAAGCTGTATTTCATTTCAATGCACCTTAAGTTAGCTCTATATCAAAAGAAGGGGTGCTATTGCATTTTTAGATAGGACAATATTATGCACATGAGGGTAAGTAATATACTACTGTAACCCTGCATAGATATACATTATAGTGGATTATGCTCAGCCAAGACATCGATGCCTGGCTGTGATTGACAACCAATCTACCAAAGCAACAGCCTGCATTGGAGATAATGCTAATTCTGTTCCCTTAACCTCTTCAGTACCACTATGGGTAACCATTGTGTTATTACTTACAGTGTACCCGTCATTAGCAAAAACATGTTATAAACTGTAGACAATAACTATATATATATATATATATATATATATATATATATATATATATATATATATATTTCTAGTATACATTTGTGGTAGCCCTTGGGGGGGTGTATGGTATTGGGGGTGTTGTTTCGGTAGATGAGGGGTTAAGATTAACCCTATAGTTCGTGACGCCAGGCTGATGGCTAGTATGCTGAGGTAATTCTCCGGCCTATTGCCGCCCTTCCCAGTAACGATAGGTGCATGCATAAAATGACAGAAGGTCCACAAGGTAGTTGAACTTGAACTTGGATAACTTTACTTAAATGCTTGCGGTACATCCAATGAACAGTAACAGTCTCAGGAATACAGTCTCTATACAGATCAATGACTGACAGTTGTTGCGGACCTTGACTTCTGATATAGTCTGAGAATTTTGCGTAATTTGCAAAGATCCATCCGGATTTAGGGGATAGATAAGGTCCGGTGATCTTGCAGAGTGCTTAGGGATTTATACACTCACGATTCTGAATAGATCAGCCGTTGCCGCAAGGCTCGGGCCTAACTCACTGCGGAAGACAGCTGTGCAGATCCTGCTCGTTTGACAGCCCGGGAACAAGAGCGAGAGTAATGGCCGCCACTCCCTTATATGGGCAGGGGCAGGGCCGCTTTTACTGGTCCAAGCAACTGTCACTCACCGTCACAGGGAGTGATGCCTAAAAACCATAGAGTTTACCTGATCACGTGACCCGCAGGTCCTGCTACACTCCGTACAGGTAATTAACCAGTTATATACATTTGTACAATCATATTTATATAAATCCTAAATAACTGCTAGATAAGTAATACCTAGATGAGAGGTGAAAAGGGGTGGACTAGATACGAAGAACCCCGATGTCCTAGGGACTCTGGCTATGGGGACTTCTACACAGGTACCGTATAGGATGCGGTACCGGGACACCACAAACCCCCTTACTTAAGATAAGTCGACCTCGACGCCTGTCCCCTAAGGCAGAGGGACTAGGACTAAACCAGGATGATACCTGTTAATTCTGCTATACATTCTAAGTAAACATTGAACACATTTACATTCTCTGATACTCTTACTAGTATCTGGACTAGACAATAGAGATCTATCTAGACATTGGTACTATCTAGACATTAATGCTATCTAGACATTAATGAAGCTATATTACCTTTAATTTCTAGCTTCTTAGACATTTTCTTAAACTTACTATACAATTAGGTAGCTAACTGATATCTAGTTACTAGCTCCTAAGACATTTTTATTAGCTCTCATTTGTTAGCTCCCAAGAGCACCTACTGGCCAGGTAGAGCATCTCACACATGCAAAGAAGGAGAAGAAGAAGTGTATCTAACAGTGGCAGGAATTGGGTATCAATATGCTACAATTCCTAAGTGTTACTTGAATGTGAGAAATATTTTGTTTTTGTGTATGTACTGAAGACTGAAGTAGTACATCTAAGTCAGTTAGTTAAGGTACTATGTGTGCAAGTACTATTTTAAGGGTAATCTTCCCTATCATTTCTGTTGAGACAGGTGCTAGCGATGGGCGACAGCAATAATACTACCCACGGAGAAGCCGGGGTGTCACCTGTTGAGTTACCTACTAAAACACCTTTAGCATTATATACATTTGTATTTGTACAAGAATTATTTATGTTTTTAGTGTTGAGTGTACACGTGCAACACACTGACATTTTCTGTGTACAGCTCTGACTCACATTTTATGTACATAGACATTAGACTATCTTTCTATGTACAAACCTTACTTATTTTTTACGTACACAGACACGAGGATATCTTCCTGTGTACAAGAACCATATACATTTTTACTATACATTTATCAACACTTCAACATGGTTTATGCGCATTCACCTGATAAGTGCAACATTTAGCATAAGAGTTCTTATGAAGCTGCTGGTATATACATACAACAGACGTGTAAGGATCAGCAGTCCACCTGCACTAAGAGTCCATTGGAAGGGAAAGAAAACACGGCTTTACCACAACTCAGCCGGGTACAGTCCTTAATGAATCTCCTACAGGCTAGGAGTCTCTTGAATGAATAGTCAGGCACAAGCTTAGTGATTACGTTGCTGAACTTTGAACTGGAACAATCTTAGCACAGTCCTGCTTGGCACAATTCTTGAACTTGGTTGCTGCAAAACAAAAGTGGTTAACATAAGAAGCAATCTGACATTACTTTAAAGTCTCTTCAAAGAACATTCTTCTTTACTCTTGTTGTACCTCTCTTGGTTCCTCTGTACCTCCCAACATCAGGGGCAAGTGTAGAATTGACATAGCTTTGCCACACCACATTGGTGAGGATGGAGTGGTGGAAAGCAGCATTAGAAGGGGACACAGGCTTTCTAGCCGGGATCAAAGTGGGGCAATAGGGCCTGAGTACCATCTCCAAACTAGGTTGGACCCATGACTCTTTCGTCGGTACCCTGGAAGCAGGCAAACTCCCCGTCAGAAGAGGGCCTTGGTACATACGTTGGTACCTGTGCAGGAGGCAAACTCTCATTGCTCTGAGAGGGCCTAGGTATGTGCGTTGGTACCTCTGGAACAGACAAACTCTCATTGCTCCGAGAGGGTCTAGGTACGGTCTTTGGTCCCCCCAATTTGGGCTTACTTTCCTGAACTTGAGCAGGACTTGACTCTCGAGGGTATGTAGAAGATGAAGAACTTGACTCTTTGTTGTACATAGAAGATGATGAACTTGACTGTTGAAGCTCCTCCTCCTTGGGTACGCTGGTGGAGGCTTTAGGAGCAGACCTTTTAGGCCTCAAGTTGAAGGGATCGGAGTACCAATCAGTTGACGGAAAATATTTGAAGGGGAGCTGTGTTGGGGCTGTTGGTCTGGTGACCGCTGCAGCCCATTCTCTACGAAGCCTCTGGACGGGGGTGTACTCCACAATTTCACCCACCTCCAAGGTGTAGAACTTCTTATGGAGATATGGCCTTTGCACTGCTTGCCGGTTTTCGAGGATGGTCTGCCCAGTGTGGCAGTCAAGGAGTGTCCCATAACCTCTGACCTTGTCGAACTTGGCCACAGTTGCTCTTCTTCTTTCTAATGGCTCCTCCCCTTCTCGGGGGTGATTCCATTTGCATATGTAGAATGCCCCCATTTCTTTGGTATTTTCTTGATACCGCACTTTTTCTTCATAAGGCAAATGAACGTGCTTGGGGGCATAGAGTTCTTTGTGTCAGGCCTTTAACTTTTCCATCAATTCAGCCAGCTCGGCTTCTTGACGAGCCCTTTCCCTTTCTGCAGTTGGGATTGGTGGAAGTGGCTTCCCAGGTAATGGTTGAAGTACTCTGTGCAAGTACTCGATCAGCTCCGGCTCATCTCCGAACACCCATTGCGGCAATTTTGGTGAGCACGGTCGTGCACTTGGCAAGTGGGATCGAGGTATGACCTCAGGGCTGGAGGAGGAAGAATAGGCAGCCCCTGGCGGGGTACTCACTGCAGACTCCTCCGATGGGATCTCAGCCCGTGGTTCTGTGTTGAGGGGACAATCTCAGCGGTGATGCACCTCTAGGTGTCCCTGCGCTCTCCGCTGGAGGTGTCTCTGGCCAATCATCGTCATCATCAGGCAGTGTGGGAAGATTGCAGGCCCCCTCTTCGTCTAATAACAACGGCTGCAGTCGGTCAGCAAGTTCTTGGAAAAGTCGGGCTGTGACTGCCACAACTTTCCGCTTTTCCGGCGCCATTTTGCCAACTTCACCACGTGGAATGCTGCTTTCCGCCATGTCTGTACTCTCCGGCCCTCCGTGCAGACTGAAGAGGTCGCTGTGCGTGACGTCTTTTATAGTGGGCTTCTCCAAAATAGCGCCCGGCAGGAAGGACGTTATCGGTGCAGCCCCGACTTCTGGTCCCTCCGGAGACGACTCCTGTATCTCTGAGTTCCCTTTCGGCTGCGACACAGCAACTTGGTGGCCACGCCCAGGGGTGGGTCGTGGCGCAACAGGGGCTTTCTTCGTGCGCTTTTCCGGCAGCAGTTCGGCTCCGCCTGTGCCGACCGGACCAGAGAATCGCAGCATGAACTCATTGCGCAGTTTACACATTTCAGTTGTAGATAAATTCTCGCCTCCCCCTTACTTTTCTCGTGGCCCCCTTGTATGGTGAACCACGGACACCGCTCCCGTACACAGCAACACGGTTTACAGCACATGAATAAAGTTTGTTTTCTGGGGGGAGTACACTTTCACTAGTGGCGACTGTAGTAGGCACACACCCGAATTCTGTTCGTGCAACGTCAAAAAGGCTTTGTGGATGCCCTTGGGGGGTGTATGGTAGTGGGGGTGTTGTTTTGGTAGATGAGGGGTTAAGGTTAACCCTATAGTTCGTGATGCCAGGCTGGGGGCTAGTATGCTGAGGTAATTCTCCGGCCTATCGCCGCCCTTCCCAGTAACGATAGGTGCATGCATAAAATGACAGAAGGTCCACAAGGTAGTTGAACTTGAACTTGGATAACTTTACTTAAATGCTTGCGGTACATCCAATGAACAGTAACAGTCTCAGGAATACAGTCTCTATACACTTCAATGACTGACAGTTGTTGCGGACCTTGACTTCTGATATAGTCTGAGAATTTAGGGTAATTTCCGAAGATCCATCCGGATTTAGGGGATAGATAAGGTGCGGTGCTCTTGAAGAGTGCTTAGGGATTGATACACTCACGATTCTGAATAGATCAGCCGTTGCCGCAAAGCTCGGGCCTAACTCACTGCGGAAGATAGCTGCGCAGATCCTGATAGTTTGACAGCCCGGGAACAAGAGCGAGAGTAATGGCCGCCGCTCCTTTATATGGGCAGAGGCAGGGCCGCTTTTACTGGTCCAAGCAACTGTCACTCACCGTCACAGGGAGTGATGGGTGAAATACGCCACAGGGGCCTCCAAAGGTCCTTAAGCCTAAAAATCATAGAGTTTACCTGATCACGTGACCAGCAGGTCCTGCTACACTCCGTACAGGTAATTAACCATTTATTTACATTTTAGAACAAAGGAAAGGAGTACAGCGTCCAAAACTCTGAGGATAACGTTTATTTCACCAGATGGCACATACAGGAACACAGGTACAGTGACGCGTTTTGGCCTTAGAACAAGGCCTACGTTTAAGGCCTTGTTCTAAGGCCGAAACGAGTCACTGTACCTGTGTTCCTGTATGTGCCATCTGGTGAAATAAACGTTATCCTCAGAGTTTTGGACACTGGACTCCTTTCCTTTGTTCTAATCTGTTGCGGGCAATGTCCACGCCCCATCCGTGCGCACCTGGGGTGAGCTGAAGCACTCTTTTGTTTCATTTATATACATTTGTACAATCATATTTATATAAATCCTAAATAACTGCTAGATAAGTAATACCTAGATGAAAGGTGACAAGGGGTGGACTAGATACGAAGAACCCCAACGTCCTAGGGACTCTGGCTATGGGGACTTCTACACAGGTACCATATAGGATGCGGTACCAGGACACCACACATTGGTTAAAAAATGCCTACATTTTGG
This sequence comes from Hyla sarda, assembly GCF_029499605.1. Lineage (NCBI taxonomy): Eukaryota > Metazoa > Chordata > Amphibia > Anura > Hylidae > Hyla > Hyla sarda. Next base: position 562,130,159 of record NC_079189.1, on the reverse strand, counting down.
GATGAAAAATGCTGTCTTGTCCCTGAAGGGACAAAGCAGAATACAGGAATTGGAGACAGACAAGAAGGGCTCTGTTCACTAAGGACAATCAGGGCTCTCTACACTGAGGGCAAGCAGGGCTCTGTACACTGAGTACAAGCAGGGCTCTGTACACTGAGGACAAGCAGGGCTCTTTACACTGAGGACAAGCAGGGTTCTGTACACTGAGGACAAGCAGGGTTCTGTACACTGAAAACAAGCAGGACTCTGTGTACTGAAGACAAGCAGGGCTCTGTACACTGAGGACAAGCAGGTCTCTGTACACTGAGGACAAGCAGGGCTCTGTACACTGAGGACAAGCATGGCTCTGTACACTGAGGACAAGCAGGGCTCTATGCACTAGAGACAAGCAGGGCTCTGTACACTGTGGACAAGCAGGGTTCTGTATACTGAGGACAAGCAGGGCTCTGTATACTGAGGACAAGCAGGGATCTGTACACTGAGGACAAGCAGGGCTCTGTGCACTAGAGACAAGCAGGGCTCTGTACACTGAGGACAAGCAGGGCTCTGTACACTATTAACAAGCAGGGGTCTGTACACTATGGAAAAGCTGGGCTCTGAATATTGAGGACAAGCAGAGCTCTGTACACTGAGGACAAGCAGGTCTCTGTATACTGAGAATAAGCAGGGCTCTGTACACTGAGGACAAACAGGGCTCTGTGCACTGAGGACAAGCAGGGCTATGTGCACTGAAGACAAACAGGGGTCTGTACACTGAGGACAAGCAGGGCTCTGTACACTGAGGACAACCAGGGCTCTGTACACTGAGGACAAGCAGGACTCTGTGCACTAGGGACTAGCAGGGCTCTGTACACTGAGAACAAGCAGGGCTCTGTGCACTGAGGACAAGCAGGGCTTTGTATATTGAGGACAAGCAGGGTTCTGTAGACTGAGGACAAGCAGGACTCTGTGCACTGAGGACAAGCAGGGGTCTGTACACTGTGGATAAGCAGGGCTCTGTGCACTAGGGACAAGCAGGGCTTTGTACACTGAGGACAAACAGGGCTCTGTACACTGAGGACAAACAGGGTTCTGTACACTGAGGACAAGCAGGGCTCTGCAGTGAGGACAAGCAGGGCTCTGTACACTGAAGACAAGCAGGGCTCTGTACACTGAGGACAAGGAGGGCTCTGTACACTGAGGACAAGCAGGGCTCTGTACAATGAGGACATATATATTACAAATATACTTATGATGTTGTTATCTACGTCATATAAAAAGTTTTTGAAAACGACAGGTAGACTTTAAAATAATAGGATACATCCCAACACTTATCACCACTTTATCATGGTGGGAACCTCAGAAAGCACTGCAAGTCTTTTCAGTGGTGATGCATGCTAGAGAATACTATAGCTATTTACAGTGGGGATCAAAAGTTTGGGCACCTCAGGTAAAAATTTGTATTAATGTGCATAAAGAAGCCAAGGAAAGATGGAAAAATCTCCAAAAGGCATCAAATTAGATTAGATTAGACATTTTTATAATATGTCAACAAAAGTTAGATTTTATTTCCATCATTTACACTATCAAAATTACAGAAAACCAAAAAATGGCATCTGCAAAAGTTTGGGCACCCTGCAGAGTTAATATCTTGTACTGCCCCCTTTGGCAAGTATCACAGCTTGTAAACACTTTTTTTAACCAGTCAAGAGTCTTTCAATTCTTGTTTGAGGTATCTTTGCTCATTCTTCCTTACAAAAGTCTTCCAGTTCTTTGAGATTTCTGGGCTGTCTGTCACGCACTGCTCTTTTAAGGTCTATCCATGGATTTTCTATTATGGTGAGGTCAGGAGATTGTGAAGGCCATGGCAAAACCTTCAGTTTCCGCCTCTTGATGTAATCCCCCATGGATTTCGAGGTGTGTTTAGGATCATTATCCATTTGTAGAAGCCATTCTCTCTTTAACTTCAGCTTTTCACAGATGCCATCAAGTTAGCATTCAAAATTTTCTGAAATGTTATTGAATCTATTTCTCCTTCTTCTAGTGAGATATTCACTGTGCCACTGGCTGTAATACAACCCCAAAGCATGATTGATCCACCTCCATGCTTAACAGTTGGACAGAGGTTCTTTTCATTAAATTCTGTTTCCCTTCTTCTCCAAACGTACCTTTGCTCATTCCGGCCAAAAAGTTAAATATTAACCTCATCGGTACACATAACTTGTTTCCAAAATGCATCAGGCTTGTCTATATGTTAATTTGCAAAGTTCAAACACTGATTTTTGTGGTGAGGACATAGAAGAGGTTTTTTTCTGATGACTCTTCCATGACGACCATATTTGTGCAAGTATCTCTTAATAGTGGAATAGCATGCCACAACTCCAATGTCTGCCAGATCTTTCTGGAGAGATTGTGCAGTCAAACGTGGGTTTTGATTTATTTTTCTCAAAATCCTGTGTGCTATTCTTGCTGATATTTTTCTTGGTCTTCCAGATCTTGCTTTAACTTCCACTGTTCCTGTTGACTGCCAATTCTTAATTACATTTCGAACAGAGGATATTGACATCAGAAAATGTTTTGCTATCTTCTTATAGCCTTCTCCAGCGTTGTGAGCGTCAACTATTTTCAGTTTCAGATTTCTAGACAAATGCTTAGAAGAACCCATGGGGCTGATTGTTGGGGCAAGGTCAGATGAGTCTGAGCATTTAAAACCTTTGAGAATGACATCACCTGGTCTTCCCAGATGATGATTGAGAACAATCCATGATACTGGCAGGTCTCAGCTTTGCAAAGGGGGCAGTGCATGCTATAAATTCTGCAGGGTGCCCAAACTTTAGCAGATGCCAATTTTTTGTTTTCTGTTATTTTGAAAGCGTAAATGATGAAAATAAAATCTAACTTTTGTTGGCATATTATAAGAATGTCTAATCTGTAATTTGATGCCTTTTGGAGATGTTTCCATCTTTCCTTGGCTTCTTTATGCACATTAATACAAATTTTTACCTGGGGTGCCCAAACTTTTGATCTTCACTGTATGTCATGTTGTACAGTAAAGTTATATTACACTATAGATATGTTAACCCCTTCTCACTATAGGACGAATGCATACATCCTAGCGATCTTCTGCATTGCCGTGAGCAGCGCAGGAGATCGGCAGTGGGACCCGGCTGTCAATCCCAGCCCGAGTCCGGCCGCAGCTGCCGGGGCTGACAGCATTAACCACATAGATGCCGTGATCCTGCACACTTCCCCTGTTCACCAAAGGCGGTGCCGCAGTACGATCGTGTGTCACTGTCGGTTGCTATGGCAGCATGAGGTCAGATCATGACCTCCTGTCTACCTGCTACGGAAGCCTGTGAGATCCAGCCACAGGCTGGATCGCACAGGCTGTACTGTGTGCAGCTGATCAGGTCATACTGTGCTGCAGTACAAATGTATTGCCACTTCTGTAATGACATGTAACATAAAACTATAATGTAAATTATCCTGTACGGTGAACGCCGTAAAAAAAAAAAAAGCTAAATTCGCCAATTTTGGTACAAATAGCAGAATAAAAAAGATCAAAATGTAGAATGTATTGCAAGAATGATACTATCGAAAAGTACAGCTCATCCTGCAAAAAAAAAGTTCTCACTTAATGGAGTCGGACAAAAAATAAAAAAGTTACGGCTGTTGGAAAATATAAATATTCTCAGAAATGGAAAAAGAAAATAGAAAGCTATATAAAATGGGAATGACGATAATTATACTGACCCACAGAATAAATATAACATCATTTTTACCGCACAGTGTACACCATAAATAAAAAAATATAAAAATACAGAAGAAGAGTTTTTCACAAAAAAGCTGCATGTGTCAACAAAAATGCACCACTTATGTAAAGTACAATATGTCATGAAAAAACAATATCAGAAATGCTCTGCTCAGAAAATGTGTTCTAAAGTTCTTTAAAGAGACACATGTCAAAAAAAAAAAAAAAAAAAGAGCCTGGTCATTAAAGGGGTTAACCACCATAAGGTGATTTTAGTAGGTACCTGGTAGACAGTAATGGACATGCTTAGGAAGGATCTGTGCTTGTCTTGGAGCTAAGTGGCTATGTTGTGAGATTACCATAACACTGTGGCTAGCTTTTTGTGAACTGCTATTTCCTGTTTGACTTTTCTTTTTTTGACTACAAATCCCATAATTCCATTTCCCCCCCTCCCACACATCAGCCACCCCACCCATTGAAACATAAATGAGCTGCATCCATTCAAAAGACCTGTGGTTTTCAATCAGGGTGTTTACTGCTGTTGCATTAGTGGCAGATTGATCTCTCTCCCACCAAGCGAGCGCTCCCTCGATTGAAGCAGACAGGCTCCCTGTCATCAGCTGACTAGTGAGCCACATTGCAACTTGGGAAAAATCTGAGACAACAGTCATTTTGTATGCTGTTAAAAAGAAATATTGGGGTGAAAATCACATAAGAATTTTGAGAGAACCACAGGTAAAGACATTATATTATGAACCACACTAATTTTACAGCCCCTGTAGCAAAGTCAAATAAAAAAAAATCCTGGAATACCGCTTTAACCAATTAAGGACCCAGGGCGTACAGGTACGTCCTGACATGCTGGTACTTAAGGACCGAGGACATAAATGTACGCCTGTAGGAATTTCATCAGACCCCACACCGGCGATTTGCGGCGATTCCGGTGATGCGGGTCACGTGTGACCCGCCTAACCAGAGATACATGGTGATCAGGGGTGTAGGATACACCCCCAATCACCTCCTGTATCTATGGGGAGGTGGCGATTTTGTTATCCCCCCAGGATCGCTGCTATTGGCCGGATCGTCTGGCCAATAGCAACCGGCAGGGGAGGGGTTAACGTCAGCAGGCAGTTCAGTCAGCAGGCAGAGCTGCAAGAAGGAGTCAGGGACCCCCCCCTCTTCTGAAATCGGAGCCCCTCAGAGAAGAAGACATTTCCTTAGAGCAGGGAAAGAATACGCTAAAGGGACAGGTAGGACTGTAAAAGAAAAAAGTTTAAAAACGTTTTTAAAAAATATCACCCCCCCGACCCCCTAATAGGTCCTTAAGGGTCCGCCAAATATTTTTCAGTGTGACCCGGGCCTTATTACGGGTTCAGGGCTTTGCATTTGCCCCCCCCCCCTTTTTTTGGCCGCAGCGCTTTTCCCCCCCATATATCGGTGTAGGATTTCTATTCACACACCATTGTAGATAAATTTACACCAGGCACACACACTACATACTCCCCCCCACCTCTCACACATACACCCTCCCTCCTGCCAATGCCCCCCCACCACCACCGTAGAAAAAAGGCGATGGCTCACCGGGCATTTTCGGTGGAGGAGGCATACGCTTTTCTTGCCTCCGACTCCGAATCTGTCAATGTGGACGAGGATGATCCTACATTCCTGTGTTCTTCCTCGTCCTCCTCATCTTCTAGTACTGATGATGAGTCCCCTGTACGGCGGCGGAGACACCGCCAGGCGAGGCCACGCACCCCCCCCCCCCCATGATAGTGACCCAGTGGCTGACACTAGTATGAGCGTCCATGCCGCTCGTAGTATGAGTCCGACCCCCCAGACAAGTGTATCGGAGCCCACTTCCGGTGAACCTGTCTGGAGACACCCAGAGGGTTGTCAGCCACAGATTCCTGAGTTTTTTTCGGCGACTCAGGAATCCGGATTGACACTGCTGGATTCACTGAAATTTACTATTTTTGTTATTTTTTCAGTGACAGCTTTGTCACTCTAATGGTGGAGCAGACAAATCTGTACACCCAACAGTTTATCGCTCACCACCCAGATTCTTTTTTCCAATGAATGGTACGCCATTGATGCAGCAGAAATGAGGACATTTTGGGGCTTCTTGCTGCATATGGGCCTGGTCAAAAAACCCAGTGTCAGACAGTACTGGAGCGGGGACATCCTATACAAGACCCCGCTTTACAGTATGGTCATGGCACGGAAGCGGTTTGAGGCATTTCCTATGCAAGACCCCGCTTGACAGTATGGTCATGACACTGAAGCGGTTTGAGGTCATGACACGGAAGCAGTTTGAGGCATTACTCTGATAATGCGGCATGTCCACCCCGAAGTGATCCCGCCTATGACCGGCTTTACAAAGTGAGGCTGGTCATCGATCACTTTGGGGCCAAATTTTTGGAGACCTACGTACCACTCAGGGAACTCTAGGTAGATTAGTCTCTTTTCAGTTTTAAGGGTAGACTCATCTTCCGCCAGTATATTCCCTCGAAGCAGGTGCGGTATGTTGTGAAGCTCTACAAACTTTGTGAGAATACCTCTGGGTACACTTACAAGTTTAGAGTATATGAGGGACGAGATTCCCTTATTGAACCCCCAGAATGTTCCCCCACTCTGGGTGGTAGAAAATCGTTTGCGACCTTGTGCACCTATTGCTTGATAAGGGTTACCACCTTTACATGGGCAACTTTTATACCAGCATCCCTCTGTTCAAATCCCTTGCCGCCAGATCCATGTCTGCTTGTGGGACCGTGCAGAAGAACCAGAGAGGCCTCTCTTTAAATTTGATACAGACACCTATTCCCAAGGGTGAGTCCCGTGCCCTTACCCATGAAAATCTGTTGCTGGTCATGTATAAGGATAAGGGGGATGTTCTTATGCTGACCACAATTCATGGTAACATCAGCTCACCTGTCCCTGTGCGAGGTACCACAACACCAGTCCTCAAGCCCGATTCTATTCTGGACTACAATCGGTATATGGGGGGGAGTTGATCTCTGATCAAGTCCTCAACCCATACATGGCCATGCGCAAAACACAGGTATAGTAAAAAAAAGTTGCAGTCTACATGGTACAGGTTGCCATGTACAACTCTTTTGTACTGTCCCAGCACGCTGGCAACACAGGGACATACCTTCAGTTCCAAGAGGAAGTCCTAAAGGTCCTGATCTTTGGCGACCGGGAAAGAGCAGGCCGGATTTTCCAGGGAACTGAAGTTATAGGTGCCAGGATCGTCCCAGGCCAACACTTTCCAGGTTAAGTCCCCACACACTAGAAAGAAGGGACGATCCCAGAAAAAATGCAGAGTGTGTTACAAGACGGGGATACGGAAGGACACCACCACTTAATGTGACACTTGCCCTGATCATCCGGGCCTCTGCATTAAAAACTGCTTCAGGGAGTATCACACTTCCATGCAGTACAACATTTTCCCTCTTCATTTAAATTTCCCATAATTTGACCCCAATGTACCAAGTCCAGATTACATTCTAAATTTTAACCCCATAAAACCACTAAATTGCCCAAAAAACTATTTTATAAAAAAAAACCTGATAAGACCTCTGGGGGTATTTTTCCAAAAATGGGTCATGGGTCACTGAGTCACTATCATTGAGTTGCCTCAAATGCGCAGAACTCTCTTTCCACCTGAGCGGGGTGCGCGTTTGAGACAACAGGTTAGGGACGGCCACACACATAACATTCCCAGAATATGATTCAGAGCATAAGGTTTGGGGTGGGCATATTTTTTAGTTTTGGCTATGCTCTGGGTAATCATTCTGGGAACATAACCTTTTTTTATGATTTTACGTCCCTCTGTACCCCGCTTTAGTAATTTAGTGTACCACATTTTAGTAATTTACCCCATGTAATGCTCCTTGAGGGGGGGGGGGGGTCCCACTGTTCTGGCTCCATAGGCAGCTATGCAGAAGCTCAAGACCCCTGACTGTGCACCTTCTCTTCCGTGACTGGTGTGCACCCCCAGAGCTGTTTACGCAAAGATATAAGGTATGTCCTTACTCCAAAGAAATGTATTTACAAATTTATAGTGACATTTTCTCCTGTTACCACTTGTGAAAATGAAAAAATTCGGGTAACCTCAGCATTTTAGTGAAAAAAATCAAATTTTTCCTTTTCACATCCCACTTAAAGGGGTTGTGCGCTGCCCTGAATTTCGGAGCTCCGCTCACAGCGTCCGGAAGTTCATTACTCCGAACGCTGTATGCGGGATTCCGTGAACGGCCCCTCGTGACGTCTCGCCCGCCCCCTCGTCACGTCACGCTCGCCTCCTCTACCAAAGTCTATGGGAAGGGGGCGTGACAGCGGTCATGCCCCCTTCCCATAGACTTTCGGTGAGGGGCGGGCGAGACGACACGGGGGGTCGGCGAGACGTCACAAGGGGCTGGGCGTGATGTCACGCCCTCAGGCCGCGAACACGGAAGCCCGCACACAGCGTTCGGAGTAATGAACTTCCAGATGCTGTGAGCGGAGCTCCGAAAGTCAGGGCAGCCCACAACCCCTTTATTGAAACATTATCAAACACCTGTGGGGTGTTAAGGCTCACTGTACCCCTTGTTACGTGCCTTGAGGGGTGCAGTTTTCAAAATAGTATGCCATGTGTGTTTTTTTTGTTGTTTTTTTTTGCTGTTCTGGCACCATAGGGGCTTCCTAAATGCGACAATCCCCCCCCCCATTTCAGCAAAATTTGCAAATGTGACTCCTTCTCTTCTGAGCATTGTAGTGCTCCTGCAGTGCACTTGATGTCCACACATGGGGTATTTCCATACTCAGAAAAGATGGGGTTATATATTTTGGGGGGTATTTCTAGTATTACCCCTTGTAAAAATGTAAAACAGTATTTTAGTGGGAAAAAAAATCATCTACACATCCAAAGTCGTCAAACACCTGTGGGTTGTTAAGGCTCACTTTACCCCTTGTTACGTTCCTTGAGGGGCGTGGTTTCCAAAATAGTATGCCATGTGTTTTATTTTTTTTGCTGTTCTGGCACCATAGGGGCTTGCTAAATGGGACATGCCCCCAAAAACCATTTCAGCAAAATTTGCTTTCCAAAAGCCAAATGTTACTCCTTCTCTTCTGAGCATTGTAGTGCACCCGTAGTGCACTTGACGTCCACATATGGCGTATTTCCATTCTCAGAAGATATGCAGTTACAAATTTTGGGGGGCATTTTCTCCTATTACCCTTTGCAAAAATGTATAATTTGGGGGAAAACTAGCATTTTAGAAAAAAAAAATAATAATTTACACATCCAACTTTAACTAAAAGTCGTCAAACACCTGTGGGGTGTTAAGGCTCACTGTACCCCTTGTTACATTCCTTGAGGGGTGTAGTTTCCAAAATAGTATGTCATGTGTGTTTATTTTTTATATTTTTTGGTGTTCTGGCACCATAGGGGGAGCTTACTATCCAAAATCCCACTGTCGCTCCTTCCCTTCTATGCCCTCTACTGCGCCCAACAAACACCTTGACATACACATATGAGGTATTTCCTTACTCGAGAGAAATTGCGTTACACATTTTAGGAAGATTTATCTCCTTTTAACCCTTGTAAAAATTCAAATACTGAGTCTACCAGAACATGCCATTGTAAAAAATTAGGATTTTGAATTTTATCCTTTAATTTGCTGCTATTCCTGTGAAACATCTAAAGTGTGAACAAACCTTTTGAATGTCATTTTGAATACTTTGAGGGGTGCAGTTTTTATAATGTGGTCATTTATTGGGTATTTCTAATTAAAAGGCCCAAAATTTTGAAAATTTTTTGAAAAATTGGAAAATTTCTGCTATACTTTGAAGCCCTCTGATGTCTTCCAAAAGTATAAACATGTCAACTGTATGCTGCCAACATAAAGTAGACATGTTGTATATGTGAATCAATATATAATTTATTTAGAATATCCATTTTCCTTATAAGCAGAGAGCTTCAAAGTTAAAAAAATGCAAAAGTTTTTCATAAAATTTTAGAATTTTTCACCAAGAATTGATGCAAGTATCGACAAAATGTTACCACTAATATAAAGTAGAATATGTCACGAAAAAACAATGTCAGAATGAAAGGTAAAAGCATCCCAGAGTTATTATTGCTTAAAGTGACAGTGGTCAGATGTGCAAAAAATGGCCGGGTCCTACACTGAAAATTGGCTGGGTCCTTAAGGGTTTAAGGTAAAAAATGGGTTCATTCTTAAGGGGTTAATATAAACATAAGAGTAAAATAAAAGTTAAATGAACACTGTTTTTTTTTTAAATCTTTTGATCTGTTGCAGGCAGAACTTTGACTGAACAGTGGGATGAGCTATGAGAAGTGCTTGCTTAGCATGTTTTCTCCTGCTCACTTATCCAAGATGGTTAAGGTATATAGTGGGATACAAGAAAGAAGCCATAGAAAAGTTATGATGATGTAACTGTCCATAAATAAACATCTTCCCCAGGAAGCTCTATAGTGAGCTTTCCTCTTCTTTTCTATGTCTGTGGTACCACCACCATTGAGGGTGCTTAGGAGAAGAGAAAGGACTCTGCAATGGAAAGCTTAGGTGTTAGTGTCCATACATAGACAGTGATATGTCTGAAGCCTTCCTAGGTACAAGATGTGTTCACATTTACCTCCCCTCTAGTTTGGTTAGGGAATGTAATTTTTCATGAAGCCAATTCTTTACAATACCAGAACATTCTATTAGAGCACTCAAAGGACTTTATTTATGTAACAATTACAGAGTGCCCACACATAGATACTACAATATAGACATAACATGACAGAGTATTCTTTGCTGCTCACTTTACATTTACCAGGTCCTGCCAAGATCCCAGCAGTTTTTGCCACAGTGTATTACGGCCTTCCTCCAGTCAGTGCCCACATTGACACAATGGCAGAATCCACACAATCATTCTGATTAGTATATTGTGGTTTAGGAACAAGATGATGGAACGCTCGGAGCAAAACATATACCAGGATTCTACCTAGTGCAGGGCCCAAGGGGTGGCATACAACCCAGGTCACCTCCCTTTATGTTTCTTGAATCTTTTTGTCATAATCCACCCATCAGACCAAGCCGTCAGCATAACACAGTTTATCAGCTTTGCCCAGAGTTTTCCTTTAATCACATTTTCTGATAAGAAGTGTGAACTAACATTTCTGACCATGAAAATGGTGCAGAAACCCTTCTAGACCTGTGATTCATCATCTATTTTTACAATTATCAGGTTTGGGTTACAGTAACTCCTTTAATTCACTCACTTGCACAATATAAATAACATCCATTAATATTCTAATTAAATCTACTGTATTTTTGCCAACTATCACCCACTGCTTCTACAAAACAGGATCTGAGTCAGAATCCGATCCACAAACTTTCTTTTTCATGTGTATTTTTTTACATTCGAGAGCGAGGATATATATATATATATATATATATATATATATATATATATATACACACACACACACACACATATGGAGAAGAATTGCAGCACTCCAACCAAAATATCAATGTGAAAAAATTATTATTTTATTCCATCCCTAGTGCAATGTTTTGGTCACCCAATACGGCCATCTTCAAATAGGTTAGAAGGAGAAAGTGCATAATATAAATAAGGCTAATAATTTAATGTTCAATTGCAATAATCAAGTCCCAAATTAAAATCATAAATTCAGAAAAATGTCATAAATGAACAGTCAAGTGTGTACAGTGCATTGAAGAGTAATATCGCCATAAAGACAAGCTTTCACATACAGTAAAGTGAAAATCATACTATGTAACATAATAAGTAGAGATGAGCGAACTTTTGAAAAATCAGATTCGGACGATTCGCCAAATTTTTTGAAAAAATCAGTTGGACCCGAATTTATTTGCGGTGAATCTATATTAAAAACCACTATTTCTGGCCTATGGGGAGCCTCAATAGGGGTGCAGAACATTTTGCTTTGTTCTAACACGCATATGGAATGTGCTGGGGTAGTGAAATAATACTGCTATTCAGAATAGCATGCAGATAACTGGCAGCGTGAAGAGAACATATAGTGGTTAAATGACACAACTTGGAGCTGGCAGCAGCATGAGTGGACACTAGGGCTTCACAATCCCTAAGATTAAAATATTAATTTAGAAATTTAAATTGAAGATTTATGGTAGCTAGTGCTACCATAAACATTTTTAATCCAAGGCCCAGGCCCAGCAGCATCAGTAAACCATATATTGGCTGAATGACACAGCCTGGAGTTGGCTGAAGTATGAGTAGACCATTGAAATTTAAGATTTTTAAATTAAAATTGAGATTTTTAAATAGAAGTTTTAACTCCCAAGTTTTAGGGCCCCCGGGCCCCGGTTTGTGGGTACAAAGGACCAAATATAACAAGGAGTCACATGACAGCACAATGACAGAGCCAGTAGGTGGCATCAGTATAAGGAGACCATATAGTGGCTGAATGGCACAGCCTGGAGTTGGCTGAAGCATGAGGAGACCATATAGTAGCTGATTGGCACAACCTGCAGTTGGCAGCAGCATGAGTAGACTAGGGCTTCACAATTCATAAGATTAAAAGATGAATTTTGAGATTTAAATTGCAGATTTATGGTAGCTAGTGCTACCATGAAAAATGTGTAGGCCCAGTCCCGTCAGCATAAGTAAACCATATATTGGCCAAAGGACACAGCCTAGAGTTGGCGGCAGCATGAGGAGACCATATAGTGGCTGAATGACAAAGCCTGGAGGTGGCGGAAGCATCAGAAGACCATATAGTGGTTGAATGAAACAGCTGGAGTTGGCGGCAGCAAGAGGAGACCATAAAGTGGCTGAATGACACAGCCTGGGAGGTGGAGGAAACATGAGTAGACCCAGGGCCGGATCATCATTGGCGCTATTGAGTGCCTGCTCCGGGTCCCGTGCCCTCAGGGGACCCCCATCATACTCTGGACAACCCTGCGTCCCGAAAAATCTTTTCAGGACACAAGGATGTCCCAGTGGTTACCTCTCTGTGGCGGCTCCCGCGTTAACTTTAAAAACGCAGGGTCCGCCGGGAGGTAGCGCACGCAGGGACGTGCATGGTAAGTCACCAGCGGCACCTCATCTTCAGTGTTCCGACCTCCGCAGTAGCAGTAGATCGGGACCCCAGACCGGAGGAATTGTGGTCGGAACACTGAAGTGGAGCAGTACACAGACATACAGCCTCCAGCAATACACTGTATATGGCTGGAGGCTGTATGTCTGTGGGTGATCTATTCTGCACCTAATGTGAGGAACTATACTGTCAACCTAATGTGGAGGAAACTATACTGCACCTAATGTGGGGGGAAACTATACTGCACCTAATGTGGGGGAGCTGTACTGCACCTAATGTGGGGGGAACTATACTGCACCTAATGTGGGGAACTATACTACACCTAATGTGGGGGAACAATACTGCACCTAATGTAGGGAACTGTATTGCACCTAATGTGGGGGACTATACTGCACCTAATGTGGGGGAACTGTACTGCACCTAATGTGGGGAACTGTACTGCACCTAATGATGGGGAAACTATACTGCACCTAATGTGGAGGAACTGTACTGCACCTAATGTGGGGGAACTATACTGCAACTAATGTTGGGAACTATGCTGCACCTAATGTGGGGGAACTATTCTGCACCTAATGTGGGGGAACTGTACTGCACCTAATGTGGGGGAACTATACTGCACCCAATGTGGGGAACTGTACTGCACCCAATGTGGGGAACTATACTGCACATAATGTGCGGAACTATACTGCACCTAATGTGGGGAACTATACTGCACCTAATGTGGGGGAACTATACTGCACCTAATGTGGGGGAACTATACTGCACCTAATGTGGGGGAACTGTACTGAACCTAATGTGGGAAACTGTACTGCACCTAATGTGGGGGAACTGTACTGCACCCAATGTGGGGGAACGATAGTGCACCTATGGGGGGGGCAATAATGAAGTGCTATGTCTTCCTGGTAGCCTTAATCTGGCCCTGAGTGACCATATGGTGGAAGAATGAGACAGCCTGGAGGTGGCATCAGCATGAGGAGAATATACGGTGGCAGAATGAGACAGCCTGAAGCTGGCATCAGCCTAGAGCTGGTATCACATAAACAGTTTTATTTAATGCGGCAGCAGCATGAGGAGACCACATGGCGGCACAGTGACAGCCTGGAGGTGGCAGCAGCATGAGGAGAAAAATTGTCTAGTGCAATAATTTGTTTGGTTTTGCGTATAAACCAGGTTACTGAAGGGTCTCACCAAAGCATGAAATTATAATAATAAATTAAGCAATTACCATGTGCTCAAAAATGGTGTGCCTAATACTTAACTTTTATTCACAAGTTATTAAAATAGATCCAAAGAATATGTGCCTGTGTGAACAGTCACCAAAAAATTATATTGTAAAGGTCATCAAGTCATCACTATTAGTAACCACACAGGTAGAGCTCTGCTGGGCCCTGCCAGCTCACCCATGTTATCAAGTAAACCACCGACGCATTTCTACAGTACTTTTTAAAGCAGCGTCATCAGGGAGGTAATTACAATGATATATCCTATATCCTGTAAAGAAATTGAGGCTCAGGGTCAAGAATAAATGGTAAATAAACTTATTTATATTTATATATGAATTTACACAATGTTAAAATTTAATATGTGTACCGTGACTCACAGGGCCCTTGTGGGTCAGTGGAAACACAAATAGATAGAGGCAATATTCAATCAAAATGGCAAAAATAAAATCTAAATCTAAAATTTAATCTAAAATATAACTATACTTAAAATAGAATTAACAAAATTAATAATAGGCCACACGTCTGTGGTTATCTAGTTTGTAAAAGATGTCAGTATCACATGTTTAAAAAATAATCCCAATAAATATAGCAGCAAAAAATAGTAATGAATGAAATCTGTTGCTATTGGTAACGGTAATGTCCACAGAAATGATAATGATAAAAGTTCAGGTTTTTTTTATTATTTTTTTTTTTTAATCAACGCTCACTAATAGAGACTCGGCCGTCTCAATAGATATAGTGATGCTTTGAAGTAGATATAATGTTAGTGGTGGATGCAATGTTAATAAGTAACAGATGGACTGGAATTGCTACAATGTAGCCCCGCTCTCAGAGCAGAGAGCTCGCTATTAGAGAGTCTTCAGTCTCACACGTATACAGTGATGTGTGTGGGCTTTAGACAAGGGGACTGCAGCGCCTCAGAATGCAATCATGTACATGTTACCTTATTAGAATGATAGTCCCGGGTTATATGAAGAATGCGATGGCTGTTAGAGACTCAGCCGTCTCAAAATATACAGCGGTAATAGTAGTCCGGTCTTTTAGGAGCGCTGTGGTGGTTTCATTCATTCAGCCCGAGGGCTGGCAATCTCCTCGTGGCTGTGGCGATGTGCACAGAATTGGATGCTGTCTTTCAATGTACCAGGGTATACACATCACAACTAATCATCATCCATGAAGAGTGTATATCAAAGTGATCACACTTAGAATGTTTTTTGTTGTTGTTTGTACTAATTCAGGGGACCTCCATATATCGTGCAAACCCAGCTGCACATTATCCCACCAAGAGATGAAACCTTATTAAATAATGTTTAACTCCTTAACGACGCAGGACGTATATTTACGCCCCCGCCGGCTCCCGCGATATGCTGCGGGGTCACGCGGTGTCCCCGCGTCATATCGGGTCGGTCCCGCCGGCTATCAATGGCCGGTACCCGCGACTAATACAGGACATCACCGATTGCGGTGATGCCCTGTATTAACCCTTCAGATGCGGTGATCAAAGCTGACCGCCGTGTCTGAAGTGAAAGTGAAAGTATCCCGGCTGCTCAGTAGGGCTGTTCGGAACCGCTGCGGTGAAATAGCGGTGTTCCGAACAGCTTACAGGACACCGGGAGGGACCTTACCTGCCTCCTCGGTGTCCGATCGACGAATGACTGCTCCGTGCCTGAGATCCAGGCAGGAGCAGTCAAGCGCCGATAACACTGATCACAGGCGTGTTAATACACGCCAGTGATCAGCATGAGAGATCAGTGTGTGCAGTGTTATAGCACTGCAAAAAAAAGTTTAAAAAAAGTGTTAATAAAGGTCATTTAACCCCTTCCCTAATAAAAGTTTGAATCACCCCCCTTTTCCCATAAAAAAAATAAAACAGTGTAAATAGAAAAAATAAACAAATGTGGTATCGCTGCGTGCGTAAATGTCCGAACTATAAAAATATATCATTAATTAAACCGCATAGTCAATGGCGTACGCGCAAAAAAATTCCAAAGTCCAAAAAAATGTATTTTTGATCACTTTTTATACCATTAAAAAATGAATAAAAAGTGATCAAAAAGTCCGATCAAAGCAAAAATCATACTGATAAAAACGTCAGATCACAGCGCAAAATATAAGTCCTCATACCGCCCTGTACGTGGAAAAATAAAAAAGTTATAGGGGTCAGAAGATGATATTTTTAAACATATACATTTTCCTGCATGTAGTTATGATTTTTTCCAGAAGTACGACAAAATCAAACCTATATAAGTAGGGTATAATTTTTACCGTATTGACCTACAGAATAATGTGGTGTCATTTTTACCAAAATATGCACTGCGTAGAAACGGAAGCCCCCAAAAGTTACAAAATGGTGTTTTTTTTTCGATTTTGTCGCACAATGATTTTTTTTTCCGTTTTGCCATGAATTTTTGGGTAAAATGAGTAATGTCACTGCAAAGTAGAATTGGTGATGCAAAAAATAAGACATTATATGGATTTTTAGGTGGGAAATTGAAAGGGTTATGATTTTTAAAAAGTAAGGAGGAAAAAACCAAATAGCAAAAACTGAAAAACCCTGAGTCCTTAAGGGGTTAAAATACAATACAATAATGTTTAAAATACAGCATGAGGAGACCATAATCTTGCAGAATAACACAGCCTTGAGTTGGCGGCAGCAAGAGCAACATATAGTTGCTGAATGACACAGCCTGGAGGTGGCAGAAGCATGAAAAGACCATATAGTGGCAGCATGAGGAGAGCATATGGCGGCAGAAAGAGACAGCCTGGCAGCAGCAGCATCAGGAGTCCTGAAAGTGACCCTGTGACAGAGTGAGGGGGTGGGATGCCGTACCAATACCCGGCGACAAAGGTGGGTGCCCACCAAGAGATGAAACCTTATAAAATAATGTTTAAAATACAATACAATAATGTTTATAATACAGCATGAGGAGACCATAATCTTGCAAAATAACACAGCCTGGAGTTGACGGCAGCAAGAGGAGACCATATAGTTGCTGAATGACACAGCCTGGAGGTGGCGGAAGCATGAAAAGACCATATAGTGGCAGCATGAGGAGAGCATATGACTGCTGGCAGCCGCAGCATAGGAGTCCTGAAAGTGACCCTGTAACAGAGTGAGGGGGTGGGTTGCAATACCAGTACCCGGTGACAAAGGTGGGTGAAAAAAGAAGAACTTGGCATCAGATGTGTAGCATCAGATGGGTGGCAGGATCAGAATAGTAGCTGAGACAGGTAGGCAGAAAAAATGGTCTCTTTTGTAAAAGTGTTAGTGCGCACAAGTAAGTATTGAGGATATGCATTACGCATAACTTAACTTTTAAAAATATTCTTAGGATTAAATATATGTACCCAAAAATTTTATTTTTATTTAAAAAAAGGAAAGGTGTGCAAAAAACACCATGTGCCACCTACACTACCAAGTATTGATGTGACGCGAAGACCTCTAAAAGGTGGAAGGGAACAACGTATGGTCCATTGTTTCCGTTTAGGGTAAAACCTTGCCCTGTAAGGCCCTACTCTCGCTCTATTAATTCCCTTCTTGGCAAGTGGCCCCACACAGGAAACTCCCTATTTCCACCTAAAAACCATGGGAAATGGCAGTGTTTGTAGGTTGAAATAGGTTGACTTTTCTGTTGAGCTCCATAAGCAGCGGGTGATGTTCCCTGAGGTCCGATCTAAGCTGCGGGAAAAAGGCTACCGATATGCAATGCTGTTTCCTGCTCGTCTTTGGGTGGTGGATGGGACTTCCACTAACTTCTTCACTTCCCCGACCGAAGCCCTTCATTGGATCGATGCAACTCCTCCTGTCCGACCCCCGGATTGAACTGTCCTGGACTGTCCTGCTCCTGGCTGCTCTCCCGCATTGTCCTCTAGTAAGTTGTTAGGGAGGAAGGGTAGATAGGGCGGCCCTAGGTTCCGGTTCCTTAAGGCTTCCCGGGGTGATACTCCTAGTTACCGGCCTTTAACTAGGAGATGGTGGGGTAGCGGTAGTGTTCTTACTTACTGGTTTAGGTTCACTTGGTGTCTTGCAAACACCCGCAGCAGTTGTATTCAGGGTATAGGTCTGCACTGTATTAGTGCGTAGTTGTTTTCTATGTGCCGTTTAGTGTTAGACAAGGGTTCATGGGGATTGTTATGGTTTTGTTTTGTGGCATTTGTTACATGTTTGTGCCCTGTCTGTATGTCTGTGGTGCGTGTGGTCCCAGGTCCTGGTCCTTCCTCCTTTTTTCCTGCTTGTTCATTTGGATGTCTTCTGGGAGGAGTACCCTAAAGGTAGTTAGCTGGAATGTCAGGGGGCTTAACTCCAAGTTCAAAAGGGCCTTATGCCTTGACTTTGTGAAACATTAGTCCCCTCACATCATCCGTTTACAGGAAACCCATATTACGGGCCAGAAGGTACTTGCCCTGAAACGGGCATGGATAGCGCGGGGCTATAATGCCTCCTTCACCAATTATGCTAGGGGTGTCTCTGGTTTAGTTACCAAATCCTTGCCGTTGATTGTCTCCCAGACAGCCTGCGATCATTTTGGCAGGTTTGTCATTTTACACTGTTCCATAGGCTCCTTTTCCTTTGTGCTTGTCTCATTTTATGTGCCTCCTCCGTTTCAGGTCTCGGTATTGGAGTTCATTACTAACAAATTGTTATCTTTTTCCTCTGACCCTGTCCTCTTTGTAGGGGATTTTAATGTGGTTCCTGATCCTGGGCTCGACCGCACCACTGCTGCTGACCCGGGCTCCTCCTCCTTTAACACCTGGTGCCTGAAGTTGGGTGTGACTGACATATGGAGATGGAAATATTCGGATGCAACTTCCTTTTCCTTTTACTCTTCAGTCCATCGGTCTTTCTCCCACATTGATCTGGCCATGGCATCTGTTGATCTGCTCCAGGCAGTAAGAGTGGTTTCCTACACCACTAGGGGGATCTCAGACCACTCTGCGGTAGTAGTAGTCCTCAATATAGGTCCTAGCCCCCCTTGCCGTGTTTGGCGCATGCACCCGTTTGGCGCATGCACACTGTTTTTGGGACCATAATGCCTCCCATCCGGACCCTTTAGTTCAGTGGGACATGTACAAGGCCACGGTAAGGGGTGCTTTCATAGCAGGGGTCTCGGGTCAACGGAAGATTAGGTCAGCCATGGAACACAGACTGCTGGAGGAGGTGAGCATTTTGGAGGCGGTAAATATCAGGGACCCCCTCTCCTGATAATGAACGGGCGTGGGCCAGGGCTCAGAGGTCCTTGTTGGTATTCGGCCCCTCCCATGCCCTGCCAGGGGTAACTTGTGTGTTTTTTACAGGATTTATCTCTCGCTCGGCTTAGTTGCTCTCAGGTAGATGCGCTGGAGGCCCCCTTTAGTGCTGAGGAAGTTGGGCAGGCTATTCGTTATATTCCCCATGGGAAAACGCTAGGTCTAGACGGGATGGTTGGGGACTGGTACAGGATGAATGAGTGTTTGACCCCTATACTGCTTAAATGGTTCCACTCAATTGCTGTGGAGGAGTTTATCCCAGATTCCATTAGGGAGGCGTTGATTGTTGTCCTTCCCAAGCCGGGTAAAGACCCTCTGTTGCCCGATTCTTAACGACAGATTTCTCTTTTAAATGTAGATATAAAGATCCTGGCTTGAATATTGGCTACCCACCTACATGGTGTCGTCTCCTCTATCATTCATCCTGACCAAACAGGTTTTATGCCGGGTAGGGCAACTGATGTGAATGTGAAACGCCTTCAACTCAATATCGCGGCTGTGGGGGAGGGTTTTCCTTCTGGCATGGTAGTTAGTTTGGATGTCAATAAGGCCTTTGACTCGGTGGGATGGCCCTTCTTATGGGAGGTTCTGGGTGCCTTTGGGTTTGGTCCCCTCTTCTGTGCCTGGGTTCGGTTGTTGTATGACAGTCCCAGGGCCCGGGTTCGCACTAACATGGATGTGTCAACCCCTTTATCCTGGGTGGTGGGACGAGGCAGGGGTGCCTGCTTTCTCCATTTCTTTTTGCTTTGGTGGTGGAGTCTTTGGCTGCGTCCATCCGTAATGACCCTACTATTTGTGGCATCCCCCTGGGGTCAATTGTAGAGAAGGTTTCACTTTATTCAGATGATATGTTAGTATATCTGGCGGATGCGAAGGGTTTTCTCCTGTCCTTAATAGATCTTCTAGACCGGTTTGGGTCACTCTCGAGTTTACGGGTGAATTGGGCTAAGTCCTCATTAATTGAGCTTTCACCTACGATGTTCCTCCCTCCCTCTCTACCGGCTGGGGTACAGTTGGTCTCCCGATTCAGATATCTGGGGGTGGAGGTTACTGCGTCTCTGACAGATTATATTTCCCTGAATTTAGATGCGCTATTATGCTCCACCGTTGAGCGCTTGAATGTCTGATCTTCACTCCCTCTTTCCCTAGCTGGCAGGAAACAACAAAAACGTTGTCTCAAATGGCTGGAGGTGCTCAACCCCAAATGCGGTTGTGCATTTATACTGGGGGAGCAGATCCTGCCCTTGTAGTCCGTTGCTAGGGGCGATGCCCAGCATAAAAATGCATACAATGGAGGATGCCTGCAGCGGACTACAAGTGCCACAATAGAATCCTACACCAGATAGACGGTGTGGATGTGTAACAATTAGAATAATACAATACAGGAATATGAGTGCACTACTGTGGTAAATCTACACAATGACATTGGCTATCAATCAACACTGATGTTAAAATTGAGACATTCGCCAGTATATCCTTATATGAAGGACATACCAGAGCCCGCACACCAACGCCAAGGTTTCTCAAATGGCGCGGGACCTAACGCTAAACCTACCTGTGCGTGATAAGCAAAACAGGGGCCAGTGGGCAATTACAGCAGCATTCGGTCGACTTACAGCGTCCTCCCAGGTACCCTCCAGCGTGGCTACAAGCACACACACACAATGGGAGGAGAGAGGCAAGCTGCAAGCCCCACCTAAGTTGACTAATATAGGTGCATGACCTCACAGGTGCTACCCTAATGCTGCCTGCAAGATATTCAAGGCGCATTAACATATGGAGTTTACACACCTCCAAGTATACATTTTAAACAAACAACAAAAACGTGGTCTCAAATGGCTGGAGGTGCTCAACCCCAAATGCGGTTGTGAATTTATACTCGGGGAGCAGATCCTGCCCTTGTAGTCCGTTGCAAGGGGCGATCCCCAGCATAAAAATGTATACAATGGAGGATGCCTGCAGCGGACTACAAGTGCCACAATAGAATCCTACACCAAATAGACGGTGTGTATGTGTAACAATTAGAATAATACAGTACAGGAATATGAGTGCACTACTGTGGTAGATGTATACAATGACATTGGCTATCCCTCAACACTGATGTTAAAATTGAGACATTCACCAGTATATCCTTATGTGAAGGACATACCAGAGCCCGCACACCAACGCCAAGGTTTCTCAAATGGCGCGGGACCTAACGCTAAACCTACCTGCGCGTGATAAGCAAAACGGGCCAGTGGGCAATTACGGCAGCATTCGGTCGACTCACAGCGTCCTCCCAGGTACCCTCCAGTGTGGCTACAAGCACACACATACAATGGGAGGAGAGAGGCAAGCTGCAAGCTCTACCTAAGTTGGCTAATATAGGTGCATGGCCTCACAGGTGCTACCCTAATGCTGCCTGGAAGATATTCAAAGCACATTAGCTAGTTGCGGCCACAAATCAAGTTTGGCTGCCCAGAAGTCCAGCGGATCTTCAAGGTGTGTTGGCAGGGTCTTGTCAAGGTATGCCACCACCTGCTGGTTCAGGTCCTGCTCCAGGTCTACCTGCTGCTGATGAGTTGCTTCACTATGCTGGTGAAGAAAGCTACTCATCAGCGGCTGTAGACTCAGGCTGCTGCTGATGGAGCTGGCACTGCTCCTGCCACCCTTCCCCAGCAGCCATGGCAGTGGAAAGTGAGCGCAGAGGGCCCCCCGATTCAGACCTGCGAGAGGATGGACGATGGCGCAGATAGGCATCGGCCAACTGACCACGTAGGATGTCTCTGTAGTAGGTCATTTTGTCCTCCCTCCTGTGTGTAAAAAAGACCTTCATTTGGTGCCGGTAGCAAGGGTCCAATAAGGTGGAGAGCCAGTAGTTATCCCGCTACCGAATGGTGACAGTTCGGCGGTCACTATGCAAGCAAGTGAGCATGCATTGTGCCATTTGTGCAAGTGACTCTGAGGGACTCCCTACCTCCATCTCCACTGCATACTGCCACAGTGTGTCTGAGTCCTCTGTCTCGTCTTCCTCATAACCCTCTAGCTCCTCCTGCTCCTCCTCTCCTGTCAGATGACTACAAAATCCACCCATTTCATGAAACCTAAACTGTGCTTCACTGTCCCCCTCCTCTTCCAGTTCAGCCTCCACAGGGCTCATGTGGCCGTGAGATGTAGGTCTCCAGTGCCTAACCAACCATCATTTCCAACACATGTTGTAGAAAATGAAGCAGTGGAATGATGTCGTTCATCCAGTAATCCTGGCAACTGACTAATAATGTGGCTTCCTCAAAGGGCCTGAGCAAACGGCAAGTGTCAAGTATCATTTAAAATAAAATAAGAATAATTTAAAATAAACTGTATTTAGTGCGGTCCGGGCTCCTGGCATCTAAAATGGCGGATCCCCATGTGAAGACATGGGACAAGGAATCCTGGGAAGGCGGGAACAAGGGTAAGCGGGATGACCCTAAATCACATGCAGCATGCCACCTATCAGCAGCCAGTCACCCCTGTGATGTCACAGCCCTATATAATTGGTAGCCATCTTACGGCCACTCACATCAGCGTTCTATTGCAGAGAGAAAGGGACAGAGAGCAGTGTGTTGCACATAAAATCTTTTTTACAGCAGCGATTCACTTTAAGTACAAATCCACTGATAAGGAAGGGAGAGAGATTGAGAGAGAAAGTGCAATTTTGGGTGTAGTACGTTTGCTGCAGCACTGGTGTTTACAACAACTGAAAAGCTAATAGTAGCCAGCCAGTTAGGGTAAGCAGAGCACTAAAAGTGTATTGTCCTCTATTAAGTGTAACCTATGTGTACATCTAAGTGGTGTACAATTTTGCTCCTGTTAATGTCTCAAGGGCCTGTTGTAGACAAATACTGTTTAAACCTCGTAAGGACGCATGGCATACCTGCACGCCCTGCGCCCGGTCCAGGTGTTTAAAACGGGGTCGGTCCTGGCTGCTATTCATAGCCGCGAACCTGGGCTAACAGAATGTGGCACTGATTGTTGTTCCGTGCGCTATTAACCCTTCAGACGCGGCAATCAAAGTTGATCGTCATGCTGAAAATTAAAGTAAACGCTTCCCGGCAGCTCAGTCGGACTGATCTGGACTATCGCAATGAAATTGGGATGTCCCGATCAGCTAGGACGCGAGCGGAGGTCCCCTTACCTTGCTCCATCGCGTCCGATCGGCGTTTGATTGCTCCAAGCCTGAGCTACAGGCTTGAGCAATTGAGCCCCTATCTCGCTGATCCATGCAAAGCTATGGCTTTGCAGAGATCAGGGTAAAAGATCAGTGTGTGCAGTGTTATAGCCCCCTTTGGGAGCTATAACACTGCAAAAAAAAAGTGAAAAAAAAAGTGAAAAAAAACTGTGTAAATAAAAATAAACATATGTGGTATCTCCGTGTGCGTAAATGTCCGAACTATAGCATATTTTTGGTAGCTTTTTACATCATAAAAAATGAATAAAAGCGATCAAAAAGTCCAATCAATTCAAAAATGGAACCAATAAAAACTTCAGAACACGGCGCCAAAAATTATCCCTCATACCGGCCCGTATGCGGAAAAATTAAAAAGTTATAGGGGTCAGAAGATGACAATTTTAAACGTATAAATTTTACAAAAAAATCAAACCTATATAAGTAGGGTATCCTTTTAACCGTATGGACCTCCAGAATAAAAAATTTTTACCAAAATGAAACGGAAACGGAAGCCCCAAAAAATTACAAAATTACATTTTCTCTTCAATTTTGTCGCACAATGAATTTTGGATTTTTTGGTAAAATGACAAATGTCACCCCCTGAAGAAGCGGCATAACAGCGAAACGATCGTTGGGGTTCAGGTGTAGGTATGGTTTGGCACCCTTTATTGCATATTTTTGGCAGGCATCACCCTTGTATCCTACCAGCTATTGTGGCATTTATTCCTTATATTTGCATATTTTGATGTATTTGTGTCCTACCATTGTCCTATATCTTTGTATGTCCACCAGTGCCTATTTATTCTCTTTTTTTCAAATTTTAATATATTTTTTTATCACTAAATTGTATTAATAAAGATTGATTTTGTATATTCTATTATCTTGCTGTTTATTCTGTGGTATGGTTCTCTTTTCGGTGTTATAATTACAATCACATACCTTTACCTACTATATATGTAGGGTTATATGTACCTTTGGTGACATATCCTTTTAACCGTATGGACCTCCAGAATAAAAATTTTTTACCAAAATGAAACGGAAACGGAAGCCCCAAAAAATTACAAAATTACATTTTCTCTTCAATTTTGTCGCACAATGAATTTTGGATTTTTTGGTAAAATGACAAATGTCACGGCAAAGAAGAATTGGTGGAGCAAAAATAAGCCATCATATGGAATTTTATGTGCAAAATTGAAAGCGTTATGATTTTTAGAAGGTGATGAGGAAAAAATGAAAATGCAAAAACGGAAAAACGCTGAGTCCGTAAAGGGTTAGGCGTACTGGAGCGCATTGTAATCCCCTCAAAAGTGCATACCACATACGTACATATATGTGGTGTACCATTTTTTTCCAGTTAAAGTCTTAAGGGCCTATATACTGTAAAAGGACAGCCAAATGTACACACCTGCTGGGGTTGTAGACAAATACTGTTTTAAGCATAGTGGAGTGCTTTGTACTCCCCTCATAAGTGCATACCACATACGAACATCTAAGTTGTGTACCATTTTCTTCCTCATAAGTGTATACCTCCCTCATAAGTGTATACCACATACGTAAATCTATGTGATGTGCCATTTTTCCTGTTAAAGTCTTAAGGACCTAGATACTGTGAAAGGCCAGCCAACAGTACACACATGCTAGTATTGTAGACAAATACTGTTTTAAGCATACTGGAATGCATTGTACTCCCCTCATAAGTGCATACCGCATACGTACATCTACGTGGTGTACCATTTTTGTTCCTGATAAAGTCTTAAGGGCCTAGATACTGTGAAAATGAAAGTCCAGAGAAGGTCGGCACTGCAAATAGGTAGTTGGTGCCCAAGGACCAAATATAACAATGATCCAAATGAAGAAAAGGTCCCGGCACTCAATTGCTTGTGAAATCTCAGTAATTTATTTATGCAACATGCATAGCATACAGGCAAGTAAGCGTTGCGGCTCAATAGCCTTTGTCAACCATGTGCAGGTAACTGTTGAGATACACCTTATATAATTGCATCCGGTTCACAGTAACCACATCATCACTAATTACTATTGTCATTCAAAACACATAGTATAGATTTAAACATAACACATGTAAATGAAAAAATAACATAGTACTTGAAAAGTTTCTCATAGCGGAGATTCATTGTAGAATGTGGATCTTGAGTGTCATCCACTTCATCGCAAGTGACATCTGACACCCCCAGTCAACAGTCGGTGGTTCTTAAGACACAACCCTCAGTTGACATGGCCTGGGAGCAGTCCATGTCCTCCAATTGCCTCTGTGCTATGCTGTTCCCTCCCCCACAAAAGTATCCTATGCTGTGGGTTCAGCTCCACTTTTTAGTCAGGACGATTTACAAGGGGACAGTCAGCAGCTACTGCCCAGCCAAGAAGAGGAAGAGACATCCCCAGCTTCCTTCACTAGGCGGGCAAGTAGTGATGAGGAGAGTGGCGTGGTAGGTGGTGTTGGGATCATTCAGGCTCCTGAAGCAAACACTATTGAAGAACCTGAGGAGGACATCAGTGATGGGCTGACCCAACTTGATGATGATTAAGTTGATTGCACTTGGGAGCCGGGTGCAGAAGGGGCTTCATCATCCTCAGGAAAAGAGGGCAACAGGTTGCCCGTGAGGCAGCAGTTAAGGCAGCAAGGTGGTAGCATCGTCAGATGACCAAACAGAAACATCCAATTTAGCCACTAGTCACACTCAAGATCCAGCAGTCCCTTTAGGGAAAGCCCGAGAAGGGCAAAAAGGAGGAGGCGAAAGAGGAATCGCAACCGCAACAAAAAGGAAGAGTGTGACTTCGCGTAAAACATAGAAGAAGAAAATAATGTGGTGAATTTAACCTCTGAAATACTGGACGAACATACAGTGAGGGTGCTATCTAAAGGACTAAATTAGGGACTCCTGGAAGACTTCAAGGATTGACATGCAAAAAGGAATAAGAAAAATTAACTTGCATAAATATTATAACCATAGAGTAAATAAAAACGCAGTAGAAAAACTAGAGGGTGAAATTCAAAGTTATATTGGACCTTTGGGATTTATTCCCAACCCCCAATTTACTACTCAGGATATATCCAATATCCAAGTACTTGCTAGTTTAACCACAGATTATACATCTGATCCAACTACATGTGTCCCTCAATTTACAGGCGGTAACCCATCTACATTCTCTCCTCCAATAAGTCCAGGGAGCCCCCTGGAGTTATTCAGGAAAGCAATTGTACAAGATGTGAAAAGTCTAATCTATCCCCAAGCTATTCGCAATTTGAAAGGAAGAATGTGAAGCCCTTGAAAAAATATCGGCTAGATCTGATATCACCATTACTCGAGCCGATAAAGGCGGCTCAGTAGTGGTGATGTACACAGACGATTACAAAAAAGAAGCCATGAAACAGTTGAGTAATGAGATTACCTATGAAAAACTGAGGGGGGACCCAACAAATAAAATCACTAACACGTTAAAAACCTTCCTTAAAACGCATTTTGAAAAGGGCACACTTAGTAAAAAAACAGCTGAGAAATTACTGCCAACCCACCCTAAACCTGCGAAATGGTATATTATACCGAAAGTTCATAAAACACTAGAGAATCCTCCAGGACGTCCCATAGTTGCAGGGATAGGTTCTATTACAGAATACCTATCTCAATACCTTGACTGGTTACTTTGTCTCTTACTTCAAAACACCAGGTCCTATTTAAAAGATACTACTAATTTAATAACAGTGATCCAAGATTTTTCTATAGAGCCCAACGATAGTCTGACTAGTATTGATGATGAGAGCCTATACACTCGAATCCCTTTGGATTCGGGTGTACAGGCAGTCCAATACTTCTTACACAAAGCAGGTAAATCCAAACCATGCATAGATTTTGTAAGCGAGGCTTTAAAATTGGTATTATCCAACAATACTTTCAAATTTGAATCCCAGTGGTACCGGCAAAATACCGGTACCGCTATGGGAACTCTTGTGTCGTGTACATTTGCAGTTCTATTTTTGGCGGCTTTTGAAGATAAATATATCTTTACTAATGATAACCCCTATCTTCCACATATCCGTTTCTACAAACGATATGTGGACGATATTATCATAGTTTGTAATAGCTCAGAACATAAATTCCACGAATTTGTAGCTTTTTTGAACAGTAACAATACATGCAACATGTAATTTACAGCAGCATTTGGAAACAATAAACTGGAATTTTTAGATACAATGTTAACTGTAGAAGAAGATAAAATCAACATTACAGGTTATCAAAAGCCAGTAGCAAAAAATACATTATTACATTTTCATAGCTCCCATCCACATCACACCAAGCGAGGACTGCCATACAGTCAATTTATTAGGCTAAAACGTATCAACACCCAGGAACAAAATTATCAAAAACAAGCTGAGGAGTTAAAAATAAGATTAAAAAAAAGGGGGTACCCGGAAGAAATTATTAATGAAGCCTATGAAAGAGCAGCTTCTAAAAAAAGGGAAGATCTGTTAAAGGAAAAGAATAAATCTAACCAATCTGCAGTAGATAATAAAAGGTTTAATTTTACTTTTAACAATACCCCATTAAACGAAGTAATAAAAAGAGCAATAAATAAAAACTGGAAGATTTTAGAACAAGACGAAGACCTCAGAGAAGTGATCAAAAATAGACCATTGATCACATTTAGAAAAAACACAACGATAGGCGACAATATTAAGAGGTTTAAAAAATGCACTAAAAACGTCTAACACACTAGCTGGCTCACCGCTTCCCTCCCCCCAGGAAACTACACTTGTGGGCAGTGTTCATACTGCCCTCAAAATTTGAAAGTTAGTTTTATTAACCTGGGAGGGAGAGAAGTGGTGGTAAAGGAAGTTATTACATGTAAAAGTACGCATGTGGTATATGGCATAATCTGCCAGTGCGGCCGATTTTATATAGGAAAAACCAAAAGACAGCTATGTACCAGATTCAGGGAACATTTGTTTTCTCTAAAAACTGGAAAAGGTGTTCCCAGACTCATAAAACGCATGAGAGAGGAACATCAAAATGATCCCAAGGCTCTGAAATTCTTCGGGATCCAGCGGGTCCCCCTTCTACAAGACGGAGGGGACAGAGAAAATCTGTTAATGCAGACTGCGGGACAGTGGTCGCATGTGAGCAGAACTGAAAAACCATAATGTAAATTGCATCAATGTAAACAGCAGAAAATAAATGAATCACATAATTGTATATTGAAAGAGCAAAGGCCCCACAGTATCCCCTCCTGGAACGAAAAAAATAAATGTACAAAGAAATGTTTTCGTAGTGGTAGTCTTCATCTACGCAACCATCTGTAAAACACAGAAAAAAAGAACAAATTAGAGTAATCGAGAAAATATATAAAGCACATTCAAACTCAAATATTCAAACACATAGGACCATAATACAAAATGGTTACATTACATCAGGTATAACTATGAAATTTACATGATGTCCTCTGGGCCGCAAAGTTTGAAGCTCAAAAATCCAGCTAAGTTCACAATGTTTCAATAGGGCAGTGTGGTCCCCCCTAGGGCAGTTAATGTAAATTTGACATTAAGTCCATCTGGTTGAGAAAATGGGTGAAGTCCAACAGTTCACTGGCACTTCCTTTCCAGATGAGGGAAATATCGTCTATGTACCCCCACCACCCCAGCACAAGGCTGAAGTGGTGTGATACATAGACCACAGACTTCTCAAATGAGGCTTGAGAAAGACTCTAGTGAGGAACCGAAATGTGGCTTTTTACAGGTGTATGAATAAACCAGTTTGCTATCACCGTTCATTGCAGTGCTGCTTCTCCATTTTTGGATGTTACTTTAGCACTTGGTCTGGTCCTGGAGCTTTGCACCCACTCAGATCAGGAATCCTTATCACCACGGTGCTCCTCAACAGTGAATCTTTGTACCATGACAGGGCAGTGTTTACACTTGTTGTTTACTAGACGTGGCATGCTACTCTAGGACATAATACACATCTACATCAGGTATCCATAGTTTTACACATGTAAGCATACTAGGTATATACCTTTATTTACACTTTTGATATCTTCTGGAGATTTATTAATGTGTTCAGTATGTTTATATCTGTGCTATCAGATACTACTGATCCAACCAATCAGCTTGCATTTTCTGTACACAGCAGTGGTGGACCCATAGGTATTGTACACCGCTTCATTTAAAGAAATATCAAAAACCCACAGCACTTTCATAAGCAGCAACCTGCTTTATCTGTATTGGTTATTTATTTTTGTTTTTACCTTTTTTTGTTCTTCTTTTAGGTTGACATTTTAGGACTTCGGAATTAATTGCTACCTTTTGTTAGTATTATGACCTCAAGATTTATTCAGGATGCTGGTGGAATCTGATTGGTTGCTATGGACCTATATTCCGTTTTAACTGAAACCCTGTAGGATAGAGACAATTTGGACCTTGAGGGTAAGAATATTTTTTTTTCTCAACCTTCATTTAAATAGGTTAAATAAATCCCTCACCCCAATGTTTGAAGGTGACTATGAAGAACATTTGTCAGAAATGTGTCTAGAAAATAATTAAGTAATTTAAATAATTATATATATATAATATTAATATTTATTAACATGTCTGTTTGTACAGAGCACACACTTACTAGCACCGCCATGAATGACTGATGTTCCCATTTGCTTTTTTTTATTTTTTACAGTGTTTTCATTTTTCTGTTGACAGGTTGTAATTACAAAGTTTTTTTTAAATAAATATTCACAAATATAATCAATGTCAATATTTATTGTAGCACATTTCCTGACGCAGATGTGACTGTATAATTAAATGTTTAAAGTCTACTGAAAAGTTTGGGAGAAACTGATTAAAAACAAAATGTTGCCTGTTGGTAAATAAATCTCCTTTTTATACAGCTGTCAAAATGGGAGAGGAAGGTTAGTTACAAATATTGTTGTCCTCCTCAAAACTACACAAGGCTGACCCCCCTGTA
Source organism: Hyla sarda (assembly GCF_029499605.1). Classification (NCBI taxonomy): domain Eukaryota; kingdom Metazoa; phylum Chordata; class Amphibia; order Anura; family Hylidae; genus Hyla; species Hyla sarda. Next base: position 562,099,720 of record NC_079189.1, on the reverse strand, counting down.
ATGTCCATCTATTCTGGACAGGCTCGACAGGACGTGATGCGAGGAGGTTGAGAGGCTCCTCCCTCCCGCTTCCTGCCCCCTCCATGGACCAAACACATGCTGTTGGTCCGGGACACCACTCAGCTGCGCTGAAAGCTGGGATGTGAATGTGCTGGATGGCGGTGGAGCAGAGGGACCTGACCTTACACAGCAGTAGCGAGCAGGGAGCAGTGGACTGTAAGCGTAGTGGCCCCCACACGAACAACAGCACACACAGGTGCCGACAACGCTGTGATCTGGAGTGGAGGCTCAGAAGAGGCAGTGAGTGGGAGGAACCCGGATCTGTGTTGTGCTGAGAATTCAGGCAGAGTGAGAGTGTGACCCTGGAGCTACTGGAGGAAGACACACTGAGAAGGCTGATCCATGGCTGCTCCAGGGACCCATAATGGAGCAGCCATGGATCCAGGGATCCTATAATGGAGAAGGAAGGGGATGTTCCCCAACCTGCCCTAGATAAAATATTAGCGGTAGTTGCAAAATGTAATACTTCCATAGATGTTCTGTCCAATCAAGTGGGGGTTATCGGCGTGGAAATCAATTTGATCAGGGGAGATCTAAAGAAAGTCAGAGAGAGGTGTACAGAGGTGGAGATGAGAGTGTCGGGTGTGGAAGATGAGGTCCATAAGTTAAAATCTGAAGTACAGAGGATGTCAGGGGAGAACAAATTATTAAATAAAAAAGTGACAGAATTTGAAGACCGCTCCACACGGGGGGACCTTAGAATCTTGGGTTTCCCAGAGGGAGCGGAAAGTAAAGATGTGATAACTTTTATCCAAACATGGTTGATTGCGCAGTGTGGGGAGGAAAACCTCTCTAAACACTTTAGTGTGATACGTGCGCATAGAAATCCCTTCCAACCCCCGCCAGTAGGGCGCAGACCAAGTACCATAATACTTAAACTCCTGAATGATAATGACCGTGACAACATCTTGAGAATAATGAGGAAAAAAAAGGAGATGGAATACAATGGAAATAGAATTATGCTTTTCCCAGATTATGCAATTGAAACACAGAAGAAGAGATATACTTTCAGGGAAGTTAAAAAGAGACTTGCACATAATGGAATCAAGTTTGCTTTAATGTTCCCAGCCAGGCTGAAGGTTTTTTACAACAATGAGACGTTCTTTTTCTCTAGCGCAGTAGAAGCGGTGGACTGGATGGACACACGGGGATTGAAAAATAGTGGTTAAGGTCCGGGGGGATGGGGAGGGGGGTACAATCACGTAAGGCTAGAGATTTGCCCAAGATGGCAGGTCACCGGGTCGGGGGGAAGGGGAAGGATGGGGGGGTGAGGTTTGGGGAACCCTGGGGAAGTTGTTCTTTTTTTCACCTTTTTTTTTTTCTTTTTTTATTTCTCAAAAAAAAGGGGATTTTTTTTTCTCAAAAATTATTTTTTAATTATTTTTTTATTTTATTTTTCCTTTTCTCTTCCTTCTCACTACGGTGTTTATTGTGTTCAACTGGACTGTAAGAGAATGATCGTGGATGACTGTTAAGGCTGTGGTATGGAATGTACAAGGACTTGGGGATCAATTTAAAAGATCAGCGGTAATGGGAGTTATTATGAAGCACGCACCAGGTATAGTCGGGTTAGTTGAGACACATTTAACGAGAGAAACAGTAATGGTTTTGAATCGTAATGTTTGGGGACATTATTACCATTCTCTTCATACAGCATATTCACGGGGGGTTTCGGTGTTAATCCGTAGAAACTTAAATTGGGAATTAATTAGAAAAAGGGTAGATGATGAGGGGAGGTTTGTTTTTTTATATGGGAGACTAGAAAATGTAAGATGTGTATTAGCATTTGTATATATATCCCCGCCTTTCTCATCCGCGGTCCTTCTTAAATTATTTGATTTCTGCGTGAGTTGCGGAGAATGCCCTGTGTTTGCCATGGGGGATATGAACTGCATCCTAGATGAGAGGTTAGATAGATGGAGGGCAAGCGGGAGTAAAGGAGAGGTGGGTTGCACTCCCCTGGCGAAAGTATGTAATGAACTTGGACTCAGTGATATTTGGAGGATTTACAACCCTCAAAAGAAAGAATATTCATGTTGGAACAAGACCTGTCAAACAATGTCCAGAATATATATATATATATATATATATATATATATATATATATATATATATATATATATATATATATATCTGGGAAATGACTATAGTTTAAATAAGGGGATAAAAATACATTATTGGGTTAGATGTCGGTCGGACAATGCGGCTCTACAAGTACTGATAAAAACAGAGGAAGAGGTAAGAGATGGGTTCCAGAAAATTAACCCTCACTGGTTAAATTTGATAGAGAATGCCACAATAGCAAAAAACTTGAGGGAGTTTTTTGCAAACAACTGGGGCACAGCAAGTGACCCGGTTGTCTGGGAGACCTGTAAAGCTTACCTAAGAGGGGAAATAATAAGAGCAATAAAGTGGGAAAAAAAAGAGTTTAAATCAAAAGAGGAGGGCTTAATAAGTAATCTCAGGGATACAGAGAAGGAATATACACAAAATTCATCAGAAGAGAGTAAGAAAAAATTAAATAAGCTGCAAAACGAATTTAATGAATATATGTTGGAAAAGAGTAAAAATAAATTGATTTTTCAAGGCCAGCAAAGATTTGTACAAGCAGGGAAGCCTAACAAGTATTTGATGGCAATTGTCTCAAATCAACACACTAAGCAAAGAATTTCTGGGATAAGGAATAAAGAAGGAGATTGGTGTATAGAAAAAAAGGAAATAATAAGGGAATTTAGAGAATATTATGAGTTATTATATAGATCTGAATATAATAAGGAAAGAAAGGAAACGCAAAATTATTTGGACCAAATGGAACTCCCTAGATCCCCCGAAATGGAAAAACAAACCTTAGATGCTCCATTAACTAGAATAGAACTGAATAAAGTGCTAGATCAGATTAGGGGTAATACAACACCAGGAAGCGATGGACTACCCTTTGAGGTATATAGAAGGTTTGGCAGAATTTTGATCCCGGCATTAAATAGAGTGATTGAGACCAGCATGGTGACCGGGAAATTACCGGACTCAATGCGGGAAGCGGTTATAATATTGATCATGAAAGAGGGAAAAGATAAAGAGGATATGGGGTCGTATAGACCCATATCGTTAATAAATACGGATATCAAGATTTTCGCCATTAGATTACAGAGTAATATCACAGAGTTAATTCAGGAAGATCAGTGCGGGTTTATCCCGGGAAGAATGGCCCGACACAATATATATAGAGTCCTTACGAATATAGATATGGGAAAATTACAGGGCGGGGAATCCCACTCCATCCTGTCTTTAGATGCCACTAAGGATTTCGACAGGGTGGAGTGGGAGTTCTTGTGGGCAGTATTAGAAAAATGCGGCTTTGGGAAAACATATATAGACATGATCCGAGTGTTATACTCCGAACCTAAGGCAAGATTGTCGATCAATGGGAAATTATCGGAGCAATTTTTGCTCTCAAGAGGCACCAGACAGGGATGCCCTCTCTCCCCTTGCTGTTTGCTATGAGCATGGAACCTTTGGCTGTTAAGATCAGAGAGGAGAAGGAGATTGGCGGGTTTGATGCAAGGGGAAGAGAGGACAAAATATCCTTATATGCAGACGATATTCTGCTTTTTTTTGGAAAAACAGTCGGATCTGACCGGAGTGATTGAGATTATCAAGGAATATGGGAGTTTCTCAGGGTTAGAAATAAACTGGTCCAAATCAGTACTCCTTCCATTGGGGGAGAATAATATATTCATAGAAAACGAAATAAAAATATAAAAAAAAGACGAGCACTTTAAATACTTAGGTATACAAATCTCAGGTAAATTAGAAGATCATTATAAATTAAACCTAGAACCCTTAATAAAGGTCATGGAAAAGAAAATTAAAATATGGAGCTACTTCAAAATTTCTAAAGCAGATATTAATTAAAACTATTATGTTGCCGAAAATTTTATACGTATTTAGTGCTTCACCCATTTGGTGTGATGAAATTTTTTTTAAAAGAATGCTGTCAATCTTCAATGCTTTGATATGGGGCCGAAGAAGGGTGAGGATTAAGATAGAATATTTATGTCTACCCAGAAGAGAAGGGGGAATGGCGTTTCCGGACGTGAAAAAGTATTTTTTAGCCGCCCAATTATACTTTATTAGGGACTGGAGGAGATCTCATATGCTTGAGTATTTGATGGAACGATGTAGAGGATCATATGATGATATTTACCAGTCAGGGCAATTAGAAGAGAAAGGATGGAAAAACTGTATAACAATAGATGCCTTGAGAAGAACGTGAAAAATGGTTAAAAAAAAAGGAGGTGGGAATAACTGGGATATTGGATATAGCCCTCATTTGGAATAATAAAAACACAGTAGAGGAAATAAATAGATTATAATTTCGAACACTAGCACAATGGGGGGTGAATAAAATAGGGGATATATATAAGGAAGGGAAGATTAAAACATGGGAAGACTTAAAAAAGGGTAGAGAAGTTGGGGTTGGGAAATGGTTTGAATATATGAGATTAAGAGGTATAGTAAAATATACGGTAGATAAGGGGAAGAAAGTAGAAATAGTAAAAGGTAGTTTTTTTGATAAGATGGTGAATACAGGGATGGGGAAAAAAAGAGTTGTCAAAGATATATAGAGCACTTAATACATTTTCTATATTAAAGAGAAATCATAACAGTAGAAAAATATGGCAAAAAGAATTGGGTGAGGTAGAAGAAGCACAGTGGGGAAAAATACACGAAAGAATAAAAAAAAAAAAATTTGTATAAAATATTGTATTATTCTTTTTTTGTAATATGTAGTGGTAATAAAAAAATAAATAAAATGTCCATCTATTCTGTGTATGTATACTTACATAACATGATGGAGAATACAGTGCTATAGGAATTACCAGTTGGAATCTAACTGCCATGGCAGCTACTGGCACCTTACAATTACAATATGGGGGTGCTGATGGTTAGATATGAAAGAACTTTTGAAAAATTCAATTCGTCCGATTCGCCGAAATTTCCGAAAAAATCTCTAAGATTAAAAGATGAATTCTAAAATTGAAATTGAAGATTTTGAAATTTAAGATTACACTCCCAAATTTTAATGTCCCGGGCTCCGGTGTGTGGTTACAAAGGACCAAATCTAACAAGGAGTCACATGGTGGCACAATCACAGAGCCTGGAGGTGGCATCAGTATGAGGAGACCATATAGTGGCTGAATGACCACCTGGAGTTTGTGGCAGTACAATGACAGAGAAAGGAGGTGGTAGCATCAGCATGAGGAGAGCATATGGTGGCATAAGCATGAGGAGACCATAGAGCATCACAATGAGTGAGCCTGGAGGTGGCAGCAACAGCACGAGGAGACCATATGGCAGCACAATGACAGAGCCTGGAGGTAGTAGCATCAGCATGAGGAGACCATATGGCGGCACAATAACAGAGAAAGGAGGTGGTAGAATCAGCATGAGGAGACCATATGGTGGAACAATGACAGAACGTGGAGGTGGTAGCATTAGCATGAAGAGACCATAGAGAAGCACAATGACAGAGTCTAGAGGTGGCAGCAGCAGCATGAGGGCAATGCCAACTGAGAGTTAAGACTGAGGAACCCACCGACTGTTGACTGGGGGTGTTGGATGTCACTTGGGATGAAGTGGATGACCGAGTGAACCAATCAATCACAGCTGCTTGTTGCTGGTTGAGACATGACTGCTAGCTGACACCGGGGCTGAGGCCTCTCACTGCGACTCTGGCTGACACACGCCCCTACTCTGCTGCGACCTCTGCCTGCACCTGATGAATTTAGGCCTATGCCACTTTTCTGCCTGACATACATATTGCGTATATGAGGGGAGCACAATATGCTTCACTATGCAGGGCATCTAAAATGGCGGATCCACATTTCAGTACAGCGAGAAAGGAACGCTGGGAAGGCAAGGCAGGAAGGGAAGTAGGTGGGAGGACCCTGAATCACATGCAGGATGCAGCCTATCAGCAGCCAGTCACCCCTGTGATGTCACAGCCCTATATATTTGGCAGCCATTTTGTGGCTCGTCATATCATTCATTACACTGGATAGAGATAGGATGGACATTGCTGTGTGTGTGTTACACAGAAAAGCTCATTCCAACAGCGTTTAACATTCTAGTCACATTAGCGTTCTGGTGGACAGAGAGCATTGTTTTTCTTCACTGAAAAGGATTTTTACTGCAGCCATTAACCCCCCAGTCATTTTCTTCAGCCTTGTATTACAGAGAGGGGCAGAGAGCTGTGTGTTGCCTCATACATTTCAACAAGCTGCCTCAACTTCATAAACCTTAGTAGAGGAGGCAAGAATAATTTTTCAGCACAATTCTGTCTTTGCTCCACAACAAATCATCTGCTGGTTATACTAGTCTGTAGAAATACCCAGCAGTCCCTTCCTAATAGTCTTTGAGAGAGTGCAACTTTTTTGTACAGCAGCACTGTTGTGTACTGCGGGTGTTGTGCAAAAATAAGTTTTTTTTTTTTTTAACCGAACTGTACCGCATTTTTTCTGCCCTCATAAGTGCATTCCACATAAGTACATCTAAGTAGTGTACTATTGTGTACCTATTAATCAGGCAAAAGTAATTGCTAGCTGGTGTTTTCCTAAAATATGTTTTTTTTTAAGCGTACTGTACCGCATTTTTCTGCCCTCATAAGTGCATAACTACAAACCACATTTCCAATTCTAAGTAGTGTATTATTTTCTACCTGATTATCTGTCAAGGGCCTAGACACTGTGAAAGTCCATGCAAAAGTAATCACCGGCTGGTGTTTAACAAAAATATGGAGTTTTTAAGCATACTGTAACCCATTTTTCTGCCCTTATAAGTGCATACCACATACCTACATCTAAGTGGTGTACTATTTTGTGCCTGTTAATTAGTCCTCACTGGCTGGTGTTGTACTCATATACTTTTTTAAGCGTACTGTAGCACATTTATCTGCCATCATAAGTGCATACCACATACTTACATCTGAGTACTGTACTATTTTGTACCTGTTAATCTGTCAAGGGCCTAGATACTGTGAAAGGACAGTCAAAAGTACACACCTGCTGCTGTTCTACACAAATACTGCTTCAAGCGTAGTGAAGCATATTCTACTCCCCTCATATAAGCGCTCAGTATGTGAGGCAGAGAAGTGCCAGGACTTGTGTCAGAGGCCTAAATTCATTAGGCAGAGGTCGCAGCAAACTAGGGGCAAGTGGCAGCAGGAGTCGCAGCCAGAGGCCTGAGCTCCCGGTATCAGCTAGCGGTCGTGTCTCAACTAGCAACACATCTGCCATCATTGACTGGTTAACACGGTTATTTACTTCATCACAAGTGACATCTGGTTACCCCAGTCAACAGTCGGTGGGTTCCTCAGACACAACCCTCGTCAGCAGCTACTGCCCAGCAAAGAAGTGGAGGAGACATCTGCCGCTTCCTCCGCTAGGTAGGCAAGTAGTGGGAGGTGGTGGGAGGTGGTGTTGCCATCGTTCAGGGTCCTGAAGCAGACACTGTTGAGGAACCTGAGGAGGACATCAGTGAGGTGCAGACAATTGTTGACGATGATGAAGTCGACCGCAATTGAGAGCCGGGTGCAGAAGGGGCTTTATCATCATCAGGAGAAGAGAGTTGCAGGTTGCCCGTGAGGCCGCAACTGAGCAAGCAAGATGGTAGCATGGTTGGCAGTCAGCATGGTGGCAGAAGTGGAAATTCTGGAGCCAATCTTACCTGGGGGAGACCACCTGCTTTGCGGCAGCCTACCTTCCCGTGAGGTAGTGGAACAGGGATTCCTGGAGACGGCGCCAGTAGCAGTCAATTCGTGAGGACTATTGGTGTGAAAATCAGCTACTCGGCGGTGTGGCAGTTTTTCATCAAGCATCCGGAGGAGGTTCACAAAGCCACATGCAATATATATTGGCAGAAGGGGAAGCGTGGCCAAGGTCCAAATTTTGACACCACGGCCCTGCGTCAACATATGCTTCACCACCATAAAGCGGCCTGGGAGAACCGTGGCTCCCATGTAGTGGTCCAGCCTGCTGCATCACCCAGTAGCACGCCGCTCACTCTTTCAGCCAGCCAAGGCTCCACCACCTCAGCAGAAGGGAGCTGTGTGTCATACCCTTCGTCTGTCGCTCCAGATGCTCCTGCTCCTCCTACTTTTAGTCAGCCATTCCGCCAACAATCCATCAGTATAGCCATGTCCAAGAAACAACAGTATGCGCCCACTCATCCAATGTGCATAAGCTGAATGTGCTACTGTCCAAGTTGCTGGTACTGCAGTCCCTCCCATTTCAAGTGGTGGACTCTGCACCTTTCAGAGAACTGATGGCTTGTGCCGAGTCAAGGTGGAGAGTGCCAAGCCTACATTTCTTTGCGAAGAAGGCAGTACCAGCCCTGCACAATTTTGTGGAAGAGAAGGTGGGCCAATCATTGAGCCTGCCGGTGTGTACCAAAGTGCACGGCAGCGCCGACGTCTGGAGCTGTAACAATGGTCAGGGACAATACAAGTCCTTTACGGCTCACTGGGTGAATGTAGTTCCTGCACAGCCAGAACACCAACTTGGACAGGTCACGCCGTTTCTTCCTCCATGCTCTCAGGCCGTTGGTCCTATGACAGTGTGCGACACCGCCTCCTCATCCTCCACCGTGTCATCAGCCTCCACTGCCCAGACAAGTCTCAGTGGCCCTTCAGCATACTATGTGTGCAGGGCACGGCGGTGTCACGCTGTTCTTTATATGGTTTGCCTTGTCACACAGGGGAGGAACTGCTAAAAGTCATTCGTAAAGAAATTGGAGCATGGCTTACTTCACGAAAACTAGAAATGGGAACCATGGTGACTGACAACGGGAAGAACATCTTGCATGCGCTGCGACTGGGAAGGCTGAGCCATGCGCCCTGCATGACATACGTGTTCAATCTGGTTGTGAAGTAGTTCCTGAAGTGTTCCCCCCATTTGCAAGACATCCTAACAATGGGAAGGAAACTTTGCATGCACTTCGGCCACTTGTACACTGCAAAGCACACCCTCCTTGAGCTGCAGCGTCAGAACGGTATCCCACAATATGGTCTGATTTGTGACGTTGTCACACTTTGGAATTCCCCCCTCCATATGTTGGACCGACTGTATGAACAGAGAAAAGCCATCACCAATTTCTTGATGATCCAAGCAGATAGAGGTACTCTCCTGTGTAACTTCAATGTGAACCAGTTGCAGCTCATACATGACACCTGCCGTTTGCTAAGGCTCTTTGACGAAGCCACATTATTAGTAAATCGCCAGGATTACAGGATGAATGAAGTCATTCCACTGCTTCATTTCTTACAAAACGCGTTGGAAACAATGGCTGGTCAGGCCACTGGAGACGTGGTGCCTACATCTCACAGCTATGTGAGCCCTGTGGGGGCTGAACTGGAAGAGGAGGAGGGGGAGATTTGGTCCTTTGTAACCACTAGTGTTGGGTGCGAATATTCGTGATGCGAATATTTATTGTGAATATCGCATATTCACAAATTTGCGAATATTGTGAATATAGCGCTATATATTTGCAATTATGAATATTCGCTTTTTTTTGTCACAGTAAACATCACAGTGATCATCCCTCCCTGCTTCCAACTTGTGGTGTAAACAGGGCTCCAATACTAGTTTCTGTGTCAGACTGGCAGACGCCCAAAAATTTGCATATACGGAAATTTGTATATGCCAATATTCGCATATGCCAATATTCGCGCATATTGATCCCTCCCTTCTTTTAACTCTTTTATCACGCGATATTGTGCACGCACATTTTATGGCGAATGCGCATGTGCATGAAAATTTTATGGCGCATAGTAAAAAAAAGTCTGTGAATATTGCAAATATGCAAATTTTGCAAATATATGATGAATATTCGTCCATATATTTGCGAAATATCTCAAATTCTATTATGGCCTATGCTGCTCAACACTCGTAACCACACTCCAGGGCCTGGGACATTAAAACTTGGGAGTATAATCTTGAATTGAAATTTCTAAATCTTCAATTTCAATTTTAAATTTCATCTTTTAATCTGGCTGCGTCAATCAGCCACTATATGGTCTCCTCATGCTGCCAACACCTCCACGCTGTGTCATTCAGTCACTATATGGTCTCCTCATGCTGCCAACACATCCACGCTGTGTCATTCAGTCACTATATGGTCTCCTCATGCTGCCAACACCTCCACGCTGTGTTATTCAGTCACTATATGGTCTCCTCATGCGGCCACCACGTCCAGGCTTTGCCATTCATCCAATATATGTTTTACTGATGCTTCAGCCACCTCCAGGCTGTGCCAGTCATCCAATATATGTTTTACTGATGCTTCAGCCACCTCCAGGCTGTGCCAGTCATCCAATATATGTTTACTGATCCTTCAGCCACCTCCAGGCTGTGCCATTCATCCAATATATGGTTTACAGATGCTTCAGCAACCTCCAGGCTGTGCCATTCATCCAATATATGGTTTAATGATGCCTTAGCCAGCTCCAGTCTGTGTCATTCAGCAACTACATGCTTTAGTGATGCTGCTGGGCCTAGGACAATACCTATCTATGTTTATGGTAGCACTAGGTACCATACATCTTCAATGGAAATTTCAAAATTCATGATTTAATCTTAGGGGTTGCAAAGCCCTCTTGTGTTCTCATGCTGCTGCCAGCTCTGGTAATGTGTCATTCAGCAACTAAATGCTTTAGTGATACTGCTGGGCCTAGGACATTACCTATATATGTTTATGGTAGCCCTAGGTACCATACATCTTCAATGGCAATTTCAAAATTAATCTTTTATTCTTAGAGATTGTGTGGCCCTATTGTCTCCTAATCTGCCGCCAACTCCAGGCTGTGCCATTCAGACACTAGATGGTCTCCTCATGCTTCAGCCACTTCCAGGCTGTGCCATTCAGCCACTATATGGTCTCTTCATGCTTCAGCCACCTCCAGGCTGTGTCATTCAGCCAATATATGGCTTACTGATGCTGCTGGGCCTGGGCCCAAAACATTTTTCAAAGTTTATCTTTTAATCTTAGGGATTGTTAAGCCCTAGTGTCTTCTCATGCTGCTGCCAGCTCCAGGCTGTGTCATTCACCAACTGTATGGTCTCCTCACACTGATGCCACCTGCAAGCTCTGTCATTGTTCGGCCATGTGACTCCTTGTTAGATTTGGTCCTTTGTACCCACACGACCGGGCCCGGGACACTAAAACTTTGGAGTTAAAATTAAAAAATTTAAAATCCTCAATTTCAGTTTAAGAATCTTAAATTTCTATTTAGAAATCTTAAATTTCAATGGTCTCCTCATGCTTCTGCCAACTCCAGGCTGTGCCATTCAGACACTATATGGTCTCCTCATGCTTCTGCCAACTCCAGGCTGGGCCATTCAGACACTATATGGTCTCCTTACGCTTCAGTCAACTCCAGGCTGTGTCATTCAGCCACTATATGGTCTCCTCATGTTTCAGCACCCTGCGGGCTGTGTCATTCAGCCACTATATGGTCTCCTCATACTGATGCCACCTCCAGGCTCTGTCATTGTGCTGCCATGTGACATGTGACTCCTTGTTAGATGTGGTCCTTTGTACCCACTTGCTGGGGCCCTGGACACTAAAACTTGGGAGTTAAAGTTTCAATTTCAAAATCCTCAATTTTAATATCTTAAATTTCTATTGAAAAATCTTACATTTCAATGGTCTTTTCATGCTTCTGCCAACTCCAGGCTGTGCCATTCAGACACTATATGGTCTTCTCATGCTTCAATCAACTTCAGGTTGTGTCATTCAGCCACAATATGGTCTCCTCATGCTTTAGCCACCTCCAGGCTGTGTCATTCAGCTAATATATGGTTTACTGATGCTGCTGGGCCTGGGCCTAAAAATTTTTATAGTAGCACTAGCTATGATAAATCTTCAGTTTAAATTTCCAAATTCATCTTTTAATCTTAGGGATTGTGAAGCCTTAGTCTCTACTCATGCTGCTGTTAGCTCCAGGCTGTGTCATTCAGAAACTATATGGTCTCCTCATAATGGAGAACACCTCCACGCTGTGTCATTCAGCCACTATATGGTCTCCCCATGCTGCCACCACCTCCACGCTGTGTCATTCAGCCACTATATGGTCTTCTCATGCTGCCAAAACCTCCATGTTGTGTCATTCAGCCACTATATGGTCTCCCCATGCTGCCAACACCTCCATGCTGTGTCATTCAGCCACTATATGGTCTCCCCATGCTGACAACACCTCCACACTGTGTCATTCAGACACTATATGGTCTTCTCATGCTTCAGCCACATTCAAGCTGTGTCATTCAGCCACTATATGGTCTCCTCATGCTGCCTACACCTCCACGCTGTGTCATTCAGCCACTATATTGTCTCCTCATGCTTCAGCCACATCCAAGCTTTGTCATTCAGCCACTATATGGTCTCCTCATGCTGCCAACACCTCCACACTGTGTCATTCAGCAACTTTATTGTCTCCTCATACTGATGCCACCTCCAGGCTCTGTCATTGTGCTCTGCGGTGGGAAAAAGCACTGCTCTCTGTCCACCAGAACGCTGATGTTACTAGGAGGTGAAACTCTGCTGGAAAAAGTTTATCTGTGTAACACACACAGATGCTGTCCGTCCCATCTCTCTGCAGTGTAATGAATGAAGTGACTAGCCGAAATATGGCTGTCGTTTATATAGGGCTGCGACATCACAGGGGTGACTGGCTGCTGATCCTGCATGTGATTCAGGGTCATCCTGCCTACCGTCCTTCCCACCTTCCCAGAGTTCCTTGCCCCATGTCCGGACATGTGGATCCGCCATCTTAGATGACCAGGAGCCTAAATGGATTTTAATGAAACAATTTGTGCGATATAATTGCGTCGATATTCGCATTCATTTAAAAACAAAATTTTCATGAAATTCGTAATTAATTTGGATTAATCAGCTTCGATTCGCTCATCTCTACTGATGGGCTACAGGGGGGACACACGGGCATCAGGTGTCAGGAGAGACCACTGTGGACAAGAATTTCCTCTGTAGCATACATCTGCTAATAAGTATTGGAAGGATAAAGATTTTTTAATAGAAGTAATTTACAAATCTGTTTAACCTTCTGGCACCAATTGATTTAAAAAAAAAAATTCCACCGGAGTACCCCTTTAACCCCTTAAGGACCCTTGACGTACCTGTACGTCATGACACCCTGGTACTTAAGGATCCATGATGTACGCGTACGTCATGGAGAATTCCGGTCCCCGCCGGGCGGGGATCAGACCGGGATGCCTGCTGAAATCATTCAGCAGGCATCCCGTGCAAACGCCCAGGGGGTCATTAGACCCCCCCATGTCGGCGATCGCGGCAAATCGCAAGTGAATTCACACTTTTCGCGATTCCGGGTCATTATGGGTCTATGGTGACCCGGTGACTCGGAATATAAGGGGGATTGCGGTTGACTAAGACACCCACAATCCCCCTGAAGGCATAGGAGTGAGGTGGCAGGGGTGCCACCCCTCCTATCCCTGCTATTGGTGGTCTAGACGAGACCACCAATAGCAGATCGGGGGCGGAGGGGTTAACTTTTGTTTTCCCCGTCCTGCCCACCCACAATAGACGGGGCAGAACGGGGAACGCAAGGAGACCGGTGCCGAAGATCTACTTACCAATCCGGGCGGGCGACGGAGATCGGCGGGCGGCGATGACGTATGGCTGGATCCGACAGAAGCCGGTGAGTTGCCTAGCAACATCTGGAGGTTACAGTTTGAGACCATTATACTGTGGTCTCTAACTGTAGCCCTTCAGATGTTGAAAACTACAACTCCCAGCATGCCCAGACAGCTGTTTGGGCATGCTGGAATATGTAGTTTTGCAACAGCTGGAGGGCTACAGTTAGAGACCACAATACAGTGATCTCTAAACTGTATTCCTCCAGATCTTGCAAAACTACAACTCCTAGCATGCTCAAACAGCTGTTTGCTGTCTGGGCATGCTGTGATTTGTAGTTTTGCAACAGCTGGAGGACCACAGTTTGGAGATCACTTTGCAGTGTTCTCTAAAACTGTAGCCCTCCAGATGTTGCAAAACTGCAAATTCCAGCATGCCCAAACAGCTGTCTCGGCATGCTGGGAGTTGTAGTTACGTACCTCCAGCTATTGCATAACTACATCTCCCAGCATGCCCTTCGGCGATCAGTACATGCTGGGAGGTGTAGTTTTGCAACAGCTGGAGGCACACTGGTTGGAAAATACTGAGTTAGGTAACCGAACCTAACTGAAGGTTTTCCAAACAGTGTGCCTCCAGCTGTTGCAAAAGTACAACTCCCAGCATGCACGGTCTGTCAAAACATGCTGGGAGTTGTCGTTTTGAAACAGCTGGAGGTTAACAGGGTACATTCACACGGACAGGTTTACAGTAAGTTTCCTGCTTCAAGTTTGGGCCGTGGCAAATTTTTTGCCGCAGCGCAAACTCCTCACCGTAACACGCCAGTGCGAATGCACCCTAAAAACACTGCACTACACTACACTAACACATAATAAAGGGTAAAACACAACTGTCCCAAAATTAAAGACGTATTGTATGGCAGTGTTTCCAAAACGGAGCCTCCAGCTGTTGCAAAACAACAAATCCCCGCATTTCCGGACAGCCACTGAGTGTCAAGGCATGCTGGGAATTTAGCAACAGCTGGAGGCATCCTGTTTGGGAATCACTGGCATAGAATACCCCTATGTCCACCCCTATGCAATCCCTAATTTAGTCCACAAATGCGCATGGTGCTCTCACTTCAGAGCCCTCTCGTATTTCAAGGAAACAGTTTAGGGCCACATATCGGGTATTTCCGTACTCGGGAGAAATTGCACTACAAATTTTGGGGGGCTTTTTCTCCTTTTACCTTATGAAAAGGAAAAGTTGGAGGCTACACCAGCTTGTTAGTGTAAAAAAATAAAAAATTTTACACTAACATGCTGGTGTTGCCCCATACTTTTTATTTTCACAAGCGGTAAAAGGAAAAAAAGACCCCCAAAATTTGTAACACAATTTCTCCTGAATACGGAAATACCCCATATGTGGGCGTAAAATGCTCTGCGGGCGCACAACAAGGCTCAGGAGTGAGAGCGCACTATGTACATTTGAGGCATAAATTGGTGATTTGCACAGGGGTGGCTGATTTTACAGCGGTTCTGACATAAACGCAAAAAAAGAAATACTCACATGTGACCCCATTTTGGAAACTACACCCCTTAAATAATGTAATAAGGGGTGCAGTGAGCATTTACACCCAACAAGTGTCTGACAGATTTTTGGAACAGTGGTCCGTGAAAATGAAAAATATAATTTTTCATTTGCACAGTCCACTGTTCCAAAGATCTGTCAAACGCCAGTGGGGTGTACATGCTCACTGCACCCCTTATTAAATTCTGTGAGGTGTGTAGTTTCCAAAATGGGAGCACATGTGGGGGGGGGGGTCCACTGTTCTTGCACCACGGGGGGCTTTGTAAACGCACATGGCCCCTGACTTCCATTCCAAACAATTTTTTTTTCACAAAAGCTCAATGGTGCTCCTCCTCTTCTGAGCATTGTAGTGCTCCCGCAGTGCACTTGATGTCCACACATGGGGTATTTCCATACTCATAAGAGATGGGGTTACCAATTTTGGGGGTTATTTTATCCTATTATCCCTTGCAAAAAAATCTTATTTGAGGGAAAACTAGCATTTTAGTGAAAAAAAAATCGTTTACACATCCAACTTTAACGAAAAGTCGTCAAACACCTGTGGGGTGTTAAGGCTCACTTGACCCCTTGTTACATGCCTTGAGGGGTGTAGTTTCCAAAATGGTATGCCATGTGTTTTTTTTTTTTTTTTTGTTCTGGCACCATAAGGGCTTCCTAAATGTGACATGCCCCCCAAAAACCATTTCAGAAAAAATCACTCTCCAAAATCCCACTGTCGCTCCTTCCCTTCTGAGCCCTCTACTGCGCCCACCGAACACTTGACATACACATTTGAGGTATTTTCTTACTCGAGAGAGATTGGGTTACACATTTTAGGAAGATTTCTCTTCTTTACCCCTTGTAAAAATTCAATAACTGGGTCTACAAGAACATGCGAGTGTAAAAAAATGAAGATTTTGAATTTTCTCCTTCAATTTGCTGCTATTCCTGTGAAACACCTAAAGGGTTAATAAACCTTTTGAATGTCATTTTGAATACTTTTATTGGTGCAGTTTTTATAATGGGGTCATTTGTGGGGTATTTCTAATAAGAAGGCCCTCCAAATCCACTTCAAAACAGAACTGGTCCCTGAAAAATTTTGATTTTGAAAATTTTGTGAAAAATTGGAAAATTGCTGCTATACTTTGAAGCCCTCTGGTGTCTTCCAAAAGTAAAAACATGCCAACTTTATGATGGAAACATAAAGTAGACATATTGTATATGTGAATCAATATATAATTTATTTGGAATATTCATTTTCCTTGTAAGCAGAGAGCTTCAAAATAAAAATAAAATAAAAAATTTTCAATTTTTTCATCAAATTTTTGAATTTTTCACCAAGAAATGATGCAAGTATCGACAAAATTTTACCACTTACATAAAGTAGAATATGTCACGAAAAAATACTCTCGTAATCAGAATGATAGGTAAAAGCACCCCAGAGTTATTAATGCTTAAAGTGACAGTGGTCAGATGTGCAAAAAATGGCCGTGTCCTACAGTGAAAATTGGCTGGGTCCTTAAGCGGTTAACATTGGAGGGAGGCTAGCCCTCTTCATATGTGATTTTTGAGCAAAAGTCACAGATACTGTATCTACACCAGCTCAGAACTAGTGTAGACCTCTATGCTGGGCACAAGGGACAGCCCTAGAGATGTTGGACATCCACTGGAAATAGGTGGAGCTTTACATACATGCGGCTTATGAAAACGCTGCTCATAATTGTCCCCCATGTATTTTCAGAAACGCTGTCTATTTATAGACAACTATGTTAACTTCTGCAAAATTCTTGGACTCTTTTTTCACTTTTCACCAGCAGTAGGTGGCAGCATAGAGTACCCAAAGCTGTACTCTATGCAGGGGATTACATTTTTACCAAGCACAGAGAGAGTACAATTTAAACATCATGGAGATGATACAGTTTTGGTTCAGGATGGACTACTTTCAACCATAACCATCAACCAAAACAAGCGGGGCCCTGTACTACCACAACATAATAGTACATTGGTATTTTAGGGTGCCTTGTTTTCTTTAGTTCACCAAAGATCTTAAAGGGGAATTCCCGGCAAAAATATCTTATCCCCTATCCAAAGGATAGGGGATAAGATGTCTGATTGCGGGGGATCCGCTGCTGGGACCCCCCGCAATCTCCTTGCAGCACTCGCATTCTATGCGGCACTGCGTCTCCAGTTTCGGAAACCTCCAGATTTCCGGGACTGGGGATGTGATGTCATGCCACGCCTCCTCCATTCAGGTCTGTGGGAGGGGGCGTGCTGCAGGGAGATCACGGGGGGTCCCAGCAGCGGGCTCACCTGCGATCAGACATCTTATCCCCTATGCTTTGGATAGGGGATAAGATGTTTTTGCCCGGAACACCCCTTAACCACCACTACAGGAAAGATTGTTATTGTATAAATGATGACTTAAAGGTCTTAAAGGTAGGAAGACAATGTAATAGAGCAGCAGGAAATGCTAGCAGAATGCTTTGATGTATAGGGAGAGGTATAAGCAGTAGAAAGAGAGAAGTGCTCATACTGCTGTACAGAACACTGGTGAGACCTCAATTGGAGTATTGTGCGCAGTACTGGAGGCCGTATCTCCAGAAGAATATAGATACTCTAGAGAGAGTTCAAAGAAGATACTAAACTAGTGCATGGATTGCAGGATAAAACTTACCAGGAAAGTTTAAAGGACCTTAACATGTATAGCTTGGAAGAAAGAAGAGACAGAGGGGATATGATAGAGACTTTTAAATACATAAAGGGAATCAACATGGTAAAGGAGGAGAGCATATTTAAAAGAAGAAAAACTACCACAAGAGGACATAGTTTTAAATTAGAGGGGCAAAGTTATAAAAGTAATATGAGGAAGTATTACTTTACTGAGAGAGTAGTGGATGCATGGAATAGCCTTCCTGCAGAAGTGGTCGCTGCAAATACAGTGAAGGAGTTTAAACATGCATGGGATAAGCATAAGGCTATCCTTCATATAAGATAGGCCCAGGGACTATTCATAGTATTCAGATTATTGGGCAGACTAGATGGGCAAAATGGTTCTTATCTGCCGACACATTCTATGTTTCTATGTGACTAAACACCATGGAGGGAATTTATCAAGAAATTTAGACATGTTTTTTTGGAGAAAAAAGGTGCAAAAAAGTTGCATGTGCGTTTGTGCGACTATTTTGTGCCTTTTCACCACACAGCAGATTAATAAGAAATCGCTGTCAAATCTGTGTAAGTGGATGCAGTGGTTGTGAATTTATCATTGTGACTTTTTGACAAAACGTCGCAAAAAAGTAGCAAATGTCCCCGTTTTGGCGCAAGTCACCGCCAGGCAGGGACCATACTGATATAAATGCTGGAAGTTGTAGTTTTGCAACAGCTGGGGAGTCATAAATTGGGGCTTGTTGCCCTAACATGTGTCTCTCTCTATATGGTATGCAACTACAAATCCCAGCATGCCCTGGATTTTAAAGGACATCTGCAGCGTTGCAAACACTTATCCCCTATCCTCAAGATACGGGATAAGTGTTTGATCGCAGGGGGTCCGACCAATGGGACCCCCTGTGATCTCCTGTACGGTGCCGCGGCTCTCCCATGCAGGGGGCGTGCCAGCCGCAGCATGACGTTGCGGCAGGCATGCCTTCTCCATACATCTCTATGGGAGAGACGGGGAGGCAGCATTCGTGCCTCCCCGCATCCCCCATAGAACTGTATGGGGACGGGGAGGAGACGGGGCGTCACCGTCGACCTCTAGGTCGACGCTACGACACCATGAACGCTTATGACAGCGCCCTGATAGGGAGATCGGGGGGGATAGGAGATAAGTGTAATGCCGCTGCAGTTGTCCTTTAATAAATGTGAATAAGCCCCTCCACCGTCAAAAGAAAAAAATACCCTCTTTTCCCATGTAAAAACAAAAAACAAAAAGAAACCTAATAAATAAATAAACATATAAGGTACTGCCGTGTGCAGAAATGTCCAAACTATTAAAATAAGGTAGTAATGGTACCATGTGGAAACCGGTATAAATGTAAAAATATATTAATGTCAAAAATGCAGATTGTTGGTACTTTCTCATAGAAAAAAAATAATAATTTTACCAACACATCACATGTATGCACAAAAATGGTACTGTTAAAAACTACAGATCATTTTTTTCCCCCCTCCAATGCCTGGGAGGATTAGGGCAACATTGCTCTCTGCTGACATCTCTGCTTGTCTTGGGAACTTCACAGAAGAGGTTTGCTATGGGGATTTGCTTCTAGTCTGGACAGTTCTCAAGACACGTGTCATCAGAGAGCACTTAGACAGAAAAGAACAACTCTACTTCAGCAGCTCTTAAAGGGGTACTCCCTCCCTAGAC
Source organism: Hyla sarda (assembly GCF_029499605.1). NCBI lineage: Eukaryota > Metazoa > Chordata > Amphibia > Anura > Hylidae > Hyla > Hyla sarda. The sequence goes on along the minus strand of NC_079189.1, from coordinate 562,080,087 downwards.
ATCTTATCCCCTATCCAAAGGATAGGGGACAAGATGTCAGATCGCCACGGTCCCGCAGCTGGGGAGCCCCGGGATTCCTGCTGCGGCACCGCGCTATCATTACAGCATAGAGCGAGTGCGCTCTGTGCGTAACGACGGGCAATACAGGGGACGGAGCAGCGTGACGTCATGGCTCCCACCCTCGTGACATCACAGCCCGTCCCCTTAATGCAAGTCTATGGCAGGGGGCGTGACGACCGCTACGCCCCCTCCCATAGACTTGTATTGAAAGGGGTGGGCCGTGACGTCACGAGGGGCAGAGCCGTGACGTAGCGATGCTCCGGCCCCTGTATTGCCCGTCATTACGTGCAGAGCGAACTCGCTCTGTGCTGTAATGATAGCGCAGTGCCGCAGCAGAGATCCCGGGGCTCCCCAGCAGCAGGACCGCGGCGATCTGACATCTTATCCCCTATCCTTTGGATAGGGGATAAGATGTCTAGGGGCGGAGTACCCCTTTAAGTACTGAAAGGATTAAGATTTTTAACAGAAGTAATCTACAAAACTGTTTAACTTTCTGGAGCCAGTTGATGTGTAAAAAAAAGTTAGTTTTTTTCCTGGATAACCCCTTAAATGTATGTTTCTTTGGTGCCTATATTGAGGTGCTGTGTTGGTTGGGATTTGGATTGGTATATTGTTTGCTATTATTATTTTTCATTTCTATGACAATAAGGTTTATTTTTTTTTTGTATAAATAAAATAATAACAATAAAACTACATATTAATGTTCAAAAAATGACCCCTCATACATACCCGTATATGAAAAAAATAAGAAAGGTAGAGTGTCAGCAATGCAATACAACACACAGCACTTTACACAGCCACATTTTTCTTTGTTGTAAAAATGACTGTGCTGAGGTAATTTTCCCTAGCTGTCTATTGCTCAGACAAGTTTATTACATGCTTTGTGCCATGTCATAATTTTGATGTCAGCGTTTTCACAGAAGAAAATTATTGACTGTAAAAAACGTCTACCACAGACAATGCCCCCTCTCCCCATGAGTATTGCTGTACCTACCCACTGCACTCCATGCCACTATGTGCCCCTCTATAATAAATGTATGCTTTTCAGCACATTGTTGTGTGTACTTCAGTGATACACAGCTCAGCAGACAGTATCACACACAGCTGACACATATCAGCGCACAACACTGTAATGTATTATATCCAACACCAGGTTGATACATTTTTACATAAAGCTTAGGTATGCAGATTAGCTCTGCGCTTTTACTAATTACTTTTTCCCAGGGTGCACTGCCTGTAAGAAGCCCTACACCTGCGTATTCTTCACAATGGAAAGCAGGACCTTGTACAAGACGCACAGCTAATATAAGGCTCAGTGATACTGATCATCAGGAGAAAAACAGGCTTCATGACGTATTGATTTTCCTACTGCACTTTATTGGTTCTTGGAAATCTCCATGCTAGGATTAATAACCCTTCAGTGTCCCTTCCCTCTGCTCATTTCCTTCCTGATCCATGGAACCTGTAGCCTCAAACTTAAACACACTTGTCCAACCGAACCTTGCAGGTGAAGGGTGTGATTTATTGCACGTTTTTTGTGTAAACACGTTTTGTGCTTTTTTGCTTGCACATGAGTGACTTGGGAGCACGAACCTCGGTTCTTAACCCCTCAAGGTCTCAGCGTTTTTCCTCCTTATTTTTTGACAATCATAACCCTTTCAATTTTCCACCTAAAAATCCATATTATGGCTTATTTTTTTGCGCCACAAATTCTACTTTGCAGTGACATTAGTCATTTTACCCAAAATGACTACGACAAAACAGAAAAAAAAAATCTTTATGCGAGAAAATTTAAGAAAAACGCCATTTTGTTAATTTTTGGGAATTCCGTTTCTACGTAGTACATTTTTCGGTAAAAATGACACCTGATCATTATTCTGTAGCTCCATATGGTTAAAATGATCCCCTACTTATATAGGTTTGATTTTGTCGTACTTCTGGAAAAAAATCATAACTACATGCAGGAAACTGTATACGTTTAAAAATGTCCTCTTCTGACCCCTATAACTTTTTTATTTTTCAGCACTTGGGGGTGTATGAGGGCTCATCTTTTATGCTGTGATCTGAAATATTTATTGGGGCCTTTTTTGTTTTGATTGGACTTTATGATCGCTTTTTATTAAATTTTGAATGGTATAAAAGTGACCAAAAATGTGCTATTTTGGACTTTGGAATTTTTTTTACATGTACGCCATTGACCATGCGGTTTATTTAAAAATGTATTTTTATAGTTTAGACATTTACGCACGCAGTAATACCACGTATGCTTATATTTATTTTTATTTACATAGTTGCATTTTTTTTAATTCTGACTTTTATTAGGGAAGGGGTTAAATCACATTTATTAACCCTTTTTTTCACTTTTATTTTTGCAATGTTATAGCCCCCATAGGGCATTGACCAGTGTTATCGCCGCTCGACTGCTCCTACCTGGATCTCAGGCACTGGCGATCAGACATGCAGGATGCAAATAGGGATCCTCCTGGTGTCCTGCAAGCTGTTCGGGACGCCACGATTGCACCGCGGCGGTCTCGAACAGCCCGACTGAGCTGCCGGGATATTTTCGGTTTCACTTCAGACGTGGTGATCAACTTTGATCACCGAGTCTGAAGGGTTAATACAGGGCATCACCGCGATCGGGGAGGTCCGGTATTAGCCGTGGGTCCCGGTCATTGATGTCCTGCGTTGTTAAGGAGTTAAAAAAAATAAAACCATTAAATATAACATTTATTTATTCAACTTACCCATCATTGTTATTTACATGAAGCGATCCAGTGATGAATTAAGTTATTTATTTACATGGTATGGCGCCACCTGGTGTTGAAAGTGTTTATCAATGGGCGTGTCCACCTACTGAGCTACAAGTTCACTCACTGAAATCTGTCTATTAATGCAGGTACTACAGCTCCCAGCATGGAGCAGAGTGTGCTGTATGTTTTGGGCAGTAGTACCTGCAGTTTAGGACACTCCTGACGCCCGCTGCGATCATCCTTCATCCCTGAGAAGCAGAGCGGCTTTCTTCTGCGCTCGCATCTCTGCTCTGTACTCCGGCCGGCCACTCACCATTCATATTTCCTGCTGAGAGCGGGGATTGGCTGCCACCATCCGGCCAATCCCCTCTCTGGGCGGAAAATATGAATGAATGATGGCCGTCCCGGAGTATAGTGAAGAGATGTGAGTGCTGTAAAGAGCCGCTCGGCATCTCTGCTATATTATGGACAATCGCATTGGGTGTCAGGAGTGACACCCGGGGCGATCTGTCTATTGGTATAGGAACTACTACTCCCACCATGGAATAGTGTGTTCCATGCTGGGAGTAGTAGTACTACCTAAAATATATTTTTTAAAGAAAAAAAAGTGAAACACACACTTCATTTTTATTATTGTCGGCTAAATTTTTAGGTCCCTGCCCGCCCACATATAATTTGCCGAGAAGCATGTGCTGGAGGACACACATGCTCTGTCATTCTCCCTACTAGGAAATGATTGCCCATTCTTGAAAATATGGACACAGTGCTGGACGGGGCCAATAAGGAAAGTAACCGAAGTAAAATGTGAGAAGAGTTTCATTTCCTTACTGTATGATGTACTGTATGTATCTACTGTATGATGTTCAAACTATGTTCCTTCAGATGTTGCAAAACTACAACTCGCAGCATGCCCAGAGTTGTATTTTTACAATTTTACAACATCTGGAGATCCATAGGTTAAAGAACGCTGATCTATCACATGGACATCCGCGGGGAGGAGCATAACTTAAATAGGTTACTCCAGTAGTAGTTATCCCTTATCTGCACGGGGTATGTTTTGATCACACTTAGGGGGGGGGGGACATAGGACAGATAGACATTCTTCTACCCGTCACAGATGAATGGGGCAGACAAAAAATCTATAGAAAATAAATGTATTGAAGCTAAGCGGTCTGTTCTATTCGTGTAAGTTGACCTGATAGATTATTCACCTTGTAGTCCCTATAGTCCTGACTCCTGACCCTTTTTTGATAAGCAACTACATCACTTATGCACTTTATAGGGTGTAATGTTGTGCATGTACTGTGTAATGTGTGCCACATGGGCTGTCAGAGTGGTTTGTATACATAGCATAATGAACTGGTGAACCGCCAAATGCAGCAGCACTGACTGTGAGGCAAAGACTGGGGGCTTCTAAGGGTGAGGCAATGATTGGGGCTTTTTAGAATAAGAACAGAAGCTGTACATTGATAGGGCTTATAAGACTAAGGCATTATTTGAAGCATCTGATTCAAAGAAAAAGATGGTGCCATATGAGGAGCAAAGATTGGGGCATTTTAGACTGAGGCAAAATATGGGCCACTAAAGCTGGGACAGGAGATGCTAAGGAACTTATGGACTCATGGGAACATCTCACTATGAGGCAAAGTTGGGGCATCAGAAGCTAGGGCACTGATGGGGCATATGAGGGCAATTGATGGAGAGATTTCACTGTGAGATAATGCTAGAGCATCATATTGGGTATCTATTGCTGAGGGAGTAAGGGAGTCTTCCATTAGTTTAATTTAACAAATTTAACACTGCTACATCTGTATGTGTCTTTGCATGCTACAGCACGTCTTCCATTCTTCCATACCGTGTACAGAGACCCACATCATCTCTGTCCCTTGCGGCAGGGTGCACTCCCCATACAGATTGTTTTAATTCCATTGTCATGTTGGGCTCATGTGACATTTCTAAACCTTGTGACAGTGTTGCTCCTTTGTCATCTATCATCTTTATATTCTTCAAGTAAAATGTCTCCTCAGGGCCGAGGGGTTAAGCACATGTGATTCTAAACATTAAGTAGGTTTCAAGGAAATAAAAGGACATTGCCCTGTCGTACATCACTTACAAACTCGCATCAGAAAACACTGTGGTATCTCCAGGGCCGTGGGAAGGTTTCAGCTTCTGGTATTAATGGAGTATGTCCAGGCATTGGCTCCAAATGTCTGACCCTTGCTAAACCTCAATGTAAAGAATAAAAAAAAAATGTGAAACTGTCTCCAGAAGATACCCAGGATGTGTGTGGTCTGTAATGTGGATGATCCCACCATTGAGTAGCAGCGCTTTCACCTTGAGTAAGAACAAAGTGTGTGAACATAGGCCTAAAACACATAAATGACATAAGAAGGAACAAGACAAGTGTCTATATTCATACATATAAGATGTTTTATTGACTAAAGGCCAATGAATGATGAACTTGTGCTTGCTACTCAGGACCACTTTTAGACAAAATAAAAAATGGGGCCCTAAAAGCTGAAAATGAGAAAATCACATTTAGTTGATTCAGAAGGCAGTATGCCAGGAGGGTTGCAAGTTTATTAAAAGGTCAGGGGCAAAAGCTAAAAGGCATATGACACACAATACCACTATATTGTTCCAAAATAAAATTCGCTACACTGCATCATATTCCACAAACTATAAACATATAGTGGTAGATACCAGTTATACACTGGCACTCTGCAGAACGAATAAGTGATTTCAGTTCCATCCAGTGACTCACAGGTGACGTCTTCTCTGATTGTAGTCATTCACGTGTTCTTGTTCATGTTCTGAGCTGGATAGAGTTCTTTTGGGCAAAGACTTGTCTCTGCAGAACTGCCAGACACACATTTTAGGCTCCTCGCTCCCTCAAAATCCTCATGTCTATTCTAACTCCCTATCTATATTGCCCCAAACAGTAATAATGCCCCCATATAGTAGTAGGCCTCAGAGGTGTAACTTGTAGCTTCTGGGCCCTGATGTAAAATCTGTAATGAGGCCCATGTCTGTCATGTACTGTTCATACTATTGGTGTCTTCTTAAGGTGCCTACCTCTGCACCCTCTATTGTTATGTCCCTGTAGGCCTCTTATAAGAATGGGTTCACCCTGACCACACATACCAGGGAACAAGTTGAATACATTAGTATATCTGCTACAGTAGAGCTGGTCTGTGATTTGCTGGGGGGAGGACACATGACCTATTTGTTAAATGCAGTTTTCACACCGTACTAGCCACATGCTCTGCAGTCTCCCAGGACTGGAGGCTATGTATCACATGTAGTCTCTACAGGACATCATGCTCATAAATGAGGTTCTGCATCAGCTGGATACTGTGCAGAACATTACATTACAGTCATGGCCGTAAATGTTGGCACCCCTGAAATATTTCAAGAAAATTAACTATTTCTCACAGAAAAGGCTGGCAGTGACACATGTTTATTCCCTTTGTGTGTATTGGAACTAAACCAAAAAAGGGAGGGAAAAAAAAGCAAATTGGACAGTAATATCTGTACTCTTGTTCATGATATTTAGAGATTCTCTGGTGTCTGGTATTGTGCCAAGGGACTGGCGCAAGGCTAATGTGGTACCAATCTTCAAGAAGGGCTCTAGGTCTTCGCCAGGCAATTATAGACCGGTAAGTCTAATGTGCATTGTGGGTAAATTGTTTGAAGGACTTATAAGGGATTACATACAGGAATACATAGGGGATAATAGTATTATAAGTGATAGCCAGCATGGGTTTACTAAGGATAGAAGTTGTCAAACCAATCTAATTTGCTTTTATGAAGAGGCGAGTAGAAGCCTTGACAGAGGAATGGCTGTGGATATAGTGTTTCTGGATTTTGCTAAAGCATTTGATACTGTCCCTCACAGACGTCTGACAGGTAAGTTAAGGTCCTTGGGCTTGGAAACTTTAGTTTGTAACTGGATTGAACACTGGCTCATGGATCGTACCCAGAGAGTGGTGGTCAATGATTCGTACTCTGATTGGTCCCCGGTAATTAGTGGTGTACCCCAAGGTTCAGTACTGGGCCCGCTGCTGTTTAATTTATTTATCAATGATATAGAGGATGGTATTAACAGCTCTGTTTCTATCTTTGCAGATGACAACAAGCTTTGTAGCACGGTACAGTCTATAGAGGATGTGCATAAGTTACAAGATGACTTGGATAGACTAAGTGTCTGGGCATCCACTTGGCAAATGAGGTTCAATGTGGATAAATGTAAAGTTATGCATCTGGGTACTAATAACCTGCATGCATCGTATGTCTTAGGGGGGGATTAAACTGGCAGAGTCACTGGTAGAGAAGGATCTGGGTGTACTTGTAGATCACAGACTACAGAATAGCATGCAATGTCAGGCTGCTGCTTCCAAAGCCGGCAGGATATTGTCATGTATCAAAAGAGGCATGGACTCAAGGGACAGGGACATAATACTCCCCCTTTATAAAGCATTGGTACGGCCTCACCTGGAATATGTTGTTCAGTTTTGGTCGCCTGTTCATTAAAGGGACACTGCGGAGTTGGAAAGGGTGCAGAGACGCGCGACTAAACTAATATGGGGCATGGAACATCTTAGCTATGAGGAGCGATTAAAGGAGTTACAATTGTTTAGTCTTGAGAAGAGACGTTTAAGGGGGGATATGATAAAAGTATATAAGTATATAAATGGCCCATACAAAAAATATGGAGAAAAACTGTTCCAGGTTAAACCCCCCCCCCCCCCAAAGGACGAGGGGGCGCTCCCTCCGTCTGGAGAAGAAAAGGTTTAGTCTAAAGGGGCAACACGCCTTCTTTACCGTGAGGACTGTGAATTTACAGAACGGTCTACCTCAGGAACTGGTCACAGCAGGAACAATTAACAGCTTCAAAACAGGGTTAGATACATTCCTGGAACAAAATAACATTAATGCTTATGCTGAATTATAAAACTACATCCCTTTCCCTTATCCCCTTACACCCTTCCCTTCAATTCCCTGGTTGGACTTGATGGACGTATGTCTTTTTTCAACCATACTAACTATGTATGTAACTATAATGTCACACCAAATTCCAAATATTGGCTGGACAAAATTATTGGCACCCTTAGCTCAATATTTGGTTGCAAACCCTTTGGAAAAAATAACTGAAATCAGTCGATTCCTATAACCATCAATAAGCTTCTTACACCTCTCAGCCGGAATGTTGGATTACTCTTCCTTTGCAAACTGCTCCAGGTCTCTCTTATTGGAAGGACGCCTTTTTTCCAACAGCAATTTTAAGATCTCTCCACAGGTGTTCAATGGCATTTAGAACTGGATTCATTACTGGACATTTCAGAACTCTCCAGTGCTTTGTTTCCATCCATTTCTGGGTGCTTTTGGACATATGTTTGGGGTCATTGTCCTGCTGGAAGACCCAAGATCTCGGAAGCAAACCCAGCTTTCTGACACTGGGCTGTACAGTGTGACCCAAAATCCATTGGTAAGCCTCAGATTTCATGATGCCTTGCACACATTCAAGGCACCCAGTGCCAGAGGCAGCAAAACAACCCCAAAACATCATTGAACCTCCACCATATTTCCCTGTAGGTACTGTGTTCTTTTCTTTGTAGGCCTCATTCCATTTTTATTTAACAGTACAATGATGTGCTTTACCAAAAAGCTCTATCTTGATCTCATGTGTCCACAAGACGTTTTCCCAGAAGGATTTTGGCTTACTCAAGTTCATTTTGGCAAAATGTATTCTTGCTTTTTTATGTCTCTGTGTCAGCAGTGGGGTCCTCCTGGGTCTTTTGTCATAGCATTTCATTTAATTTAAATGTTGACGGATAGTTCGCGCTGACACTGATGCTCCCTGAGCTTTCAGGACAGCTTGAATATCTTTGGAACTTGTTTGGGGCTGCTTATCCACCATCCGGACTATCCTGCATTGCTTAAAGGGATATTCCAGGATTTTTTTTTATTTGACTATGCTACAGGGGCTGTAAAGTTAGTGTAGTTCATAATATATTGTCTGTACCTGTGTGTGATGGTTTTCGCACACTTCTTCTGTGATTTTCAGCCCAATATTTATTTTTACCAGCATACAAAATGACTGTTGTCTCAGATTTTCACACCAATATTTATTTTTACCACCATACAAAATGACTGTTGTCTCAGATTTTACCCAGGTTGCAATGCGGCAGAGACCTGACTCACCAATCAGCTGATGAGAGAGAGCCTGTCTGCTTCAATGGGTGGAGGGATCGCTTGGCGGGAGAGAGATCAATCTGCAACTAATGCAACAGCAGGAGACACCCTGATTGAAAACCACAGGTCTTGGATGCAGCTCATTTATGTGTCAATGGGTGGGGTGGCTGATGTGTGGGAGGGAGGTAAATGGAATTATGGGATTTGTAGTCAAAAAAGAAAACTGAAACTGGAAATACCAGTTCACAAAAAGCTAGCCACAGTGTTATGATAATCTCACAACATAGCCATTTTGCCCCAAGACAAGCGCAGATCCTTCCTAAACATGTCCATTACTGTCTGCTAGGTACGTACTAAAATCACCTTATGGTGGAGAACTCCTTAAACCTCTGCTATACCTTTTAGGAAAGGTGTTCTGCATCAGCAGTAATTTGTTGAGAATCTATTGTCACGATGCCGGCTGGCAGGTAGTGGATCCTCTGTGCCAGAGAGGGATTGGCGTGGACCGCGCTAGTGGACCGGTTCTAAGCCACTACTGGTTTTCACCAGAGCCCGCCGCAAAGCGGGATGGTCTTGCTGCGGCGGTAGTGACCAGGTCGTATCCACTAGCAACGGCTCACCTCTCTGGCTGCTGAAGATACTGAAGATAGGCGAGGTACAAGGGAGTAGGCAGAAGCAAGGTCGGACGTAGCAGAAGGTCGGGGGCAGGCGGCAAGGATCGTAGTCAGGGGCAACGGCAGGAGGTCAGGAACACGGACTAGGAACAGACAAGGGAACGCTTTCACTAGGCACTAAGGCAACAAGATCCGGCCAGGGAGTGCAGGGGAAGTGAGGTGATATAGGGAAGTGCACAGGTGGGAGCCAATTAAGCTAATTGGGAAGATTGGGCCAGGCACCATCATTGGTGCACTGGCCCTTTAAATCGCAGAGACCCGGCGCGCGCGCGCCCTAGGGAGCGGGGCCGCGCGCGCCGGGACAGGACCGAGGGAGAGCGAGTCAGGTACGGGGACCGGGGTGCGCATCGCGAGCGGGCGCTATCCGCATCGCGAATCGCATCCCGGCTGAAGGCGGGACCGCAGCGCACCCGGTCAGTGGATCTGACCGGGGCGCTGCAACAACGAAGATGAGGCGAGCGCTCCGGGGAGGAACGGGGACCCGGAGCGCTCGGCGTAACAGTACCCCCCCCCTTGGGTCTCCCCCTCTTCTTGGGGCCAAAGAACCAGAGGAAAAAAAACTCAATTTTTCCGTGATGAGGTCCGATGCAAATTAGGAGGGGTTCTGTGTGGAAACGTACGAGAGAGTCCAATCTTTTATTGTAAAAACAATAGATGTAGAGGGGTCTGGCGAGACTGGTCACAGGAACGTAGAACCTGTTGATGAGAGAGGCCAAAAAAAATTTTCCTGCAGATCCGGAATCCAAGAAGAGCATAGTAGAGAAGGAGAAGGTAGAGGCAGATATCCGCACAGGCACAGTAAGGCGTGGAGAAGCAGAGTTGACATCAAGAACTGTGTCACCTTTGTGCGAAGTCAGCGTACGTCTTTCCAGGCGGGGAGGACGGATAGGACAATCCTTCAGGAAGTGTTCGGTACCGGCATAGTACAGGCAAAGATTCTCCATGCGGCGTCGTGTCCTCTCTTGAGGTGTCAAGCGAGACCGGTCAACTTGCATAGCCTCCGCGGCGGGAAGCACAGGAACAGATTGCAGAGGACCAGAGGAGAGAGGAGCCGGGGAGAAAAAACGCTTCGTGCGAACAAAGTCCATATCCAGGCGGAGCTCCAGACGCCATCCGGAAGAACGCATGTCAATGCGAGTGGCTAGATGAATGAGTTCATGTAGGTCAGCAGGAGTCTCTCGTGCGGCCAGAACATCTTTAATGTTGCTGGATAGGCCTTTTTTAAAGGTCGCGCAGAGAACCTCACTATTCCAGGACAACTCGTAAGCAAGAGCACGGAACTGAATGGCGTACTCGCCAACGGAAGAAACACCCTGGGCCAGGTTCAGCAGGGCAATCTCGGCTGAAGAAGCTCGGGCAGGTTCCTCAAAGACACTTCGAATTTCCGAGAAGAAGGAGTGTACAGAGGCAGTGACGGGGTCATTGCGGTCCCAGAGCGGTGCGGCCCATGACAGGGCTTTTCCAGACAGAAGGCAGAACACGAAAGCCACCTTAGACCTTTCAGTAGGAAACTGGTCCGACATCATCTCCAAGTGCTGGGAACATTGCGAAAGAAAGCCACGGCAATACTTAGAGTCCCCATTAAATTTGTCCGGCAAGGACAGGCGGAGGCTAGGAGTGGCCACTCGCTGCGGAGGAGGTGCAGGAGCTGGCGGAGGAGAAGAATGCTGGAGAAGTTGCGACTGAAGTTGGTGCGAAATGGTGGACATTTCCGACAGCTGACGGGTTAGAAGGGCGATCTGTCGGGCTTGCTGGGCGGCCACCGTGGTGAGGTCAGCGACAACTGGCAGAGGAACTTCAGCGGGATCCATGGCCGGATCTACTGTCACGATGCCGGCTGGCAGGTAGTGGATCCTCTGTGCCAGAGAGGGATTGGCGTGGACCGCGCTAGTGGACCGGTTCTAAGCCACTACTGGTTTTCACCAGAGCCCGCCGCAAAGCGGGATGGTCTTGCTGCGGCGGTAGTGACCAGGTCGTATCCACTAGCAACGGCTCACCTCTCTGGCTGCTGAAGATACTGAAGATAGGCGAGGTACAAGGGAGTAGGCAGAAGCAAGGTCGGACGTAGCAGAAGGTCGGGGGCAGGCGGCAAGGATCGTAGTCAGGGGCAACGGCAGGAGGTCAGGAACACGGACTAGGAACAGACAAGGGAACGCTTTCACTAGGCACTAAGGCAACAAGATCCGGCCAGGGAGTGCAGGGGAAGTGAGGTGATATAGGGAAGTGCACAGGTGGGAGCCAATTAAGCTAATTGGGAAGATTGGGCCAGGCACCATCATTGGTGCACTGGCCCTTTAAATCGCAGAGACCCGGCGCGCGCGCGCCCTAGGGAGCGGGGCCGCGCGCGCCGGGACAGGACCGAGGGAGAGCGAGTCAGGTACGGGGACCGGGGTGCGCATCGCGAGCGGGCGCTATCCGCATCGCGAATCGCATCCCGGCTGAAGGCGGGACCGCAGCGCACCCGGTCAGTGGATCTGACCGGGGCGCTGCAACAACGAAGATGAGGCGAGCGCTCCGGGGAGGAACGGGGACCCGGAGCGCTCGGCGTAACATCTATGCTGTGGGCTATTCGTAACACTGTGCTGGGGTCTGCAACAACTGTAGTCAGTAGATAATGTAACTATACAATGTCTTGTAGGTATAAGGTTCTACATCAGCTGCAGTCTGTATTTAATCTATGCTATGTCTTTGTGAAATAAAATTTCTGTTATAGACTGTGAGGTAGAGTGGAGTGCAGAGATGCAAGTCACTCAAGTCTTTTTTGTTACAGCATCGGTGAGTTATCCGTCCTTTCATTTCTCAAGCTACTTGTTACATGTATCTGAATCCTATATAGGATGTAGAGAACCACAAGCCGAAAGAACCAGACTGTTATCCTGTGTGATCTAGCCTCATGACATTGATTTAATACACCAATATATCAAAGAGTGAGCTGTGCCAGGCGGACATCTCCCTTTACGTATTATGGTAGTTATATTCTTGTATACAGGAGCAGTATTATAGTAGTTATATTCTTGTACATAGGTGGCAGTATTGTCATAGTTATATTTTTGTACATAGGATCAGTATTATAGTACTTATATTCCTGAACATGGGATCAGTATTATAGTAGTTATATTTTTCTACATAGGTGGCAGTATTATAGTAGTTATATTCTTGCATATAGGAACAGTATTATAGTAGTTATATTCCTGTATATAGGAGCAGTATTATAGTAGTTATATTCTTGTATATAGGAACAGTAGTATAGTAGTTATATTCTTGTGCATAGGAGCAGTATTATAGTAGTTATATTCTTGTACATAGGAGACAGTATTATAGTAGTTATATTCTTGTACATAGGGCACAGTATTATAGTAGTTATAGTATTGTATATAGGAGGCAGTATTATAATAGTTATATTCTTGTATATTGGAGACAGTATTATAGTAGTTATATTCTTGTATATAGGAGGCAGTATTATAGTAGTTATATTCTTGTACATAGGAGCAGTATTATAGTAGTTATATTCTTGTACATAGGAGCAGTATTATAGTAGTTATGTTCTTGTACATAGGTGGCAATATTATAGTAGTTATATTCTTGCATTTAGGAGGCAGTATTATAGTAGTTATATCCAAGTAAAGTAAAATGAGTGGCACCAATGACTGATATCCCTAGGTAACAGAATGTCGGAGCAGTTTGTGGAGATACTATCCTGGAGCTTCAGATATAAGTAATACCTGGGGGTGCAGGTGTGAATTCAATAGTCCATAAATATGACGATTCAAGAGAAAGTAGAGAGACCGCACTCACCCACTGTATAATTAAGCAAAACTACCCTTGGGGTAGTAAGGGGTCAATGACCAGAAAAAACACTACTCCCCAAGGCAAAAGCCCGGGGTGAAAAACCCCTATTGCTTACCCCTAAAAATTAACTTTTATTCAATACATATAAAAAATTCCCAAAACTGAAAAATATTAAAACTGATGCCAGGTGTACCTAGTATTAATAATATCAGATTAAAGAGAATAGTATCCACTATTTCTCCATGAAAATAGCCCTGCAGTGGCTAGTCATATGAGAGGTAACAGACTGGTATCGCTTAAAAGACAAAACACTATTGCCGCCTCTACATGTTTCGCCGCCTCCGCGGCTTTTTCAAGAGGCAATTGTGGCAATGGTGGCAATTTGGATAATAACAGATATAAAAGACAATCCCATTGGAGAGCACCAGGACGCACCTTGATGACAAAGGGGAAGGAGGTTAATGGCTGCTGCCATTGCCACCATTGCCTCTTGAAAAAGCCGCGGAGGAGGCGAAACATGTAGAGGCGGCAATAGTGTTTTGTCTTTTAAGCGATATTGTCACGATGCCGGCTGGCAGGTAGTGGATCCTCTGTGCCAGAGAGGGATTGGCGTGGACCGTGCTAGTGGATCGGTTCTAAGTCACTACTGGTTTTCACCAGAGCCCGCCGCAAAGCGGGATGGTCTTGCTGCGGCGGTAGTGACCAGGTCGTATCCACTAGCAACGGCTCAACCTCTCTGGCTGCTGAAGATAGGCGCGGTACAAGGGAGTAGACAGAAGCAAGGTCGGACGTAGCAGAAGGTCGGGGCAGGCAGCAAGGATCGTAGTCAGGGGCAACGGCAGGAGGTCTGGAACACACGCTAGGAACACACAAGGAAACGCTTTCACTGGCACGATGGCAACAAGATCCGGCAAGGGAGTGCAGGGGAAGTGAGGTGATATAGGGAAGTGCACAGGTGAACACACTAATTGGAACCACTGCGCCAATCAGCGGCGCAGTGGCCCTTTAAATCGCAAAGACCCGGCGCGCGCGCGCCCTAGGGAGCGGGGCCGCGCGCGCCGGGACAGGACCGACGGAGAGCGAGTCAGGTACGGGAGCCGGGGTGCGCATCGCGAGCGGGCGCTACCCGCATCGCGAATCGCATCCCGGCTGGAGGCGGTATCGCAGCGCCCCGGGTCAGTGGATCTGACCGGAGCGCTGCAGTGAGGAGAGTGTAGCGAGCGCTCTGGGGAGGAGCGGGGACCCGGAGCGCTCGGCGTAACAGATATCAGTCTGTTAGCTCTCATATGACTAGCGACTGCAGGGCTATTTTCATGGAGAAATAGTGGATACTATTCTCTTTAATCTGATATTATTAATACTAGGTACACCTGGCATCAGTTTTAATATTTTTCAGTTTTGGGAATCTTTTATATGTATTGAATAAAAGTTAATTTTTAGGGGTAAGCAATAGGGGTTTTTCACCCCGGGCTTTTGCCTTGGGGTTTAGTGTTTTTTCCACCCACTGTATAGACTTGTAAATGTAGATTTATTCAGATAATCGGAGGTAGATCCATGAAGTGGAGGACATGGAGGGGAATAAACTCCAGGACTAGTTTCGCGCCGGAGGAAGCGCCGTCCGGCGCAAAACTAGTCCTGGTGTTTATTCCCCTCCATGTCCTCCACCTCATGGATCTACCTCCGATGATCTGAATAAATCTACATTTACAAGTCTATACAGTGGGTGAGTGCGGTCTCTCTACTTTCTCTTGAATCATCATATTTATAGTAGTTATATTCTTGTATCTAGGAGCAGTATTATAGTAGATATATTCTTGTATATAGGAGGCAGTATTATAGTAGTTATATTCTGGTTTCTCAAGACAGAGGAAGCGCTTCCTAGAGCGAAACCGGTCGCTTGTCTTTCACTCCTCCACGTCCATTACCTTTGTCTGTCCAGATGAACATCTTGGATTAAAATCTAAGTTTTTTTCTCACATTAATTGTGGGTGAGTGCAATTTTTCTTCACTTCTCTATGTTGAATTATAGTAGTTATATTCTTGTACATAAGAGGCAGTATTACAGTAGTTATATTCTTGTACGTAGGAGGCAGTGTTATAGTAGTTATATTCTTGTACATAGGAGCAGTATTATAGTAGTTATATTCTTGTACATAGGGCACAATATTATAGTAGATATATTCTTGCACATAGGAGCAGTATTATAGTAGTTATATTATTGTACATAGGAGCAGTATTATACTAGTTATATTCTTATGAAAAATTAAGAGATGTCCAGTGCAGGTTCCAAGTAATGCAGAATTTATTTATTCAGCAGTAGCACAACATGATGACAGGTAGGTGACGCGTTTCAGCCACAATCTGCGGCCTTAGTCATACAACAGTACAATACAAGTGAATCTCTTTTATAGAGGAGAGGGGCGGGGTTCTATCCCACAGGATGTCTACATTGTTGTACGGAGGCCCTCTTCTTTGAAATCATGATATATTATACATAATGTAAATTTAACATTTAAAACACATTAATAACTAAATTGGACCCAAGTTACTTTATATATTTTATCATTATCCACAAAAGCCTTTTAAAATTCTATCATAACAAAAATTTTAATAAATATTATTTGGTTAATCATATATGACAAAATGATCGAAATAAATATGTGGTCCTCTATATATTGTTACGCCGAGCGCTCCGGGTCCCTGCTCCTCCCCGGAGCGCTCACGGCGTCTCTCTCCCTGCAGCGCCCCGGTCAGTCCCGCTGACCGGGAGCGCTGCACTGTCATGGCCGTCGGGGATGCGATTCGCACAGCAGGACGCGCCCGCTCGCGAATCGCATCCCAGGTCACTTACCCGTCCCGGTCCCCTGCTGTCATGTGCTGGCGCGCGTGGCTCCGCTCTCTAGGGCGTGCGCGCGCCAGCTCTCTGAGACTTAAAGGGCCAGTGCACCAATGATTGGTGCCTGGCCCAATTAGCTTAATTGGCTTCCACCTGCTCCCTGGCTATATCTGATCACTTCCCCTGCACTCCCTTGCCGGATCTTGTTGCCTTGTGCCAGTGAAAGCGTTTAGTGTGTCCAAAGCCTGTGTTACCTGAACTTCTGCTATCCATCTTGACTACGAACCTTGCCGCCTGCCCCGACCTTCTGCTACGTCTGACCTTGCCTCTGCCTAGTCCTTCTGTCCCACGCCTTCTCAGCAGTCAGCGAGGTTGAGCCGTTGCTAGTGGATACGACCTGGTTGCTACTGCCGCAGCAAGACCATCCCGCTTTGCGGCGGGCTCTGGTGAACACCAGTAGCCTCTTAGAACCGGTCCACTAGCACGGTCCACGCCAATCCCTCGCTGACACAGAGGATCCACTACCTGTGAGCCGAATCGTGACATATATGGAGATAATTTATATAAAATAATCTATAGTATTAATATATATGAGTCTTTTTCAGTTATTTCATACATCTCTCTTTTCTAACATTTGGTGCCTGTCATGTGAAATAACAAATAACCAGATTGTATATAAATTAGATATTTACATATAAAATTGGTTTCTTTTTTATAAGATATATAAAGAATACCATATTCTGGTTCGTTGTTATATTCTCATATTACAGACACCACTATTTAATCTGTACATGGAAATTATTATAATTGTGAATCCCATTCAATATGGGTTCTTTTGTTTTATATTGTTAGCATGTGTTCACATGAACCATGCGTTTTTATTATATATCACAATTGTTCAGGAGACGGACGGGTTAACTTCCAGCAGCGAGTTAACCCAGGGAGTGATTGCATTCCCTGGATACACCCTTCCTGTGGGATAGAACCCCGCCCCTCTCCTCTATAAAAGAGATTCCCTTGTATTGTATCGTTGTATGACTAAGGCCGCAGATTGTGACTGAAACGCGTCACCTACCTGTCATCATGTTGTGTTACTGCTGAATAAATAAATTCTGCATTGCTTGGAACCTGCGCTGGACATCTCTTCATTTTTCATATCGTTACATGAGTTGTGGTTCAGTCTCGTCCGAGACGCAGGAAGGGCATACGAGTGAGCTGTGCCTGACACTTGGACTTAGTTATATTCTTGTATATAGGAGGCAGTATTATAGAAGTTATATTCTTGTATATAGGGGGCAGTATTATAGTAGTTATATTCTTGTACATAGAACAGTATTATAGTAGTTATATTCTTGTACATAGGAGCAGTATTATAGTAGTTATATTCTTGTACATAGGAGCTGTATTATAGTAGATATATTCTTGCACATAGAGGCAGTATAATAGTAGATACAAAATAGATAGCTTGATATCCACAAAAAAGAAATCCAGCAGCCCTCCGGTATATGTGAAAAACTAAGTGTAGTTTATTCACCCAGTGTGGCCATAGTGACATTTCGGCTGCTCTTTTGCATCCTTTTTCATGCTCAAGAAAGGCTGCAAGATGGCAGACGAAATGTGTCTCTGACTCTGGGTGAATAAACTAATTTTTCTCGTATACTGGAGGGCTTCTGGATTTCTTTGTTGTGGATATCCTTTGTACCCTGTGACTTAGGTTGATTATCTGCATGCGCCCGTCATCTTTAATGTACACTGGGGTCATGCTTCTTCTTCTTTTCTTTGCTAGGTAGATCGATAGAATATAGATAGATGTGATCTAGATTAATAAATATAAATATATATATATATATATATATATATATATATATATATATATATATATATAAAATAGATATATATGAGATAGATGGATAGATAGATAGACCCAAAAGAAAATTTAGCAGCACCCCAGATTATGTGATAATGTGGGGCTTTTATTCACCAAACATCAAGAGCTGAGATATGAGATTGATAGATATTCGATAGATAGATAGATAGATGTAGCTGTATAAATATGTGTATATATATAAAGATTCTAATGGTTCCAGTAGAGAGATTGGTAGGCACTGTGAAATCCCTCTTCCAGATGATTCAGCATAAGGAATATGCAAGGATTGTGCAGAGGTGCATAGAAAAGAGTCTCCAGTGTCTTTATAGATAATGTTCTGGATGAAAGATTTTGTCCAGTCCTCAAGGAGAATAAAGATTCACTGCAGGAATTTGCAAGGCCACAGGACAAGGTACCAGGGTAATCAGGTCAGGAGCAGCGCTGTCATCGGATGATGAATATATGGTTTTAGATGAGGAAAATGCTAAAACAAAAAAAAATAATCTTCTTTGAGGTTCCTGAAGCTCCTAAAAATACTTAGTTCAAGGACCCAGAAGTGTGGTTTCAGAAAAGAGGAAAGGCTACCTTCTTGCTTTATAGTATTTACAGGAATACTAAACCCACCAGGAAAAGAGAATTAACACATACAGCAGGTAAAAAAAAAAGTATTGAACATGTCACCATTTTTTCACTAAATGTATTTCCATGAAATTGACATGAAATTGTCATCAGATGTTGATGAACAAACAAAATAATCCATAAATACAAAGAAACCAAAGAAAATAATCTCAGAAATTAAGTTATGTGTAATAATGTGAAACGACACAGGGAAAAAGTATTGAACACATGAACACATCAATACCTTTACAGCCTAAGTTGTTGTAAAACATATAAAGATCTTGGTTTCAGGCACATTTCTAAACTTCTGAGTGTTCCATAGAGCTCTGTTGGGACCATAATACAGAAGGTCCCAACAGAAGGTCTGGAGACATTGAAATATGCCATCTAAAGTGCTTCTTAAGTGTGATATCAAAAATTATACCAGAATTCATTCACTTCATCTTCTCACCAGCCTATTCTTTCATTTACAGGTATGTCATCATTCATCTCTTGAACAACTACCACTGTTTGTTCTCACCACTGCTTATGTGTTTAGCTGTATTAAAATAATCAACCTGGTATGTCATCATTCATCTCTTGAACAACTACCACCATCATTTGTTCTCACCACTGCTTATGTGTTTAGCAGTATTTAAATAATCAACCTGGTATGTCATCATTCATCTCTTGAACAACTACCACCATCATTTGTTCTCACCACTGCTTATGTGTTTAGCTGTATTTAAAATAATCAACCTGGTATGTCACTCATCTTGTGAATGTGTACTCCCATTCCCCCATTATTGCATTGTCATGTATATTTGCCCTTTCACAGCTTATTGAATCTCCCACACACAAGGATGGGAATACACTGGACTTGATCTTCTCTAGACTTTGCTCTGTCTCTAATTTCACTAGTTCTCCTTTTGAGCTCTCTGACCACAACCTTCTCTCTTTCAGTAACTCCTATCCTCTTCCAGACACTCCAACCTTGTACACTTACAGAAACCTACGTGCCATAAACACCAGTCAATTTATAGACATTCTACAATCTTCACTATCACCAATCTCTTCTCTCTCCTGCCTAATCTAGCAGCCAAACATTACCATGACACCCTAAAGTCTATCCTGGATCAAATGGCACCCTCTAAAACACCAACCTCCCGACACAGACAGCAGCAACCCTGGCACACGCTAACAACCCGCTTTCTCAGGCGATGCTCTAGGTGTGCTGAACATCTGTGGAGGAAAACTAAGACTTCTTCAGACCATCTGCACTATAAATTCATGCTTAAATCCTATTACTCCACATTCGTGATGAAATCCTCTCCCAGTCCCCTAAAAGTTCTGATCCAATTCCCAGCCACGTCTCCTCTTCATCACTCTCAGTTTTTGAGCCTGTAACGAAGGATGAGGTCTCCAGGCTCCTCTCCTCCACCCGCCCCACTACCTGCTCTAGTGACCCCATGCCTTCACACCTCATCCAGTCTCTCTCTCCTGCTATCAGCTGTCACCTAACTAAAATCTCTAACCTCTCCCTCTCTTCTGGGGCCTTTCCCTCCTCCTTCAAACACTCTATCATAACCCCACTATTGAAAAAACCATCTCTGGATCCGTCCTGTGCAGCCAACTATCGACCCGTCTCAAATTTACCCTTTATCTCCAAACTCCTGGAACGCTTGGTCTACTCCCGCCTTATCCGCTATCTCTCAGAGAACTCTCTCCTTGACCCCTTACAGTCTGGTCTCCGCTCCCTTCACTCCACAGAAACGTCCCTAACCAAAGTCACTAACGATCTTCTGATGGCCAAATCAAATGGCAATTTCTCTTTATTGATTCTCTTGGACCTGTCTGTGGCTTTTGACACTGTGGATCACCAACTCCTCCTCAGTAGTCTCCGCTTCATTGGTCTCAAGGACTCTGTTCTCGCCTGTTTTTTCTCCTATCTCTCTGGCCGCTTCTTTAGCGTCTCGTTTTCTGGCCCTACTTCTTCTCCTCTTCCCTTTGCTGTCGGGGTTCCCCAGGGATCGTTCCTGGGTCCTCTACTCTTTTCACTCTACACATCCTCCATTTGAAAAACAATCAGTAGATTTGGTTTCCAGTACCACCTCTATGCTGATGACACCCAACTCTATACCTCTTCCTCCAACATCACCCCTGCACTCCTACAGAATACCAGTGATTGTCTCTCTGCTGTCTCAGATATCATGTCCTCTTTTATCTGAAACGAAATCTTTCTAAAACAGAACTTCTTGTCTTTTCTCCATCAACTGATACTGTACCTAACCCTGACATTTCCATCTCAGTATGTGGTACTACCATAACTCCGGGGCAGCAGGCTCGCTGTCTTGGAGTTATACTTGACTCTGATCTGTCTTTCACTCCCCATATTCAGTCTCTTTCACGTTCTTGTCACCTGCATCTCAAAAACATTTCAAGAATCTGCCCATTTCTCACTACTGAAACTGCTATAACTCTCATTATTGCTTTGATTCACTCCAGCCTCGACTACTGTAACTCTTTACTAATAGGCCTTCCTTTCTCCAAACTCTCTCCTCTCCAGTCCATCCTTAAGGCCGCAGCCAGACTCATCTTCCTCTCCAGCCGCTACACCGACGCCTCCTCCCTGTGCCAGTCACTACACTGGTTACCAATTCAGTCCAGAATACAGTACAAAATCTTCAGTCTCACACACAAAGCTCTCCACAATGCTGCACCTCCCTACATCTCCTCTCTCCTCTGTCTGCCATCCTACACGTTCTCTCCGATCTGCTAATGATCTCACAATAACATCTTCTATAATCCGAACTTCTCACTCCCGTCTTCAAGACTTCACTCATGCTGTACCGGTTCTCTGGAATGCTATCCCTCAATCCCTCAGACTCAACAACATTCATAGTTTCAAACGTGGCCTAAAAACACATCTCTTCAGACAGACCTATAACATTCTCTAATTGAATGTAATTGAATTCTCTAATCAACATATCCTCAATATATCCCCACACCTCTTGTTTGAATAGTTATTGTGTATTATTATGTCTGATACTTGTCTTTGTTTGTACCCCATAATTGTAAGCACTGCGGAATCTGTAGGCGCTATATATATATAAATAAATAAAATAAAATAAATAAGAAGTGGATAGACAATCATTTCACCATAAATTTGCCTCAACCAGGTGATTCTCGCAAGATTTTTGACAGAGGAATGAGGAATAATCAGAAGAGACGTCCAAGAGACACTTCTGGAGAGCTTCAAAATGACCTGGAATTAGAAGGTAATGTTGTTTCAAAGAAAACAGTAAGTGATGCACTCCACCACCATGGCCTGTATGCACACCCACCACACATGACTCCATTGCTGAATATAAAGCATTGGGAAGCTCATGTAAAGTTTGCTGCACAACATTTTGAAAAGTAAGTGAAATACTGGGAGAATATAGTGTTGTTAGATGGGAGCACAATAGAACTGTCTGAATGTCATAATACATTTCATAAGACAAACATCCCAAGGAATCTGTCAAATGGTTTCAAAGAAAGAAAATAAAGCTGATAGAATGGCTCAGCCAGTCTCCTGACTTATATCCCATTGAAAATCTATGGAAAGAACTGAAGATCATAATTCACAGAAGAGGCCCACAGAACCTTCAAGATTTGAAGATAATGTGGAAGAATGGGCCAAAATCACACCAAAGCAATGCATGGTACTAGTTTCCTCATACAGGAGACATCTTGAAGCTGTCATTACCAACAAAGGCTTCTGTACAAAGTTTTAAATACATATCAGTAAGTGTGTGCAATAATTTTTTCCTGTGTCATTTCACATTATTTCACATGATATTATTTCTGGGCTTGTTTGTTTTGGTTTCTTTGTATGAATGGATTACTTGGGTCTAACATCTAGTGAACATGGTGACATGGTGTTCAATACTTATTTCACTGATGTGTTTAAAAAAGCACACAAAAAAATTTCAGTAACACGCAGCTTCGATTACATTTTGCATACAGTGGATGTGTCAGGATTCGGCAGGCTGGTGGTGGATCCTCTGTGTCAGTGAGGGATTGGCGTGGACCGTACCGGTGGACCGGTTCTAAGTTACTACTGGTATTCACCAGAGCCCGCCGCAAAGCGGGATGGTCTTGCTGCGGCGGTAGCAACCAGGTCGTGTCCACCGGTAGCGGCTCAACTTCACTGACTGCTGAGACTGGCGCGGTACAGAAGGACAAGGCAAGAGCAAAGTCGGACGTAGCAGAAGGTCAGGGCAGACAGCAAGGGTCTTAGTCAGGGTCAACAGCAGAAGGTCTGGAACACAGGCTTGGAACATACACAAAACACTTTCACTGGCACAAGACAACAAGATCCGGTGATACCAGGAAGGGGAAGTGGGTTTTTATAAGGAGGACACAGGTGCAGGTACTGATTGGGCCAGGGGCCAATCAATCGCGCACTGGCCCTTTAAATTTCAGAGAGCCGGCGCGCGCACGCCCTAGGGAGCGGGGCCCCGCGCGCCGGGACTGAGCAGACGTAGGACGGGGCAGGTGAGGAGACTGGGATGTGAGCTGCGGGCGGGCGTGTCCCCGCCGAAGACAGTAGTGCAGCGCTCCCGGTCAGCGGATCTGACTGGAGCGCTGAACGGAGGTGAACGCCGCGAGTGCTCTGGGGAGGAGCAGGGACCCGGAGCGCTCTGCGTAACAGGATGATTTCCTCCTATAATCTTTACTTGACTGTATCCGTAGTGTGCACCAGCATGAACCCACTTATAAAATCTGAAGTTCTGGAAAACTGGAGGGGTTTAGTTCTCTTTGTGGGAGATTTATCATTGGATTTAGAGTTTTTGTTTTTTGCTTACCTCGGGTGCAAAAAATATTGCATGTGCGCCTAAGCACTTTTTTGTGACTTTTGTGGGTACGCTGAAAGTTCCTAACAGCCTTACCTAAGCAACATTCAGTTTTCACTTTGCAGTGGTAATGAATTTATCAAGTGCAAAATAGGCACAAAAAAGTTGCAAATCCCTTCAAGAAGTCGCAAACCAAAGCCAGCAATAGATGAGTTTTATGTGTGTTGCTTTCCTGTACTTTTTGTTGTTATGTGCAGATCAGCTGTGGATAGACATTTTTTCCAGCATTGCAAAAATATATTTTTCTGACTTTTTGTTCCACAAAATGCGCAGAAAAAGCCATTTGTGAACACCCTTATATTGTGCAAGTTCCTAGGTTACTGCAAGCAAGATAAGGAATGCATCACTGCAGCACATTTACCATTTAACTTGGTTACTTGTCATCTCATTTCTGCTACTGTGTGTCTATTGGGTCATTAATTGCTCAAAGTTTAACTAATGTCATTATTGCCAAATTTAAGAACAAACATTTGTACAGTTGAGGGTGAAGACATCGTCCACATGGCTGCGTTATATGGACAACATCTTCATGCTATGGTATAATGATGAAAAAGCGTTATTGTCCTTTGAAGATATTTAGAATCAATGTCACGAATCTATCTGATATTCCCTCTTTTTAAGATGATAACGCTATTAACTTTCTAGAAATGGAAATTCTAAAAAGTACTGTCTAGCCACGATATATAGCAGGCTGACCGATAAAAACAATATGATTAATTGTAAAGGTTTCCATTACCCTACAATATTTAAAGGGTTACCTAAGAGACCATTTGAACAAGTTCTTAAAATATCAAGTACTAGTACTATGAAGAATAGCAGAAAAATGAAAAATAAACTTATTAGACAAAAATGTGTTAAAAGAGGTTGTAGTAAAAAAGTGTGTCATGTATACTTGAAATATGTTGTTATCAAATTTAGTACAACATACAATTAAAAATACTGGAAATTGTTAGCCATAGATTATTTAACCTGTTAAGGACCCATGACGTACCGTCATGAGTCCGCTCCCGTTCAATAACGCGGGGACATGGCGTTCAAAGTTTATCGCCGCATCTAAAGTGAAACTAAAACGTTGCCGGTTAGCTCAGGGAGCGAAATTGGCGAAATTGTGGCATCCCGAACAGCTTACACGACAGCCGGAGGGTCCCTACCTGCCTCCGATCGCCGAATGACTGCTCAGTGCCTGAGATTCAGGCATGAGCAGTCATGCGGCAAAATCATTGATCAGTGGTTTCCTATGAGAAACCACTGATCAATGTAAAAGATCAGTGTGTGCAGTGTTATAGTCCCCTATGGGAGCTATAACACTGGGAAAAAAAAGTGCAAAAAAAAAGTGAATAAAGATCATTTAACCCCTTCCCTAACAAAAGTTTGAATCACCCCCCTTTTCCTATAAAAAAAAAACAGTGTAAATAAAAATAAACATTTGTGGTATCACAGCGTGAGGAAATGTCCGAATTAAAAAAATATATTGTTAATTAAACCGCACGGTCAATGGCGTACGCGCAAAAAAAAGTCGATCAAAAAGTCAGATCAATACAAAAATCGTACCGCTAAAAACTTCAGATCACGGTGCAAAAAATTAGCCCTCATAACGCTCCATACGCGGAAAAATAAAAAAGTTATAGGGGTAAGAAATTAAAATTTTAAACGTATACATTTTCCTGCATGTAATTATGATTATTTACAGAAGTATGACAAAATCAAACCTATATAAGTAGGGTATCATTTTAATCGTATGGACCTACAGAAGAAAGAGAAGGTGTTATTTTACCTAAAAATGTACTTTGTAGAAACGGAAGCCCCCAAAAGTTACAAAATGGCGTTATTTTTTTTTTCTATTTTTTCTCACAATGATTTTTTTTCTGTTTCACCATAGATTTTTGGGTAAAATAACCAATGTCATTACAATGTAGAATTGGTGGCGCAAAAAATAAGCCATCATATGGATTTTTAGGTGCAAAAATGAAAGAGTTATGATTTTTTAAATGTAAGGAGGAAAAAACGAAAATTCAAAAAAGGAAAAACCCAAGGTCCATAAGGGGTTAATGATCCCCCAATATTCACATATAAGAAAGTTAAAACTAAAGATGAGCGAATCAAAGCTGACAAATCCAAATTCATTACAAATTTCATGAAAAATTAGATTTGCAACGAATGCAAATATCGGCATGATTCTATCACGCTAATTGCTTCATTAAACTCCATTTAGGGCGGTCCAAGCTCCAGGGCTTATAAAATGGTGGATCCACATGTGAATACATGTGGCAAGGAACTCTGAGAAGTCGGGAACAACGGTAGGCGGGATGACCCTGAATCAAATGCAGGATGAAGCCTACCAGCAGCCAGTCACCCCTGTGATGTCACATATATATATATATATATATATATATATATATATATATATATATATATATATATATATATTTGGC
The DNA here is from genome assembly GCF_029499605.1 of Hyla sarda. Taxonomy (NCBI): domain Eukaryota; kingdom Metazoa; phylum Chordata; class Amphibia; order Anura; family Hylidae; genus Hyla; species Hyla sarda. The sequence goes on along the minus strand of NC_079189.1, from coordinate 562,053,989 downwards.
AGCCATATTCCAGCTAGTCACTTCATTTATTGCACTGCAGAGAGACAAGAGGGACATTGCTGTGTGTGTGTTACACAGAAAAGCTCATTCCAGCAGTGTTCCACATCCTAGTCACATCAGCGTTCTGGTGGACAGAGAGCAGTGCTTTTTTCCACTGAAAAGGATTTTTACTGCAGCCAGTAACCTCCTAGTCACTTTCTACAGCATAGTATTACAGAGAGGGCAGAAGGCTGTGTGTTGCCTCATAGATTTCAACAAGCTGCCTCAACTTCATAAACCTTAGCAGGTTTGTTCCACAACAAATCATCTGCTGGTCATACTAGTCTGTACATGGTATAATACCCAGCAGTTCATTCCTAATAGTCTAATAGTGAGAGATTGCAATTTTGGGTTTAGTATACAGCGACTGTGTGCTGTAGCACTGTTGTGTACTGCTAGTGTTGTGAAAAAATATGTTTTTTTTAAGCGTACTGTAGCGCATGTTTCTGTGCTTTTGAGTCATATCACAAACCTACATCTAAGTAGTGTACTATTTTGTACCTGTTAAACTTTCAAGGGCCTAGATACAATGAAAGGCCAGACAAAAGTACTCACCGGCTGGTGCTGTACTCAGATACTTTTTTAACTGTACTGTAGCGCATTGTTCTGACCTCATAAGTGCATACCACATACCTACTAGACTTGTGCACTAGAAAATTTTTCGTTTCATTTCGTTTAGTTTTTTCGTTTTGGAAAAAAAATTTGGTTCGGCAATATTTTCGGTTTAGATTTTTCGGATACATTCGGTATTTGGGTATTCGGGTTGATTTTTTTTTTTCGGATACATTCGGTATTCGGGTACATTCGGTAAATTTTTTTGGGACTTTAGCGATCCTAAAAAATTATGGAGATACCTTTTTTATAAAAATTTCATAGGGTACCAATCATAAAATAGGGTACCAAATCATAATAAAAAAGTTAAAGTAGTGATGGAAAAAATTGTATCTAACGAAATGTATCTTTTTTATTATGAAATGTTTATTCATTTTTAAACAGGGATCAATTTATGTGAGCGGGTAAAGCACTAAAAATGTAGCCGACAATAGTAACAATGTAGTGTGCGCGTGTTTTTCACTTTTTTTAAAAAACATTTTTTAGGTAGTACTACTACTCTCAGCATGGAAACAGTGTGTTTCATGATGGGAGTAGTAGTTACCTGTACTAATTGACAGATCGCAGGGGTCCCTTGCGATCCTCTTGTATAATGTATAGATGCGGCGGCCGCTCTTCTATGGTCCCCTGCACTCACGTATATATACACATATTCATATTTCCCGCAGAGCTGTGATTGGCCAGATGGTTCCAGCCAATCACAGCTCTCTGTGAGAAATAGGAATATGTGTATATATACGGCTGTGCAGGGGACCATAGGAGAGCGGCCGCCGCATCCATACATTATACAGGGGCATCACAGCGGGTGTCAGGAGTGATACCCGCAGTGATCTTTCCTTTACTACAAGTACTACCACTCCCAACATGGAGTACACTCTGCCTCAAGCTGGGAGCTGTAGTACCTGCATTAATAGACAGATCGCAGCGGGTGTCAGAAGTTACACTCGCTGTGATATGTCTATTAATGCAGGTACTACAGCTCCCAGCATGGAGCGGAGTGTGCAGAGTGTGCTCCATGTTGGGAGTATTAGTACCTTCAGTAAGGAACAGATCCTAGGGATGTCACTTCTCCTGACACCCGCTGCGATCTTCCTTATGTGAATGTCGGGATCAGCTGTTCTCAGGGCTACAGAGCCGGGAGAACAGCTGATGCTGAGCCATAGGTATACATCGTATATCTACTGCCCAGCAAGAACTTACAGTGAGCCTGCAATGTGTATACAGTATACACATTGCTGGCTCACTTAACCCCTTGCTGAGCTGTGCGCTATGCGCAAGCCCAGCAAGGGAAGAGTTAACTGGACAGTGTAGGTTAACCCTTTGGGCGGTATACACTATATACAGCTATCTATAGATAGCTGTATACAGTGTATACAGAAGACAGTCCAGCTTACTTCCCTCGAGTACCGGGCCGGGTTCGTGTAGCTCCGCCCCCTACTGATGACGTCATTAGGGGGCGGAGCTACAGAAGGGAACAAGGCTAGTTAATCTGAAGCTCTGTTCACATTGTACGTTTTGTATAATGTGAACAGACCCTTCTGGCAGTGTCTACCCAGACTGTTGCTAAACTACAACTCCCAGCATGCCCAGACAGCCAATGGCTGTCTGGGCATGCTGGGAGTTGTAGTTTTGCACCAATTGGTGGCTCCCTGTTTGGGTAGACATTGCATCATGGGTGCTCTCCCCAGCGGACAGCGCCAAAAATGTCATAACCAATTTTTTGTGGTTTTTTTCTTCTCGTTTCAGATCCGTGTATGCAGAGGATTACTGCGGATTCGATGGATTACGGTGGATTATTTATTTTTTCCTTTAATAAAATGGTTAACGAGGGCTGTGGGGGAGTGTTTTTTTAAATAAAATAATTTTTCCAATGTGTTGTGTTTTGTTTTTTTTATTGAATTTTCAGGGTTAGTAGTGGAAGCTGTCTTATTGACGGAATCCATTACTAGGCCAGGGCTTAGTGCTAGCCCCAAAAACAGCTAGCGCTAACCCCCAATTATTACCCCGGTACCCACCGCCACAGGGGTGCCAGGAAGAGCCGGTACCAACAGGCCCGGAGCATCAAAAATGGTGCTCTTGGACCTAGGCGGTAACAGGCTGGTGTTATTTAGGCTGGGGAGGGCCAGTAACAATGGTCCTGGCCCACCCTGGTAACATCAGGCTGTTGCTGTTTGGTTGGTATTGTGCTGAGAATGAAAATATGGGGAACCCTATGGCGGTGGGTACCGGGGTAATAATTGGGGGTTAGCCCTAGCTGTTTTTGGGGCTAGCACTAAGCCCTGGCCTAGTTATGGATTCCGTCAATAAGACAGCTTCCACAACTAACCCTGAAAATCCAATAAAATAAAAAAAAAACACAACACATTGGAAAAATTATTTTATTTAAAAAAACACTCCCCCACAGCCCTCGTAAACCATTTTATTAAAGGAAAAAAAAATAATCCGCCGTAATCCATCGAATCCGCAGTAATCCTCTGCATACACGGATCTGAAACGGAAAAAAACACAAAAAAAATGGTTATGACATTTCTGGCGCTGTCTGCTGGGGAGAGCACCCATGATGCAATGTCTACCCAAACAGAGAGCCACCAATTGGTGCAAAACTACAACTCCCAGAATGTCCAGACAGCCTTTGGCTGTCTGGGCATGCTGGGAGTTGTAGTTTAGCAACAGCTAGAGTCTCCCTGTCTGGGTAGACACTGCCAGAAGGGTCTGTTCACATTATACAAAACGAACAATGTGAACAGAGCTTCAGATTAACTAGCCTTGTTCCCTTCTGTAGCTCTGCCCCTAAAGACGTCATCACTAGGGGGCGGAGCTACACAGACTTCGTCTTCTGTATTCTGTATCTATAGATAGCTGTATATAGTGTATACCGCCCAAAGGGTTAACCTACACTGTCCAGCAGTGTAAGTTAACTCTTCCCTTGCTGGGCTTGCGCATAGCGCACAGCTCAGCAAGGCGTTAAGTGAGCCAGCAATGTGTATACTGTATACACATTGCAGGCTCACTGTAAGTTCTTGCTGGGCAGTAGATATACGATGTATACCTACGGCTCAGCGTCAGCTGTTCTCCCGGCTCTGTAGCCCTGAGAACAGCTGATCCCGACATTCACATCAGGAGGATCGCAGCGGGTGTCAGGAGAAGTGACATCCGCTGTGATCTGTTCCTTACTGCAGGTACTAATACTCCCAACATGGAGCACACTCTGCTCCATGCTGGGAACTGTAGTACCTACATTAATAGACATATTGCAGCTAGTGTAACTTCTGACACCCGCTGCGATCTGTCTATTAATGCAGGTACTACAGCTCCCAGCATGAGGCAGAGTGTACTCCATGTTGGGAGTGGTAGTACTTGTAGTAAATGAAAGATCACTGCGGGTATCACTCCTGACACCCGCTGTGATGCTCCTGTATAATGTATGGATGCGGCGGCCGCTCTCCTATGGTCCCCTGCACAGCCGTATATATACACATATTCCTATTTCTTACAGAGAGCTGTGATTGGTTGGAACCATCTGGCCAATCACAGCTCTGCGGGAAATATGAATATGTGTATATATACGTGAGTGCAGGGGACCATAGAAGAGCGGCCGCCGCATCTATACATTATACAAGAGGATCGCAAGGGACCCCTGCGATCTGTCAATTAGTACAGGTAACTACTAATCCCATCATGGAACAGTGTGTTCCATGCTGGGAGTAGTAGTACTACCTAAAAAATGTTTTTAAAAAAAAGTGAACAACAGGCACACACTACATTTTTACTATTGTCGGCTACATTTTTAGTGCTTTACCCGCTCACATAAATTGATCCCTGTTTAAAAATGAATAAACATTTCATAATAAAAATGATACATTTCGTTAGATACAATTTTTTCCATCACTACTGTATCTTTTTATTATGATTTTTTTATGATACCCTATGAAATTTTAATAAAAAAGGTATCTCCATAATTTTTTAGGATCGCTAAAGTCCAAAAAAAGAATAAAAAGATATACCGAATGTATCCGAAAAATCAAACTATCTGTATCCTTTTTATTATCTTTGTTATCAGAAGGAATTATTCACGTTCGTTTACGGATAACGAATGCATTCGTTATTTACAGCATATGTTCGGGAAATAACGAATGTATTCGTTACTCTGTGTTACGCCTAGCGCTCCGGGTCCCCGCTCCTCCCCGGAGCGCTCACGGCGTCTCTCTCCCTGCAGCGCCCCGGTCAGTCCCGCTGACCGGGAGCGCTGCACTGACATGGCCGTCGGGGATGCGATTCGCACAGCGGGACGCGCCCGCTCGCGAGTCGCATCCCAAGTCACATACCCGTCCCGGTTCCCGGCTGTCATGTGCTGGCGCGCGCGGCTCCGCTCTCTAGGGCGCGCGCGCGCCAGCTCTCTGAGACTTAAAGGGCCAGTGCACCAATGATTGGTGCCTGGCCCAATTAGCTTAATTAGCTTCCACCTGCTCCCTGGCTATATCACATCACTTCCCCTGCACTCCCTTGCCGGATCTTGTTGCCTTGTGCCAGTGAAAGCGTTTAGTGTTGTCCAAGCCTGTGTTACCTGAACCCTTGCTATCCATCTTGACTACGAACCTTGCCGCCTGCCCCCGACCTTCTGCTACGTCTGACCTTGCCTCTGCCTAGTCCTTCTGTCCCACGCCTTCTCAGCAGTCAGCGAGGTTGAGCCGTTGCTAGTGGATACGACCTGGTTGCTACTGCCGCAGCAAGACCATCCCGCTTTGCGGCGGGCTCTGGTGAACACCAGTAGCCTCTTAGAACCGGTCCACCAGCACGGTCCACGCCAATCCCTCGCTGACACAGAGGATCCACTACCTGTGAGCCGAATCGTGACAGTAGATCCGGCCATGGATCCCGCTGAGGTGCCGCTGCCAAGTCTCGCTGACCTTACCACGGTGGTCGCTCAGCAATCGCAGCAAATTGCCCAACAAGGACAGCAGCTGTCGCAGTTGACCGCCACGTTACAGCAACTTCTGCCTCTGCTACAGCAGCAACCATCTCCTCCGCCAGCTCCTGCACCTCCTCCGCAGCGAGTGGCCGCTCCTAGCCTCCGCTTGTCCCTGCCAGACAAATTTGATGGGGACTCTAGACTCTGCCGTGGATTTTTGTCTCAGTGTTCCCTGCATATGGAGATGTTGTCGGACTTGTTTCCTACAGAACGGTCTAAGGTGGCGTTCGTAGTGAGCCTTCTTTCAGGAAAGGCCTTGTCTTGGGCCACACCGCTCTGGGACCGCAATGATCCTGCCACAGCCACAGTCCAGTCCTTCTTCGCTGAGGTCCGTAGTGTCTTCGAGGAGCCAGCCCGAGCTTCTTCTGCCGAGACTGCCCTGCTGAACCTGGTCCAGGGTAATTCTTCAGTGGGCGAGTACGCCATCCAATTTCGTACTCTTGCTTCCGAATTATCATGGAATAACGAGGCTCTCTACGCGACCTTTAAAAAAGGCCTATCCAGTCGCATCAAGGATGTGCTGGCCGCACGAGAGATTCCTGCCAACCTGCAAGAACTTATCCATTTGGCCACCCGCATTGACATGCGTTTTTCTGAGAGACATCAAGAGCTCCGCCAGGAAAAAGACTTAGATCTCTGGGCACCTCTCCCACAGTATCCGCTGCAATCTACGCCTGGGCCTCCCGCCGAGGAGGCCATGCAAGTGGATCGGTCTCGCCTGACCCAGGAAGAGAGGAATCGCCGTAGGGAAGAAAATCTTTGTCTGTACTGTGCCAGTACCGAGCATTTCTTGGTGGATTGCCTTATTCGTCCTCCACGTCTGGGAAACGCACGCACGCACTCACCCAGCTCACGTGGGTGTGGCGTCTCTTGGTTCAAAGTCTGCTTCTCCACGTCTCACGGTACCCGTGCGGATTTCTTCTTCAGCCAACTCCTCCCTCTCAGCCGTGGCCTGCTTGGACTCTGGTGCCTCTGGGAATTTTATTCTGGATTCTTTTGTGAATAAATTCCGCATCCCGGTGACCCGTCTCGTCAAGCCGCTCTACATTTCCACGGTCAACGGAGTCAGATTGGATTGCACCGTGCGTTACCGCACAGAACCCCTCTTGATGTGCATTGGACCCCACCACGAAAGGATTGAATTTTTCGTCCTCCCCAACTGCACCTCTGAGGTCCTCCTCGGTCTGCCATGGCTCCAGCTTCATTCTCCCACCCTTGACTGGACCACCGGGGAGATCAAGAACTGGGACTCTGCTTGCCACAAGAGATGCCTCTCCCCCCCCTCCCAGTCCCGTCAGGCAAGCCTCAGTGCCTCCTCATGGGCCACGTCCTTGTGTCACCCTGCCCCGTGCCAAGCTTCACCTTCTGCCCTCCCTCCCCATTCCCACTCCTGCTGTACTGCCTGACTTTGAGGAAACCCTCCATTCACTCCCGGTGTCCTCGTCCCAGGTTAATCAGTTGTCGGACAAAAAAAGGGGGAGACCTAAGGGGGGGGTACTGTTACGCCTAGCGCTCCGGGTCCCCGCTCCTCCCCGGAGCGCTCACGGCGTCTCTCTCCCTGCAGCGCCCCGGTCAGTCCCGCTGACCGGGAGCGCTGCACTGACATGGCCGTCGGGGATGCGATTCGCACAGCGGGACGCGCCCGCTCGCGAGTCGCATCCTAAGTCACTTACCCGTCCCGGTTCCCGGCTGTCATGTGCTGGCGCGCGCGGCTCCGCTCTCTAGGGCGCGCGCGCGCCAGCTCTCTGAGACTTAAAGGGCCAGTGCACCAATGATTGGTGCCTGGCCCAATTAGCTTAATTAGCTTCCACCTGCTCCCTGGCTATATCACATCACTTCCCCTGCACTCCCTTGCCGGATCTTGTTGCCTTGTGCCAGTGAAAGCGTTTAGTGTTGTCCAAGCCTGTGTTACCTGAACCCTTGCTATCCATCTTGACTACGAACCTTGCCGCCTGCCCCCGACCTTCTGCTACGTCTGACCTTGCCTCTGCCTAGTCCTTCTGTCCCACGCCTTCTCAGCAGTCAGCGAGGTTGAGCCGTTGCTAGTGGCTACGACCTGGTTGCTACTGCCGCAGCAAGACCATCCCGCTTTGCGGCGGGCTCTGGTGAACACCAGTAGCCTCTTAGAACCGGTCCACCAGCACGGTCCACGCCAATCCCTCGCTGACACAGAGGATCCACTACCTGTGAGCCGAATCGTGACACTCTGCTATTCGTATTATCGTGGCTATTCGGGAATGTTCAAAATATGTTTTCGTGCATTCGGATCGGTCCGAATGCACGAAAAAGGTAAAATTCGGTAAATTAGACATTAGTGCCGAACCGAATTGCACATGTCTAATACCTACTGTACATCTAAGTAGCGTACTATTTTGTACCTGTTAATCTGTCAAGGGCCTAGATACTGTGAAAGTCAAGGCAAAAGTAATCACCAATATGTTTTTTTAAGCATACAGTAGCACAGATATTGTGAAAAGCCAGGCAAAAGTACTCACCAGCTGGTGTTGCACTCAAATACTTTTTAAGCATACTGTAGCGACTTTTTCTGCCCTCATAAGTGCATACCCCATACAGACATCTAAGTAGTGTACTATTTTGTACCTGTTAATCAGTCAAGGGCCTAGCTACACTGAAAAGCCAGGCAAAAGTACTCACCAGCTGGTGTTGTACTCAAATACTTTTTTTAAGCGTACTGTAGCACATTTTTCTGCCCTCATAAGTGCATACCACAAACCTACATCTAAGTAGTTTACTATTTTGTACCTGATAATTTGTCTAGGGCCTAGATACTGTGAAAGGACAGCCAAAACTACACACCTGTTGCTGTTGTAGACAAATACTGATTTAAGCATAGTGAAGCATATTGTACTCCCCTCATATATGCACTAAGCATGTCAGGCAGAGAAGTGCTAGGACGTGCACAGAGGAGTGGCAGAGGCCTAAATTCATCAGGCGCAAGCAGAGATCGCAGCAGACTTGGGGATAGTAGTAGGAGGAGTCGCAGCGAGAGGCCGGAGCTCCCGGTATCAGCTAGTGGTCGTGTCTCGACCAGCAACCCATCTGCCATCATCAATTGGTTAACACGGTCATCCACTTCATCACAAGTGACATCTGATACCGCCAGTCAACAGTCCGTGGGTTCCTCAGACGCAACTCTCAGTTGGTATGGCCCGAGAGCAGTCCCTGTCCTCCCATTGCCTCTGTCCTATGCTGTTCCCTACCCTACAGAAGTATCTTATGCTGTGGGTTCAACTCGACTATTCAGTGAGGATGATCTAATAGAGGACGGTCAGCAGCTACTGCCCAGCCAAGTGGTAGAGTAGGCATCAGCCGCTTCCTCTGCTAGGCGGGCAAGTAGTGATGAGAAGAGTGATGTGGGAGGTTGTGTTGCCAGCATTCGGGGTCCTGAAGCAGACACTGCTAAAGAACCTTAGGAGGACATCAGTGATATGCCGAAACTTGTTGATGAGGATGAAGCCGATCGCAATTGAGGGCCGGGTGCAGAAGGGTCGTCATCATCAGGAGAAGAGGGTTGAAGGTTGCCCGTGAGGCTGCAGCTGAGCCAGTAAGGTGGTAGCATGGTTGGCAGTCAGCATGGTGGCAAAAGTGGAAATTCTGGAGCCAAACGTGCCCGGGGGAGACTAACTGCTTTGTGGCAGCCTACCTTTCCAAGAGGTAGTGGAACAGGGGTTCCTAGAGATGGTGGCAGTAGCAGTCAATTTGTGCGGACTGCGGGTGGGAAAATCAGCTACTTGGCGGTGTGGCAGATTTTCATCAAGCATCCGGAGGAGGTTAAAATAGCCACATGCAAGATGTCATCAAAAGGTGAAGCATGGCCAGGGGCCCAATGTTGGCACCACGACCTGTGTCAACATTTGCTGCGACACCATAAAGAGGCATGGGAGAACTGTGGTTCCGATGTAGTGGTCCAGCCTGCTGCATCACCCAGTGGCACGCCAAGGCTCCACCACCTCAGCCGAAGGGAGCTGTGTGTCATACCCTACTTCTGTCGCTCCAGATGCTCCTGCTCCTCCTACTTTTAGTCAGTCATTCCACCAACAATCCATCGGTGAGGCCATGTCCAAGAGACAACAGTATGCGCCCACTCATCAAATGGCGCAGAAGCTGAATGTGCTTCTGTCCAAGTCGCTGGTGCTGCAGTCCCTCCCTTTTTAAGTGGTGGACTCTGCACCTTTGCCAAGCCGTCATTTCTTTGTGAAGAAGGCAATACCAGCCCTGCACAATTTTGTGGAAGAGAAGGATGTCTAGCAATTCCTGAAGTGTTCCGCCCATTTGCAAGACATCCTAACAATGGGAAGGAAACTTTGCATGCACTTCAGCCACTCGTACACCGCAAAGCACACCCTCCTTGAGCTGCAGTGTCAGAAAGGTATCCCCCAACACAGTCTGATTTGCGATGTAGCCACACTTTGGAATTCCACCCTCCATATGTTGGACCAACTATATGAACAGAGAAAATCCATCACCGATTTCTTGATGATCCCATCGGATAGGGGGACTCCCCTGTGTAACTTGAATGTCATCCAGTGGCAGCTCATACGTGACATATGGTGGCAGCAGCAGCAGCATCAGGAGTCCTGAAAGTGACTCGGTGCGGTGGGTGGCAATGCCAATACCTGGTGATGAAGGTGGGTGAAAAAAGGTCTGATGTGGAGGAATGTCTGTAACTGGGGAGCAGTGCCGATAGGCATCGATCAACTGACTACGTAGGATGTCTCTGTAGTAGGTCAATTTGTCATCCCTCTCAGAGGATGCATAAAAGGCCCCCATTTTGTGCCGACAGCGAGGGTAACATAAGATGGAGACCCAGAAGTCATCCCGCTGCCAAATGGTGACAATTCGTCCATCACTACGCAAGCAAGTGAGCATGTATCATACCATTTGTGCAAGTGACTCGGAGGGACTCCCTGCCTCTATCTCCAATGCATACTGCCACGTTGTGTCTGGGTCTTCTGTCTCGCCGTCCTCATAACTCTCTAGCTCCCCTAGCTGCTCCTGCTCCTCCTCTCCGGTCAGATGACTAGAAAAAATGCCCATTTCACAAAACCTAAACTGCTCTCCACTTTGACCCTGCCCTTCCTCTTCCTCCAGTTCAGCCCCAACAGGGCTCATGTGGCCATCAGATGTAGGCGCCACATCTCCAGTGCCTTGACCAGCCATTGTTTCCAACACGTGTTGTAGGAAATGAAGCAGTGGAATGAGTTTGTTCATCCCGTAATTCTGTTGACTAATAATGTGGCTTCCTCAAAGGGCCTGAACAAATGGCAGGTGTCACGTATGAGCTGCCACTGGTTGACATTGAAGTTACACAGGAAGCCTATATGATTGGATAATCAAGAAATCAGTGATGGCTTTTCTCTGTTTGTATAGTCAGTCCAACATATGGAGGGTGGAATTCCAACCTGTGGCAACGTCGCAAATCAGACTATGGCCCTTATTTACTAAGTGTTGTGTAGGTTTCTTTGTGGGTTTTAATTCCCTACAATTTAGTTTGCACAGTATTTACTAAGGTTTCCCTACATTTTCCACTTTCCCTCTATTTTGCTTTTTTTTTTATACCTGCTCTGATCTGTAGGGTTTTCCTCAGCTCAAATCCACCACATTTTATGGGGAAACCTTAGTAAATATGTTGGGTTTTTGTGAAAATATCGGGAACATGTTATAGGGGTCAGAAGATGACAATTTTAAACGTATTAATTTTCCTGCATGTAGTTATGATTTTTTCCAGAAGTCCGACAAAATAAAACCTATATAAGTAGGGTATCATTTTAATTGTATGGACCTACAGAATAAAGATAAGGTGTCATTTTTACCGAAAAATTTACTACGTAGAAACGGAAGCCCCCAAAAGTTACAAAACAGCGTTTTTTTCTCAATTTTGTCGCACAATGATTATTTTTTCCGTTTCACCGAAAGGAGCAAAAAACGAAAATGCAAAAATGGAAAAAAACCCGGTCCTTAAGGGGTTAACATTCATGGACTCTATAGTAACAGGGACTGTTCCCCAGGACTGGCGCATAGCAAATGTGGTGCCAATATTTAAAAAGGGGACAAAAGGTGACCCCGGAAATTATAGGCCTGTTAGTTTAACCTCTGTTGTATGTAAATTGTTTGAGGGTTTTCTAAGAGATGCTATTTTGGAATATCTTGATACAAATAAATGTATGGCTCCATATCAGCATGGATTTATGAGGGATCGGTCCTGTCAAACTAACCTGATCAGCTTTTATGAGGAGGTGAGCTCCAGACTGGACCATGGGCAATCGCTGGATGTCGTATATCTGGATTTTTCCAAAGCATTTGATACGGTTCCACATAAACGGTTGGCACATAAAATGAGAAGAATGGGGCTGGGGGACAATGTGTGTAAATGGGTAAGTAACTGGCTCAGTGAAAGGAAACAGAGGGTGGTTATTAATGGTACTTATTCTGATTGGGTGACTTTAACTAGTGGAGTACCACAGGGGTCAGTATTGGGTCCTGCCCTGTTTAATATATTCATTAATGACCTTGTAGAGGGGTTGAATAGTAAAGTAGCAATCTTTGCATATGATACTAAACTCTGTAAAGTGGTAAACATAATAGAGAACAGGGCACTGTTACAAATGGATCTGGATAGGTTGGAGGCTTGGGCTGGGAAGTGGCAGATGAGGTTCAACACTGATAAATGTAAGGTAATGCACATGGGGAGGAAAAATCCGGCCTGGGATTATGTATTAAATGGGAGCACACTAGGGACGACTGACGTGGAAAAGGACTTAGGAGTTTTAGTTAACAGTAAATTTAGCTGTAGAGACCAGTGTCGGGCAGCTGCTGCCAAGGCAAATAAAATCATGGGGTGCATCAATAGGGGCATAGATGCCCACGACAAGGAAATAATTCTACCGCTGTATAAATCACTAGTCAGACCACACATAGAATACTGTGTACAGTACAGTACTGGGCACCAGTTTACAAGAAAGATATAGTGGAGCTGGAGAGGGTTCAAAGACGGACAACCAGGGTAATACGGGGAATGGGAGGACTACAGTACCCAGAAAGATTATCAGAATTAGGGTTATTTAGTTTAGAAAAAAGAAGGCTTAGGGGAGACCTAATAACTATAAATATATCAGGGGACAGTACAGAGATCTTTCCCATGATCTATTTATACCCAGGACTGTATCTTTAACAAGGAGGCATCCTCTCCGTTTAGAGGAAATAAGGTTTCTACACCAGCACAGACAGGGGTTCTTTACTGTAAGAGCAGTGAGACTGTGGAATTCTCTCCCGGAGGAGGTGGTCATGGGGAACTCTGTAAAAGAATTTAAAAGGGATCTGGATGCATTTTTGGAGAGTAAGAACATTGCTGGTTATGTAAATTAGAATTATAGGGACAGAACGTTGATGCAGGGATTTATTCTGACTGCCATATTTGGAGTCGGGAAGGAATTTTTTACCTCTAGTATGAGTTTTTTTTTTTTTTTTGCCTTCCTCTGGATTAACTCAGTAGGGACTCATTAGGGATATAGGTTGAACGTGATGGACTCTGGTCTTTTTTCAACCTTATGAACTATGTTACCACCTTGCTGGCTCAGCTGCGGCCTCAGGGGGAACCTTCAACCCTCTTTTCCTGATGATGATGACGCCCCTTCTGCACCCGGCTCCCAATTGTGATCGACTTCATCATCATCAACAAGTGTCTGAACGTCACTGATGTCCTCCTCAGGTTTCTCAACAGTGTCTGCTTCAGGACCCTGAACACTGGCAACACCACCTCCCACGTAACTCTCCTCATCATTACTTGCCCACCTAGCGGAGGAAGCGGCGGATGTCTCCTACACTGTTTGGCTGAGCAGTAGTTGCTGACTGTCCTCTATTAGATCGTCCTCACTGAATAATGGAGCCGAACCCACAGCATAAGATACTTCTGTGGGGTGGGAACAGCATAGGACAGAGGCAATGGGAGGACAGGGATTTCTCCCAGGCCATGCCAACTGAGATGAATTGAGATGAATCGCTGCTGTAAAAAAGCTTTTCTGTGCAACACACTGCTCTCTGTTCCTCTCTACCATAGAACGCTGATGTGACTGGGAGGTGAATCGCTGCTGTAAAAAAGTTTTTCTGTGCAACACACTGCTCTCTCTCGACTTGCTCATCCCTAAAATTCAATACTCTATAATCAAATAGTAGATATTCATATTTTGATCTGTAATTTTTAAAATTAAACATTGTATTACTTTTAAATTATTTATTTATTTTTATATTACTATGATTTTCCTCCCTAAAAGGTTAAGGTAGGAAAACCGGGCAACACCGGATATTCAGCTAGTCTATCTATATATATCCTCTTCGGGACGCAAGGAGTATGCATACATCCTGCATCCCGATCCTTAAGGACTCAGGGCGTACCTGCCTTTCCTGAGCATTTCTGGTCCCTGCCGCTTGCCAGGCGGTAACCAGACTGGAGCGCCTGCTGAAATCATTCAGCAGGCATCCCGAGACATCATCGAAGGGGGTCCTAAGGACCCCCCATATCGGCGATCACCACACATCGCTGGTAAATTCAGACCATTGATTTGTGGCAATTCCGGGTCATACGGGTCTCCGGTGACCCGGTAAATAAGGAGAATCTGGGCTGTCTGACACAGCCCCGGACCCCTGAAGGGTTAGGAGTGAGGTGGCAGGAGTGCCAACCCTCCTATCTCTGTGATTGATCAGTCAGAAGCAACCGACCAATCGCAGCGGCAGTGATACTGATGTCATGGCGACGGCGGCGCAGAACGTCAGCGGCGGCGATCTGGGTAAGTGGAATTGAGGACCACAGTTTAGAGTCTCTAAGCTGTGGCCCTTCAGATCTTGTAAAACTACAAGTCTCAGCATGCCCTGATAGTAAATGGCTGTCTGGGCATGCTGGGATTTGTAGTTTTGCAACATCTGGAGGGCCACAGTTTGGAGATCACTGTGCAGTGTTCTCTAAACTGTGGCCCTTCAGATCTTGCAAATCTACGACTCTCAACTTGCCCACACAGATATTTGCTGTCTTATTTGCTGTCTGGGCATGCTGGAATTTGTAGTTTTGCAACATCTGGAGTGCCACAGTTTGGAGATCACTGTGCAGTGGTCTCTTAACTGTGGCCCTCCAGCTGTTGCATTACTACAACTCCCATCATGCATTGTCTGTCAGTGCATGTTGGGAGTTGTAGTTTTGCCACAGCTGGAGGCACACTGGTGGGGAAGCACTGAGTTGGTCTGTTACCTAACTCGGTATTTCCTCACCAATGTGCCTCCAGCTGTGGCAAAACTACAACTCCCAGCATGCACGGTCTGTCAGTTTTGCAACAGCTGGAGAGGTTTGTGCACCTGCCCCATGTGAATGTACAGGGTACATTCACACGGGCGGGGGTTTACAATGAGTTTTCCACTGCGGCAAATTTTCCACTGCAGCTCAAACTTCCAGCGGGAAACTTGCTTTGAACCCCCGCCCGTGTGAATGTACCCTAAAAACACTTCACTACATTACCCAACACAAAAATAAAGGGTAAAACACTACATATACACATATCCCTACACAGTCCCCCCCTCGTACAGCAGTGTTTCCAAAAAGGAGCCTCCAGCTGTTGCAAAACAACTCCCAGCATTGGCGGACAGCCATTGACTGTCCAGGCATGCTGGGAGTTTTGCAACAGCTGGAGGCCCCCTGTTTGGGAAACACTGCTGTAGGGTGTTTGCAGTGGCGGAGGAGGCAATTGTAACGCTTGCATCCGCTTCCACCCCCGTGCAAAACCCTAATTTAGGCCTCAAATGCGCATGGCGCTCTCTCAATTCAGAGCCCTGTCGTATTTTAAAGCAACAGGTCCACATATTGGGTATTTCTGTACTGGGGAAAAATTGTGTTACAAATTTTGGGGGACTTTTTCACCTTTTACCCCTTATGAAATGGAAAAGTTGGGGTCTACACCAGTATGTTAGTGTAAAAAAATAAAATTGTTTACACTAACATGCTGGTGTTGTCCCATACTTTTCATTTTCATAAGAGGTAAAAGGAAAAAAGGCAATACCCCATATGTGGGTGTAAAGTGATCAACAGGGCTCATGCACCATGTACATTTCAGGCCCAAATTAGTGATTTGCACAGAGGTGGCTGATGCAACGGTTCTGACATAAACTAAAAAAAAAAAAAAAAACACCCACATGTGACACCCATTTTGGAAACTACACCCCTCACAGAACGTAACAAGGGGTATAGTGAGCCTTAACACCCCACAGGTGTTTGCCAAATTTTCATTAAATTGGACTTGAAAATGAAAAATTTTATTTTTTTCACTAAAATGCTGGTGTTACCCCAATTTTTTTTATTTTCACAATGGGTAATGGGAGAAAATCCCCCCAAAATTTGTAACACCTTTTATTCTGAGTATATAAGTACCCCATATGTGGACGTAAAATGTTCTGAGGGCGCACTACAGGGCTCAAAAGAGAAGGAGCGTCATTGGGCTTTTGGAGACAGAATTTGGCTGGAATTGAAGGCAGTGTGTGTGTTTACAAAGCCCCTATGATGCCAGAACACTGCCCCCCCCCCACATGTGACCCCATTTGGGAAACTACACCCCTAATGAAATGTAATAAGGGGTAGAGTGAGCATTTACGCCCTACAGGTTTCTGATTGCTTTTTTGAACAGTGGTCCATGAAAATGAAAAATTAAAGTTTTCATTTGCACAGCCCACTGTTCCAAAGATCTGCCAAACAGCAGTGGGGTGTAAATGCTCACTGCACCCTTTATTACATTCCGTGAGGGGTGTAGTTTCCGAAATAGGGTCACATGTGGGGGGCGTCCACTGTTCTGGCACCAGGGGAGCTTTATAAATGCACATGACCCCTCACTTCCATTTCAAACTAATTCTCTCTCTCCAAAAGCCCAATGGTGCTCCTTATGTTCTGAGATCTGTAGTGTGCCAGCAGAGCACTTTGTGTCCACATATGGGGTATTTCCTTTCTCGGGAGAAATTGGGATTCAAATTTTGTAAAAATGAAAACATTTTGCTACATGAACATGTTAGTGTAAAAAATAGAGATTTAGATTTTTCTCCTCCACTTTGCTGCTGTTCCTGTCAAAACACCCAAAGGGTTGACAAACTTTCTGAATGTAATTTTGGATACTTTGAGGGTTGCTGTTTTTAGTAATGGGATCATTTGTGGGGTATTTCTCACAGAAGGGCCCCCCAAATCCACTTTAAACTTTACTGGTCCCTGAAAAACTCAGATTTACCACTATGTTAAAGTAGAATATGTCACGAAAAAACTATATCGGAATCAGAATCAAAGGTAAAAGCATCCCAGAGTTATTAATGCATGAAGTGACAGTGGTCGGAATTTAAAAAAAGGGCTGCGTCCTTAAAGGTGCAAAAAAGGGCTGAGTCCTTAAAGGGGTACTCTGCTGGAAAACATTTTTCTTTAAATCAACCTGTGCAGGAAAGTTAAACAGATTTGTACATTACTTCTATTTAAAAATCTTAATTCTTCCAATACTTATCAGCTGCTGTATGATCCACAGGAAGTTCTTTTCTTTTTGAATTTCCTTTCTGTCTTACCACAGTGCTCTCTGCTGTCACCTCTGTCCATGTCAGCAACTGTCCGAAGCAGAAGAGGTTTGCTATGGGTATTTGCTCCTACTTTGGACAGTTCCTAAAATGGACAGAGGTGTCAGCAGAGAGCACTGTGGTCTTTTTTAAATAGAAGTCATGTCATTTACAAATCTCTTTAACTTTCTGGCACTGTTTGATTTAAAGAAAAATGTTTTCCAGCGGAGTACCCCTTTAGGGTCTATTAACACGTACAATATTCTGTGCAGATTTGATGTGCAGGATTTCAAGCTGTGTTCATTCATTCAGTTTACATTGAGATCCGCAGAAGAAAATCCTGTGCATCAAATCTGCGCAGAATACTGTACTTGTGAATAGACCATTAAGATGAAAAAATGGGCTGAGTCCTAAGGGGATATAAAACTCAATATGTGTGTGTATGTATGTATGTATGTATGTGTGTATGTTCCAGTATCACTTCCAAACCGGTAAAAATATTAACATGAAACCTGTCACACATGTTACTTATATGTCAACAACAAACATAGGATAGGTAATTTTACCCTTACCCACCCCCATTAGCAAGAGTCTGGGTTTTTATTTAAAGTCCCATACAATCCTATAGGAAATATGTATTACTGCATAACTTCCAAACAGCTGGAGATATTTTGATAATACTTGGTCACATGTTACTTATATGTCAACTAAAAATATATCATAGTTAAATTAACCCCTAACCTGCCATGTGAAGGATGGGTTTTTTGTTTCAAGTCCCATGCAAGTATATAGGACTTCTGGTGCCTTACTCCACAAGCTCGGCTCTGCTTCTCCTGGTGAATGTGTCAGTACGGCTGGTAAGCCACACCCTTCCTGCATGCCATGTCCTATCTCACAAAGACACACCCACCGTTTAAGCCAAACCCCTTTTATTTTCAGTTTACAATAGTTTTACCACAACTCAGCCTCACCTGAATGAAATGAGGATTAGCTATGGGGACGGGATATGAGGACAGGATATGAGGACGTGATATGAGGACAGAATATGAAAATGGGATATGAGGTCAGGATATGAGGATGGGATGTGAGGACGGGATATGAGGATGGGATATGGGGTCGGGATATAAGGTCGGGATAAAGGGACCTGATATGAGGTCGGAATATAGGGACGGGTTATGGGGTCAGGATATGGTATTGGGATATGGGGATGGGATATGGGGACAGAATATGAGGATGGGATATGGGGTAGGGATATGATGTCGGGATATGAGGTTGGGATATAGGGACGGGATATGAGGACGGGATTTGAGGTCGGCTTATGAGGACAGGATATAGGGATGGGATATGAGGATGGGAAATGAGGACGAGATATGGGGTTGAGATATGAGAACAAAATATGAGGACAGGATATGAGGTCAGAATATGAGGAGCGGATTTGGGATCAGGATATGAGGAGGGCATATGGGGTCAGGATTTAGGGACGGATATGAGGACAAAAGCTTCCTCCTTTGTGCCTCCTTTGTTGCTTTTTCTCCTCCACAAGGATAAGGTAGGAAAAGTCAGGCAGCGCCAGGTACTCAGCTATTTTATACATATATATATATATATATATATATATATATATATATATAAAACTCAACGTGTGTATGTATGTATGTATGTATGTATGTATGTTCCAGCATCACATCCAAACGGCTAAAGATATTAACATGAAACTTGGCACACGTTACTTAAATATCTTGAGAACAACAAATCAGGGGGTTGTGTTCAGGGTGTGCTTTAAAATATAACTTTTACTCGGGTTTATGTTAAAAAAACACCAAAAATTATAATTACTGTGTAAGTGACCAGCACCAAAAATTAACTAAACAAACAGACACCAGGGAGCTGGATAATGCTTATAGGCAATAACACTCAACCTGTGCCACAGCTGTAATATACCACAGTATATATATATATATATATATATATATATATATATATATATATATATATATGACCGCCGACGCGTTTCTGCCATCAAATAGCGGATGGCATCATCAGGGAGGTATATATAACAAGATTTAAAGATGGTAGCTATATAGTGTAATATAATGCTCCTGATTCCCAGAATTATTGCTATTGTATATCATGGGTATGCACGCATCCCTATAGTTCCTGTAGGGAGAAAAGGGGCAGCATCCATATATGACAGTTATAATGAATAGATTCCTGTAAGGAAAAAAGCCACAATACAGAGCCTATGACAAGATCCAATTCCTGTGGGGGAAAGAGCAGCAGTAATATGGGAAGGGGTGGAGAGGGTAATGAGAACCTAAGCTATCCCTTTTACTCCCTATGTCTATGGCCCTAGATCCTAGGATAGCTTACATTCCCGAGGCCCTCGTTACCCTCTCCACCCCTTCCATTACTAGGCCCCCCCTTTAAAAATCCATTACCCCGTGTGTGCTATGGATCCCATATTGCTCTAAATTAAATCAATATAATCTCTAGTCCCCATTTGGTGCCTCTGCCTCGTGCTCCATACTCTCTATTTGATATAAAATTATGCATCATGCCTTTTATGGTGACTACTTTACTGCTTAATATGATCAGCTATGTCACCTTATTCCCTTAACTGAACACATAGTGGGAGAGATACATACTATATAACTATATACCCACTCCTCTGAGTCAATTCTGTATTGTACATTGTAATCCAGCCTCTAAGTCTGCTTTAAAGGGGTTGTGCGCTGCCCTGACTTTCAGAGCTCCGCTCACAGCATCCGGAAGTTCATTACTCCAAACGCTGTGTGCAGACTTCCGTGTTCGCAGCCGCCCGGCCCCTCGCGACGTCTCGCCTGCCCCCTCGTGACGTCTTGCCCGCCTTCTCAACGAAAGTCTATGGGAAGGGGGCACGACCGCTGACGTCACGAGGGGGCGGGAAAGACGTCCCGAGGGGGCGGGCGAGGGGCCGTGCGTGATGTCACGCGGCTATGCGCTATGGCTATGCGGCTATGCACGCATAAACTTCCGATGTACTCTGGTAGTGACGACAGATGCCGGCAGCTCGCTCACTGTAGCGAGCCGAGCTGGATAGTTCCAGCTCCCTGTGCCACAGCAGGTTGTCGCGCTCGCCCTGGGACTATGGGAACCGTGAGTAGAGCATGGGACTTATGCTGTATTTTAAAGCACACCCTGAACCCAACCCCCTGATTTGTTGTTCTCAAGATTTATGATTTATGCTTTGTGGTCTTTACAATTTGTGGCCTTGACGTGGAGCCTAATAATACCCACGCCCTCAAGTTCTACATGTTACCTATATGTCTTATAACAACAAACATAGAATAGGTCATTTAACCCTTACACACCCCCATTTGCCAGGGTCGGGGTTTATGTTTAAAGTCCCATACAAGTCTATGGGAAATATATGTTACTGCATAACTTGCAAACGGCTGGAGATATTTCAATAATACCTGGTACGCATATTACTCATACATGAAAGAAAAAATGTATGACAGTTAAATTAACCCTTACCTACACCCTTATATAAAAGATGGGTTTTTGATTCAAGTCCCATGCAAGTATATGGGACTTCCAGTACCTTACTCCACAAGCTCCGCTCTGCATCTCCTGGTGAATGTGTCAGTCCGGCTTGCAAACCACACCCTATCTCACAAAGCCACACCCCCTTCTATTTTCAGGTTACAATATCTTCATCACAAATCAGTCCCACCTGAGGACAGGACATGAGGATGGGACATAAAGACGGGATATGAGGACAGCATATGAGGACGGGATATGAGGTTGGGATATGAGGATGGCATATGAGGTAGAGATATGAGTTCGGATATGAGGACGGGATATGAGGTCGGGATATTAGGTCGAGATGTGAGGACGGGATATGGTGTTGGGATATGACAACAATACATGAGGATGGGATAGGAAGTCAAAATTTTAGTCCTTTGTTGATTTTCCTCCTCAACAAGGATTACGAAGGAAAAACCGGGCAACGCAGGGTACTCAGCTAATTATTAATAATCCTGAAGTGTTAGAGCTTGTTTTACGTAGGACTGTAGTGAATTATGAAGTAAACAAAGAGTTAAATGGTACCAAAAGCTCTGTAACATATGTAGCATTTGGACCTACCCTTGATATTAACCTTTTCATGTATACATCCTATAGGATAACCCTCCTCTTGATTACATCATATAAGATCACCCTCCCACTTTATACATCACATAAGTAAATTCTCCTTCTCTACACATAATATAAGATCACCTTCCTCCTGTACACATCTTATACGTTCACCCTCCTACTGTATACATCATATAAGATCACCCTTCTCCTGTATACACCATATAAGATCACCCTCCTCCTGTATACATCATATAAGATCACCCTCCTCCTGTATACATCATATTAGATCACCCTCCTCCTGTATACATCAGATAAGTTCATTCTCCTCCTGTATACACCATATAAGATCACCCTCCTCCTGTATACTTCATATAAGTTAATTCTCCTCCTGTATACACCATATAAGATCACCCTCCTCCTGTATACGTCATATAAGTTCATTCTCCTCCTGTATACATCATATAAGATCACCCTCTTCCTGTATATATCATATAAGATCACCCTCCTCCTCTATACATCATATAAGATCACCATCCTTCTGTATACATCATATAAGATCACTATCCTCCTGTATACATTATATAAGATCACCCTCCTCCTGTATACATCATACAAGTTCATTCTCCTCCTGAATACATCACATAAGATCACCTCCTCCTGTATACATCATATAAGATCACACTCCCCCTGAATGCATCATATAAGATCTTCTTCCTCCTGTATACATGATGTAAGATCACCTTCTTCCTGTATATACCATATAAAATCACCTTACTTCTGTATGCATCATATAAGATCACCCTCCTCCTGATTTCCTAATTTATGATCACCCTCCTCCTGTATGTATAATGTAAGATCACCTTTTTTACTGTACACATCATACAATATCACCCTGCTCCTGTATACCTTATATAAAATCCCCTTCTCCTGTACACATCATTTAAGATCACAATACTCCTGTATACATCATATGAGATCACACTTCTCCTGTATACATAATATAAGATCACCCTCCTCCTGTATACCTTATATAAGTGTGGTGACCCACAGTATATGGCGGGACCACGGGGTATAGCGGTGTAGATGGTGGGGCCAGATGGTATGCAACAATTCCGGACAATTCTCTAAGCACATTTCTTAATAGGGGGAGGACTAGTGGATTTGGGGCAATGGCACACACCCGCATCCTGTTACGGGTGGCCTGACTTGACTTTGTGGTTGAGTGGTTAAGGCACACACCCGTATCCTGTTTGTGATGCCAAAATTGTAGTGACCCACGGTGTATGGCAGGACCATGGGGTGTAGCGGTGTAGGTGGTGGGGCCAGATGGTATTATCCCCTGGGGCAAGATGTTGTTAACCCCTGGTGTTCGTGACGTCAGGATGTAGTTGTATGGTGTAGGACACCGTCGACAACCAACCCAGAAACGGCATATATTAAATGAGAGTCCAAAGCAGGTTTTTATGCAACTGGAACTTTACTGAAGAAGGCAGCATAACATTTCTTACAGATAGCCAACTTCCACAGAGGTGACCGGGACACAGGGAACCTCTCAGGCTTGCTTGGACTTGTAGTGATAATAATGATGATGCAGGCCACTGTGCTATGACTTTGGTAGGGACAGTAGAGACTTGACTTGTAGACATAGAAGACTTACAGATTAGATGTGGCTGCAGACTTGTAGGTTTTGGCCTAGCTGTACTGGACTGAACTTGTACAGGACTTGTGCTTGGTTTATTGTTCAGGAGGTGAACAGCAGGAACCAAGAGAACTAGTGTGGAGACTACAGCCCTTTATAGATCAGGGGGCTGGACTAAAGCCCATTGGTAGCTGGTAGCCTGTGGTCACCTGTGCCTCTGGAACTCTGGGAATCAGGTGATCACATATCACATGACCTTAGGAAGGTCCTATACAGTTTAAACATCCCAATAACCTTTGCACATAGCTTATATTCACTGTACAATACCTGAAATAAACATACATAATTAATGTACAATAGAAATCATAACAGTTACTTCAGGGGATCCTGCAGGAGAGCCCTGTGGACTTGAGGGACTCTCCCTGAGGGGACTTTAGGAACTGTACAGAACCACGTTCTGTACCGGACCGTGACAATCCCCCTTACTTAATATGTCACCCTCGACGTCTGTCCCCTTAGGGAGAGGAGAGAAATGGCCACTGGGCCGTATGCAGTCCTGAAGCATTACATACAATGTCCAATTACAAGCTGATGAAACGAATATGGAAACTGATGAACTGGTGGTAAGAGTCTCTGTATATAATGTCCATTTATGCTCTGCAAATCTGATGAACAGAATAACTATAGGACTTGTTTAAGATAATGACTCATTATCTTATGAATATACCTATGACTATAACGACATGACTTATACGTATGACATAACTTTTTTTTGTAGGTATGACTATGGACTATGCACAACTAGTGACTATGCATATAACAGACATAACTGACTGTACATTTCTGACTGACTAAAACATTTTATGACACTGGACTATATCTGACATTTTGTTATGACTATGACATCACACTTTATAAGTACTGTGACATTTGATTAATACTATGATATATCTGACTATGACTGACATTTGACTGACTATTAGACTTGGTATGCATGGTGACGGCAATGCTTATACACACACTTTGACATTATACCACTGTTTATTTTTGCTGTTAGACACTGGTTGCGGATTGGGTTGCCTGAGGCTTTCTGCCCAATGCCTTGGCTACTGGGGTCTATCGGCATTACACACTGACCCCTAGAACACTTTACTCTAGATAGCATTTGACATTCAGTTACCTTACTTTTGTATGTGCATTTGGTTAGCTAAAGGAATACCTTCTGGCCAGTAAAGTACCCTGGGCATGCAAAGACGAGAAGAAATGACATCAGTTACATGACTTTTGCGGACTAACATTGGTGCGGACTGATATAAGAATGCTACAGTCCCTAATGTATATTTGACTGAACTTTCTGACTGATGTACATGACTTTTGTTTTATGCGTAATGAACTTATGTGTGTTCACTATTTAGGTCAGTCTAGATATCTGGCTTTGTAAGGCGCCAGTGTGATGGTGGTTTTCACATCTCTCCCAGTGGGGCTGGGTAAACACTTGTGTGGTATCACTAGAACACCATTAAACAATCCTGTACTCGTGTACAGTAAACAATTTACACTTTATTACATTTTATTAGGCATAAAGTTTAATACCTGTAGACATGAGGGTTAAGTACGGCTAACATAATAACTGATCCGGTCATTTTAAGTCCACCTGCTATTCTTGAGTGCAAAAGGGTGCACAAAATACATTACTTTGACTATGTATACATTAAAATTCATGTATTGCTCAGTAATCCCAATACACTATGGAGTCTTTGGTTAGAATCACGTCCGTAGCTGGGCACAAGACTTACAAAAACATTGCAGGATTAACTGGCTTGACGAAAGTCTGTCAGGTACTCTTCTTGAATGTTGCTTTATTTGTAGTAAACCTGTAACAATAAGAATGTACATGTGCACAGAATAGTTAGTCATGTACTCATAGTAGGTACAGTCATTGTACACAAAACTTTAGATGGGCAGTCTTCTATCCCAGCCTCACCTATATGTATGCTTCCTAGATTGGGACATAAATCTAGGAGCGCGAGACTGGACCCCCTCCTTGGGGTTAACATGAGTGTTCTACGGCACATGGGTTAATCGTGATTGAGCAATGGTCGGGCTGACAGTGACCACTATGCTCACAGCAGCAGCCTGCACCACTGGGGATATTGTAGGTGCCCGTTGGTCCGGCCAAATATCTTTGACATTCTGAGTAGGCTGAGGCACATTTGTTGGTGACTGTTGATCAGGCCACACCTCTGTGACTGGAGTAGGCCTATGCACATCAGTTGGTGCCCGCTGATTAGGCCATGCCTCCTCAGGGGGAGTAGGCCTGGGCACATTTTCTGTGAAGGAAGATAAAAAGCTGGATCTCTTGAGAAACTTGGGAGCCATAGCAGGTGCCTTGGGCATGTAGATCTCCTCAAGGACAGCGTCTGGGATCTTCCTCTTTCTCAGCCCAAAAGGATTTGCATCCCAGTCGTCCGAAGGGAAGTAGGTGAATGGCAGCTGAGTTGGATTCTTTGGCCTTGTGACGGCTGCTGCCCACTCTCCTCACAGACTATTCACCGGAGTATACTCCACAATTTTACCTTTCTCCAGGGAATGCAGTGCTGGGGAAGATAGTCTCTTTGGACAGCTCTCCTGTTGACAAGGATGATGTCCCCATGCCAGCAGTCCATGAGTGTGCCAATTTCACAACAGTAGTGCGGCGGCGCTCCAGGGGTGGCTCATCTGCCTGGGGTTGTTCCAGCTTTCAGATATATAGGGCCTCTAGCTGTTTTGTGTCTTGTTGTTTTTCTTGGCACACCTCATACGGCAGCAGTTTGGCCCATACATCTTTCTTTTTTGGGCCCTCGGTTCCTCCACTATGGCAGCAACTTCGGCTTCTCTGCGGGCTCTTTCGGCCTGTTCTGTTGGAACTGGGGGATGAGGCTTCCCTGGCAGGGGAAGAACATGCTCCCTCATAAACTGGATTAATGCAGGCTCATCATTAATGATTAATGCAGGTTCATCAGCAATTCAGCATTCTTCACCTCCCCCTTACTTTTTTCACCACGCCGGCAAAGCACTATTTCACAGACAATGTCCCGTACACTTTTGGGCACAATTTCACAGCTTGTCACAATTCCGGACAATTCCCTAAGCATATTTCTTAATAGGGGAGGACTAGTGTATCCTGTTGCGGGTGGCCTGACTTGACTTTGTGGTTGAGTGGTTAAGGCACACACCCGTATCCTATTCATGACACCAAAATTGTAGTGACCCACGGTGTATGGAAAGACCATGGGGTGTAGCGGTGTAGGTGGTGGGGCCAGATGGTATTAACCCCTGGGGCAAGATGTTGTTAACCCCTAGTGTTTGTGATGCCAGGATGTGGTTGTATGGTGTAGGGCACCGTAGGGCAGCATATATTAATGAGAGTCCAAAGCAGGTTTTGATGCAACTGGAACTTTGCTGAAGAAGGCAGTATAACATTTCTTCCACAGAGGTGACCGGGACACAGAGAACCTCTCAGGCTTGCTTAGACTTGTAGTGATAATAATAATGATGCAGGCCACTGTGCTACTGTTATGACTTTGGTACGGACAGTAGAGACTTGACTTGTAGACATAGAAGACTTACAGATTAGATGTGGCTGCAGACTTGTAGGCTTTGGCCTAGCTGTACTGGACTGAACTTGTACAGGACTTGTGCTTGCTTTACTGTCCAGGAAGTGAAGAGCAGGAACCAAGAGAGCTAGTGTGGAGACCAAAGCCCTTTATATATCAGGGAGCTAGACTAAAGCCCATTGGTAGCTGGTTGCCTGTGGTTACCTGTGCCTCTGGAACTCTGGGTATCAGGTGATCACATATCACATGACCATATCACATGACCTTAGGAATGCCCTATACCGTTTAACCCCTTAAGGACCAGGCAATTTTACACCTTAGAACCAGAGCGTTATTTGCACATCTGACCACTGTCACTTTAAACATTAATAACTCTGGAATGCTTTTATTTATCATTCTGATTCCGAGATTGTTTTTTCGTGACATATTCTACTTTAACATAGTGGTAACATTTTGTGGTAACTTGCATCCTTTTTTGGTGAAAAATCCCAAAATTTGATTAAAAAATATTTAATATGAAAACATTTTTTGATTCACATTTCCAATATGTCTACTTTATGTTTTAATCATAAAATTGATGTGTTTTTACTTTTGAAAGACATCATAGGGCTTCAAAGTTCAGCAGCAATTTTCCAATTTTTCACAAAATTTTCAAACTCACTATTTTTCACGGACCAGTTCAGGTTTGAAGTGGATTTGAAGGGTCTTCAAATTAGAAATACCCCACAAATGATCCCATTATAAAAACTGCACCCACCAAAGTATTCAAAATGACATTTGGTAAGTGTTTTAACCCTTTAGGTGTTTCACAGGAATAGCAGCAAAGTGAAGGAGAAAATTCATCTTAATTTTTTACACTCGCATGTTCTTGTAAACCCAATTTTTGAATTTTTATAAGGGGTAAAAGGAGAAAATGTATACTTATATTTGTAGCCCAATTTCTCTTGAGTAAGGACATACCTCATATGTCTATGTAAATTGTTCGGCGGGCGCAGTAGAGGGCTCAGAGCGACAAGGGGATTTTGGAGAGTACGTTTTTCAGAAATGGTTTTTGGGGGGCATGTTGCATTTATGAAGCCCCTATGGTGCCAGAACAGCAAAAAAAAAAAAAACACATGGCATACCATTTTGGTAACTAGACCCCTAGGGGAACGTAACAAGGAATAAAGTGAGCCTTAATACCCCACAGGGGTTTCACGACTTTTGTATATGTAAAAAAAAAAAAAAATTTTTCACTAAAATGTGTGTTTCCCCCCAAATTTCACATTTTTGCAAGGGTTAATAGCAGAAATAACCCCCAAAATTTGTAACCCCCATCTCTTCTGAGTATGGAGGTACCCCATAAGTTGGCCTGAAGTGCACTACGGGCGAACTACAATGCTCAGAAGAGAAGGAGTGATATTTGGCTTTTTGAGAGCAAATTTTGCTCGGGGGGCATATTGCATTTAGGAAGCCCCCATGGTGCCAGAACAGCAAAAAAAAAAAAAAAACACATGGCATACCATTTTGGAAACTAGACCTCTTGAGGAACGTAACAAGGAATAAAGTGAGCCTTAATACCCCACAGGGGTTTCACGACTTTTGTATATGTAAAAAAATATATATTTTTTTTCACTAAAATGTGTGTTTCCCCCCCAAATTTCACATTTTTGCAAGGGTTAATAGCAGAAAATACCCCCCAAAATTTGTAATCCCATCTCTTCTGAGTATGAAGGTACCCCATAAGTTGACCTGAAGTGCACTACGGGCGAACTACAATGCTCAGAAGAGGAGGAGCACCATTGAGCTTTTGGAAAGAGAATTCGTTTGGAAAGGTAGTCAGGGGCCATGTGCATTTACAAAGCCCCCGGTGGTGCCAGAACAGTGGATCCCTCACATGTGACCCTATTTTGGAAACTACACCCCTCACAGAATTTAATAAGTGTTGCAGTGAGCATTTACACCCCACTGGCGTTTGACAGATCTTTGGAACAGTGGGCTGTGCAAATGGAAATTATTATTTTTTTTTCACACTAACAGGCTGGTGTAGACCGCAACTTTTCTTTTTCATAAGGGGTAAAGGGAAAAAACAAAAACAAAATTAGTAGTGGAATTTCTCCCGAGTACGGAGATACCCCATATGTGGCCCTAAACTGTTTCCTTGAAATACGACAGGGCTCTGAAGTGAGAGAGCACCATGCGCATTTGAGGACTAAATTAGGGATTGCACAGGGGTGGACATAGGGGTATTCTACGCCAGTGATTCTCAAACAGGGTGCCTCCAGCTGTTGCTAAACTCCCAGCATGCCTGGACAGTCAGTGGCTGTCCGTAAATGCTGTGAGTTGTTGTTTTGCAACAGCTGGAGGCTCTGTTTTGGAAACACTGATGTACAATACGTTTTTTATTTTTATTGGGGGGGGGGACAGTGTAAGGGGGTGTATATGTAGTGTTTTACCCTTTATTATGTGTTAGTGTAGTGTAGTGTTTTTAGGGTATGTTCACACTGGCAGAGGTTTACAGTGAATTTACCGCTAGGAGTTTGCGCTGCGTGTAAATTCACTGATGACCCCCCTGGGCATTTGCGCGGGGTGCCTGCTGATAGATATCAGCAGTCACCCCGGTCCGGTCCCCGCCCGGCGCGCGGCGGGGACTGAAATTCCCACGGGTGTACAGGTACGCCCTTGGTCCTTAAGTACCAGGGAGCAAAGGCGTACCTGTAAGACCTTGGTCCTTAAGGGGTTAAACATCCTAATAACCTTTGCACACAGCTTTTATTCACTGTACAATACCTGAAATAAACATACATAATTAATGTACAATAGAAATCATAATAATGACCTAGGGGGATCCTGCAGGAGAGCCCTGTGGACTTGAGGGACTCTACCTGAGGGGACTTTAGGAATTGTACAGAACCACGTTCTGTACCGGGCCACAACATAAGATCACCTTCCTCCTGTATACATCATGTAAGATCACCCTTCTCCTGTATACATCATATGAGATCATCCTCCACCTGTATACATGATATAAGATAAGCCTTCACCTGTATCCATTATCCTTCACCTCCACCTATTGACCAAACATGTCCATAGTGGGTAATTGAGTTAACAACATGGACCATAGAGCAATAGAAGAAGACCGCCTGGTGTAAAGGATCACATTTCATATCAGGTGGACTGATGTGTTTGCGTCATTTACCTGAGGAACAGATGGCAGCAGGAAGTACTATGGGATGAGGACAAGCTGGCAGGGCAATGCCTGGCATCATCTGGATGCTACCATGATATGTATATAAACATTGTATAGACCAAGCGCCCCCCCCCCCCATCCCCTCTTCCTTCATGATAGAGGGATTCTGTTATGGAAATAGCCTTTCATCAGGATATTGACCTGACTACACTGCAAAAATTATCCAGAAATTAGGGACATTCCAGATATAGGTCGTGACTCGGCCTCTATATTCACTGGATCACAATGGGGGAGATTTATCAAAATCTGTCCAGTGAAAAGTTGTCCAGTTGCCCATAGCAACCAATCAGATCGCTTCTTTGATTTTTCACAGGCATTGATGAAAATGAAAGAAGCAATCTGATTGGTTGCTATGGGCAACTGGGCAAGTTTTCCTCTGCACAGGTTTTGATAAATCTCCCCCAGTATGATTGATTGTCCGTGGGATGTGCTGGAGAAACAAGCCTAATCCATGGCACCCCTACCTCACAACATGCAGATGCCTTCACAGGTCTGGTGAGCTACAGGCATGAATGGGTCAGAGCACAAAGAGAACCTACATTATGTTATGCAAGGGATTTTTGATATTATGAATATTTGATATTTGATCACCCTCCTGATGCTCAAACAAAGATAACCCATTGTTGCCCACATCGCCCTCCTCCTCAATCCATAAAATAAGATTATGCTCCTGTACACATCATATAAGATCACCTTCTTCTAGCACAGACCTTATACATTTCCCCATGTATGCTTATGCTGACTGTATATATCAATCCCATCAGGTCATCTGCCTTCTGCAAACATCTAATAAGGTCAGTTCTCAGCTGCACACATCATGTAAGATCATTATCTTCCAAGCTTTGTATAATGTTGTCCCCCCTTCCTGCCCCCTTTCCTGCGGACATACACATTCTCACAATTACAAATATAGCAATTACATTTGTAAGATCAGCAGCCTTCAGCAAGGTTACACTTCTACTTCATACATCATGGAAGCTCTCCTGTAAATGTTGTGTCCAGGAATACCACAATGATAGTAATCAGATTAGATATGAGTGAATCCATGAGAAGTAGTTTTGGCGACAGGTAGATTTCATGTTATGCAGCCGTATCCTCCAAGTGTAAGCTGAAAAGGGTCCAAGCAGTAGTGTTGAGCGGCATAGGCCATATTCGAATTCACGAATATTCGCGAATATATGGACGAATATTCGTCATATATTCGCGAATATTCGCATATTCGTTATATTCTCGTTTTATTTTTCGCATATGCGAACATTCACGTATGCGAACATTCACGTATGCGAAAATTAACATATGTGAATATTAGCATATACAAAATTAGCATACGTGGAAATTCGCATATGCGAACAAATTAGCATATGCTAATTATTCGCATATGCGAATTTCCGCACGCCAGTCTTACACAGTAGTATTACAGCCTTCTTTACACCACACAAGCTGGAAGCAGAGAGGGGTGATCACTATGATGTGTACCGTGAAGAAAAAAAACAAAAAAACGAATATTCGTAATTACGAATATATAGTGCTATATTCGCGAAATTCGCGAATTCGCGAATATGCGATATTCGCGAATAATATTCGAATTGCGAATATTCGCGAACAACACTACCAAGCAGCAGATTTGACCATATATAACACTTGGCAACGTGTTATATTTGGTAAAATCTTTATTCTCACCATCTCACCAGGGGATATTTTTGCCCCTAGGGATGGTGAGGATATGATGTTATAAAGTTCCCGCTCCATAAGTAGTCCCCTGGGCTGGGTAGTCATACTTGCCGGGTCCCGTTGGTCTGGGGGTGGCCCCGCCCCCCGGCTTGATTGACGGTTTGCTTCACCGCTCTGTTCCGTCTGCTTGCAACACGGTCAGTACTCAACATCCTTGAGGGCAAAAATTTCCCCTGGGGATGGTAAGGATGAAGATTTTACCATATATGACACGTTGTCAAGCATTATGTATGGTAAAATCTGCTGCTTGGTTCCCTTCGGAGATATAAAAAAAAAAAAAATAAGATTTTCCGAATCTTTGACTCCTTTGGTTTATATGCACGAAATGTAGGAATTTTTAAACAAATAATTTATCTTAAAAAATATCACTATTAAACTCTTCCCCTATAAATTAAGTGGATATAAGCCCTTAAGGACCAGGGGGGGGGGGGGGGGTTCCATTTTTGCACTTTCATTTTTTCCACATTATCTTAAAAAAAATCATAACTCTTTAAATTTTTCACCTAAAAATCCATTTGCTGTCTTATTTTTTGTGCCACCAATTCTACTTGGAAATCACATCAGTCATTTTACCCAAAAATCTACGATGAAATGGAAAAAATAATATTTGTGTGACAAAGTTCTAGAAAAAACACCATTTTGTAACTTTTGGGGGCTTCCGTTTCTACGCAGTAACTTTTTCGGTAAAATTACACCTTCTCTTTATTCTGTGGGTCCACAAAATTAAAATGAAACCCTACTTATAGAGGTTTGATTTTGTCGTACCTCTGGAAAAAAATTATAACTACATGCAGGAAAATGTATATGTTTAAAATTGTGACCCCTATAACTTTTTTATTTTTCCAGGTACAGGGCAGTATGAGGGTTTGTTTTTGAGCCATGATCTGACGATTTTATTGGTACCATTTTAATAATTGATCAGACTTTTTGATCGCTTTTTAATTATTTTTTTATATATAAAAAGTGACCAAAAATACGCTATTTTGGACTTTGGAATTTTTTTGCGCATACGCCATTGACCATGCAGTTTAATTAACAATATATTTTTATCATTTGGAAATTTCTGCATTTGGGGATACCACATATGTTTATTTTTATTTACACAGTTTTTTTTTTTTTTATGGGAAAAGGGGGGTGATTCAAACTTTTATTAGGGAAGGGGTTAAATGATCTTTATTAACCTTTTTTCTCACTTTTTTTTGCAATGTTATAGCCCTCATAGGGGGCTATAACACTGCACACATTGATCTTTTACATTGATCTTTGTTATCCCTGAGAATGGCATAGATCAATGATTCTGCCGCTTGACTTCTCATGCCTGGATCTCAGGCACTGAGCAGTCATTTGGCGATCGGACACCAGAAGGCAGGTAAGGGGACCCTCCTCGTGTTCTATAGCTGTTTGGGACACCACAATTTTACCGTGGCGGTCCCGAACAGTCCACTGAGCTAGCCGGGGGTAGTTTAGTTTCAATTTAGACGCAGCGATCAGCCACGATCAGTGCCGCGCACTATTAGGCATGGGTCCCAGCCGTTATTAGACACCCCATGGCCCTGCGTTATAGAAAGGGACTGGAATCAGGGCGTACAGGTATGCCCTTGGTCCTCAACAGGTTAAGACTGCTTGCAAACATCCCGATTTGTTGAATCATTCACCAAAGCATTTTTTCTATATATCATCCAAGCAGGGGAAAAAATATAGACTCACAGGGGTTGTGTGAGTATGCCTCCAGGTGTTTCAAAACTTTCTTTTAGGCATTATTGTATGTACAGTACCCTGCTCCAGAGATGAGTAATATTTCTACTTTCCTGATCACTTTACAGAAGATCAAGCCTATGCAAATAGTAGAATATGATGGATTAAAGATTCACATATATAACTGTACTCCTGAAAACATCATTTACATTCACCCTCCTCCTATGTGTAACTTGTAGATCACCTTCATTGTAATTAGACCATTTTGAGCACCTTCCAAACAACTCCTGATAACCTTTATCCCCTGTACACATCTTATAGGATCACATTCCTCCTGTATTCATCAAATAGGATTACACTCCTGTATACATTATATAAGATCACCCTCCTCCTGTATACATCATATAAGATCACCCTCCTCCTGTATACATAATATAAGATCACCTACCTCCTGTATTCATCAAATAAGTTCACCCTCCTCCTGTATACATTATGTAAGATCACTCTCACCCTGTATACATCATATAATGTCATCCTCCCTCTGTATACATCATGTAAGAAAACTCTCCTTTTTTACAGATAAAAGATCACCCTCCATGTATACACATTATATAAGATCACCTCTGTGTATACACGTTATATAAGATCAACCTCCGTTTATACACATCATATAAGATCACACTCCCCTTGAATTCATAATATAAGATCACACTCCTCCTGTATACATCATATAAGATCACCCTTCTCCTGTATACATCAGATAAGATCACCCTCCTCCTGTACCTGTACACATCATATAAGATCACTCTCCTCCTGTATACATGATATAAGATCACCCTCTTCCTGTATACACCATATAAGATCACCCTCCTCTTGTATACATCATATAAGATCACCCTCCTGTATACATCATATAAGATCACTCTCCTCCTGTATACATGATATGAGATCACCCTCTTCCTGTATACATCATATAAGATCAACCTCCTACTGTATACATCATAGAAGATCAACATCTACCTGTAAATATAAGAACACACTTCTCCTGTATACATCATATGAGATCACCCTCCTCCTGTATACACCATATAAGACCACCATCCTCCTGTATACATCATAGAAGATCAGCCTCTACCTGTAAATATAAGAACACACTTCTCCTGTATACACCATATAAGACCACCATCCTCCTCTATGCACCATCTAAGATCATCCTCCTCCTGTATACATCCTCTAAGATCACGCTCCTCCTGTATGCACCATATAAGATCCCACTCCTCCTGTATACATCATATAAGATCACCCTCCTCCTGTATACACCATATAAGATCACCCTCCTCCTGTATACACCATATAAGATCACTCTCCTCCTGTATGCATGATATAAGATCAGCCTCCCCCTG
This sequence comes from Hyla sarda, assembly GCF_029499605.1. Lineage (NCBI taxonomy): Eukaryota > Metazoa > Chordata > Amphibia > Anura > Hylidae > Hyla > Hyla sarda. Next base: position 562,019,377 of record NC_079189.1, on the reverse strand, counting down.
TATACATGATATAAGATCACTCTCCTCCTGTATACACCATATAAGATCACCCTCCTCCTGTATACATCATATAAGATCACCCTTCTCCTGTATACATGATATACTTTCAGCCTCCACCTGTAAATATAAGAACACACTTCTCCTGTAGACATCATATGAGATCACCCTCCTTCTGTATACACCATATATGATCACCTTCCTTCTGTATACATGATATGAGATCACCCTCCTCCTGTATACATCATATAAGATCACCCTCCTGTATACATCATATAAGATCACTCTCATCCTATATACACCATATAAGATCACCTTCCTTCTGTATGCATCATATAAGATCACCCTCCTCCTGTATGCATCCTATAAGATCACCCTCCTCCTGTATACACCATATAAGATCACCCTCCTACTGTATACATCATATAAGATCACCCTCCTCCTGTATACATCATATAAGATCACCCTCCTCTGTATACACCATATAAGATCACCCTCCTCCTGTATACATCATATAAGATCACCCTCCTCCTGTATACACCATATAAGATCACTCTCCTCCTGTATACATGATATAAGATCAGCCTCCCCCTGTATACATGATATAAGATCACTCTCCTCCTGTATACACCATATAAGATCACCCTCCTCCTGTATACATCATATAAGATCACCCTTCTCCTGTATACATGATATACTTTCAGCCTCCACCTGTAAATATAAGAACACACTTCTCCTGTATACATCATATGAGATCACCCTCCTCCTGTATACACCATATAAGATCACCCTCCTCCTGTATACACCATATATGATCACCTTCCTTCTGTATACATGATATGAGATCACCCTCCTCCTGTATACATCATATAAGATCACCCTCCTGTATACATCATATAAGATCACTCTCATCCTATATACACCATATAAGATCACCTTCCTTCTGTATGCATCATATAAGATCACCCTCCTCCTGTATACATCCTATAAGATCACCCTCCTCCTGTATACACCATATAAGATCACCCTTCTACTGTATGCACCATATAAGATCACCCTCCTCCTGTATACATCATATAAGATCACCCTCCTCTGTATACACCATATAAGATCAGCCTCCACCTGTATACACCATATATGATTACCTTCCTTCTGTATACATGATATAAGATCACCCTCCTCCTGTACACATCATATAAGATCACCCTCCTCTTGTATACATCATATAAGATCACCCTCCTCCTGTATACATCATATAAGATCACCCTCCTCCTGTATACATCATATAAGATCACCCTCCTCCTGTATACATCATATAAGATCACCCTCCTCCTGTATACATCATATAAGATCACCCTCCTCCTGTATACATCATATTAGATCACCCTCCTCCTGTACACATCATATAAGATCACCCTCCTCTTGTATACATCATATAAGATCACCCTCCTCCTGTATACATCATATAAGATCACCCTCCTCCTGTATACATCATATAAGATCACCCTCCTCCTGTATACATCATATTAGATCACCCTCCTCCTGTATACATCATATAAGATCACCCTCCTCTTGTATACATCATATAAGATCAACCTCCTCCTGTATACATCATAGAAGATCAGCCTCTACCTGTAAATATAAGAACACACTTCTCCTGTATACATCATATGAGATCACCCTCCTCCTGTATACAGCATATAAGACCACCATCCTCCTGTATACACCATATAAGATCACCCTCCTCCTGTATGAACCATAGAAGATCATCCTCCTCCTGTATACATCCTATAAGATCACACTCCTCCTGTATACATCATATAAGATCACACTCCTCCTGTATACATCATATAAGATCACCCTCCTCCTGTATACATCCTATAAGATCACGCTCCTCCTGTATACATTGTATAAGATCCCACTACTCCTGTATACATCATATAAAATCACCCTCCTTCTTATACTTCATATAAAATCACCCTCCTCTGTATACACCATATAAGATCAGCCTCCACCTGTATACACCATATAAGATTACCTTCCTTCTGTATAAATGATCACCCTCCCCCTTTATACACCATATAATATCACAATACTCCTGTATACATCATATACGATCACAAAACTCCTGTACACATCGTATAAGATCATCCTCCTCCTGTATACATCCTATAAGATCACACTCCTCCTGTATACAGCATATAAGACCACCATCCTCCTGTATACACCATATAAGATCACCCTCCTCCTGTATGAACCATATAAGATCACCCTCCTCCTGTATACATCATATAAGATCACCATCCTCCTGTATACATCATATAAAATCACCCTCCTCTGTATACACCATATAAAATCAGCCTCCACCTGTATACACCATATAAGATTACCTTCCTTCTGTATAAATGATCACCCTCCCCCTTTATACACCATATAATATCACAATACTCCTGTATACATCATATACGATCACAAAACTCCTGTACACATCGTATGAGATCACTCTCCTCCTGTATACATAATAGAAGATCACCCTCCTCCTGTATACACCATATAAGATCACCCTCCTCCTGTATACACCATATGAGATCACCCCCCCCCCGTACACATCATAGAAGATCACTCTTCCTGTATACATCATATAAAATCACCATCCTCCTGTATCCATCATATAAGATCACCCTCCTCCTGTATACATGATATAAGATCACCCTCCTCCTGTATACATGATATAAGATCACCCTCCTCCTGTATACATGATATAAGATCACCCTCCTCCTATATACATAAGATCACCCTCTTCCTGTATACATAAGATCACCCTCCCCCTGTATACATGATATAAGATCACCCTCCTCCTGTATACATGATATAAGATCACCCTCCTCCTGTATCCATGATATAAGATCACCCTCCTGCTGTATACATGATATAAGATCACCCTCCTCTGTATATATGATATAAGATCACCTTTCTTCTGTATACATGATATAAGATCATCCTCCTCTGTATACACCATATAAGATCACCCTCCTCTGTATACATGATATAAGATCACCCTCCTCTGTATACATGATATAAGATCACCCTCCTCTGTATACATGATATAAGATCATCCTCCTCCTGTATACACTGTATAAGATCACCCTCCTCTGTATATATGATATAAGATCACCTTTCTTCTGTATACATGATATAAGATCACCCTCCTCTGTATACATCATATAAGATCACCCTCCTCCTGTATACACCATATAAGATCACCCTCCTCCTGTATACATCATATAAGATCACCCTCCTCCTGTATACACCGTATAAGATCACCCTCCTCTGTATATATGATATAAGATCACCTTTCTTCTGTATACATGATATAAGATCACCCTCCTCTGTATACACCATATAAGATCACCCTCCCCTGTATATATGATATAAGATCACCTTTCTTCTGTATACATGATATAAGATCACCCTCCTCTGTATACATGATATAAGATCACCCTCTTCTGTATATATGATATAAGATCACCCTCCTCTGTATACATGATATAAGATCCCCCTCTTCTGTATACATGATATAAGATCACCCTCCTCTGTATACATGATATAAGATCCCCCTCTTCTGTACACATGATATAAGATCACCCTCCTCTGTATACATGATATAAGATCACCCTCCTCTGTATATATGATATAAGATCACCTTTCTTCTGTATACATGATATAAGATCACCCTCCTCTGTATACATGATATAAGATCACCCTCTTCTGTATATATGATATAAGATCACCCTCCTCTGTATACATAATATAAGATCACCCTCTTCTGTATATATGATATAAGATCACCTTTCTTCTGTATACATGATACAAGATCACCTTTCTTCTGTATACATGATATAAGATCACCCTCCTCTGTATATATGATATAAGATCACCCTCTTCTGTACACATGATATAAGATCACCTTTCTTCTGTATACATGATATAAGATCACCCTCCTTTGTATACATGATATAAGATCACCCTCTTCTGTATATATGATATAAGATCACCCTCCTCTGTATACATGATATAAGATCACCTTTCTTCTGTATACATTATATAAGATCACCCTCCTCTGTATACATGATATAAGATCACCCTCTTCTGTATATATGATATAAGATCACCTTTCTTCTGTATACATGATATAAGATCACCTTTCTTCTGTATACATGATATAAGATCACCCTCCTCTGTATATATGAAATAAGATCACCTTTCTTCTGTATACATGATATAAGATCACCCTCCTCTGTATACATGATATAAGATCACCCTCTTCTGTATATATGATATAAGATCACCCTCCTCTGTATACATGATATAAGATCACCTTTCTTCTGTATACATGATATAAGATCACCTTGCTCCACTACAAATCATGTACAATCTCCCCTCTACTGTACACATCATGTAAGATCACCCTCCTCCTGCATCTGCCATAGAAGCTTTAGGTAGTAACATAACCCTTTAATAACCACATCTCAGCCCAGACAATAGTTCCTCATGATTCCCCCGCCATCCATCCCCAAGCTGTTCCTCCCGTTCCTAAATCCCAGAACCATTCTCTTTCACAACCTCCTATTAATCCTTTCAAGTCCATAGCTCTGAGCAGATGTGGCTTTTCTCTCATAACCTGTGGTTAATTTAACTCTTTCTGCTCCTGCATTTTTCTTAGCCGCCTCTCATTTTCTTTCATTTCCTGCCTTCCCTCTCCAACACTTAACCCATTCATTCCTTGCATGTCACTTCTCCCTTTGCAGCACTTAACCCTACCCACTTGCTTCTTCTGGGGCTTACAGTTATCTCAACAATAAGTGCTCAATCTTATCAAAAAGTAACTATCTACCTTCCGGATCATAAGTTTACATGCATTGTATAGGAAACCTTGCAATTATTATTACACACTGTTCTTTTCATTATGTAACCCATCCAGAGTCTGCCTCCTTAAATCTCTGTTTACATCTATATAAAATACTGTAATATAATGCTAATATAATAATTATTTAATTTAATCCACAATAGCTGCCCTGTTAGCCCAGCCAGAGCCACCTGCCCCCCCCTCCACTATCTCCCTACTGCTGTGATTGTCTTTCCCATACTGAATATATATATATATATATATATATATATATATATATATATATATGTATATGAAATCATTACCTTCTTACTTGGTTTAAAAGAGACCTAAATGGAAGTACAACCTTTCATTTTTGAAAACCCCACCTGACAAATAGATACATTGTATATATATATATATATATATATATATATATATATATGATAATACAATGCACATTATACAGATGGAGCAGACCTGAATTTGTCATTTTACTGTATACATTACATCTACATCCATAAACGGATATCAAATACATCATGTCACATGTATAATATGTATGATATATATATATATATATATATATATATATATATATATATATATATGAGAATCAATGACTGTGACAATAGCAACACAAAACACACAAACACAAATAAGATCTACCAAATTTATAGACAACACAGAACATTATAGAGGTCTGATGAATACTTAGAGTATCTAAGCTCCGTTTCTAGCCCTTGGCTGAGCTCTGTTGTTCGGGCAGGATAGTAGAGAAGGAAAAATTCATGCTTAGATCCTGGCTTCTCTTTATTATAGGATCGGGAAAAAATGGTAGATAGAAATCTCCACAAGCTGTGTTGAATAATGTTAAAAAGGATTAATAATAATTTAGCAAAAAAAAAAAAAATGCAAAATAAGAGTGGATGTTAGTAGAGAATCGTGCAGTAAAATGCAGGGTTGCTTGGCCCCCTGCTCACTGGGTACAATGGAGATTGACTAGCTTATATTTCTAAGTAGGGGCTGCTTGGAAGGTACCACTGAGCCTGGGCTGACAGGCTCTCTTTGCTGTGTGCTCAAGAGAAAGAACACACACAAACCCCACACCCACCCCCCCTCAGTCTGCCGGGGAGTTGAGCTGGCCCTGCCTGTTTAAACGGAAAGGACACAGATCCTGTCTGTTCAATGTATAAAAAAAAAGCCCGATCAGAGCAGGGAGAGAGAGGGGGAGACAGAGAGTGTGTATGTGTGCGAGAGAGAGAATCACCGTGTTACAGAGAGAAAAGCCAACAGGATCCTCTATGTATATAAAGATGGCCACGTTAGCTAACGGACAAGCAGACAATAGCAGCCTGAACAGCAATCACAGCAACCCAAACACCAACGGGCACATGAACGGATTAAACCACAGTCCTGGGAACACTTCCACCATCCCTATGAAGGATCACGATGCCATCAAGCTCTTCATTGGGCAGATCCCCCGCAATCTGGACGAGAAGGACCTGAAGCCTCTGTTTGAGGAGTTCGGCAAGATCTACGAGCTGACAGTGCTGAAGGACAGGTTCACTGGAATGCACAAAGGTCAGCTGCCTGCTTAACTTTTCTGCCGGCGCATGTGGGGAGGGCAGGCTGGGATGGGGGGGCTTTGCAGTTTTGGTAGAGAACAAGGTTAGGAGACTATCCACTCAACTGTCTGACGCTTATTCCTTTAACTTTGTGACTACACATCTGGGTAAGGGATAGAAGGGAAAGGAGCTGTTCCTTCAGCATGGTGCTGAACTGAGGGAAAAGAGCTGTCAGCTGAGCCTAATGCTGAACTGAAGGGAAAGGAGCTGTCCGCTGATCTTAGTGCTGAACTGGGGGAAAGTAGCTTTCCATTCAGGCTAGTGCTGAACTGAGGAAAAGTAGCTATCCATTTAGGCTAGTGCTGAACTGAGGGAAAGTAGCTATCCATTTAGGCTAGTGCTGAACTGAGGGAAAGTAACTATTCATTTAGGCTAGTGCTGAACTGAGGGAAAGTAACTATTGATTTAGGCTAGTACTGAACCGATGCAGATAAGCTATCCACTCAGGCTAGTGCTGAACTGAGGGAAAGGCGCTATCTACCATGGATAGTGCTAATCTGAGGCAAGAAAGCTATCCACTCAGGCTAGTGCTGAACCAAGGGAAAGAAACTATGCATCCAGGCTAGTGCTGAACTGAGGGAAAGGAATTATACACAGAGCCTGGTTGTGAATTGAGGACAGGGGACTCTCTGGGTGGACAGGCAGCCTTTGTACTTTCTGACTGCACATCTGGAAACAGCAATATATGGAAAAGATCTGTCATATTGCCGCTACATAATGACAGGCTTAAATCTTTTTACTCTATGACTGCACATCTGGGGATGAGATAGAAGGAGAAGGGGCTGTCCGTGATCTTGGAACAGATCTGACAATATGAAATCAGCCTCCACTTTGCCATTACACATGTGGTTATGGGCAAGAATGAGCTAGTATTAAATATGAAAATGTAGTGCATTACACCTGTTCACTTTGCATGCTCTCAGAATAGGAAGAATGCCTAAAATCTGTGTCTATGTTAGTTAATTTATTTAACAGAAATTAAGTGAAATAAATTATGGATTCATATGCTGAGCTGTATAGTATAACAGAAGTCCCTGCTACTCTCAGAGAGGGGGAGCTTTCCCCTGACCTGGTGCTGAACTAACCCTTTTAAAAGCCCCTTTACTACACTATCCACTGGCTTAGGCAAGACAACTCTAGGATCTCTCCTTAAAACCAGTGCTGAACCTGCTCCTTTAACTTTGTGTTGCACATCTGGCAAACAGAGTGAGAGGAGATTGAAAAGCAGAGTGAGAACAAGGCTCCATATCACCAACAAGATGCAAATTCTCCACAAAAAAATGTACATGTCCAAAAATATACAGAGATAAAAGAGACTCAGAGCTTAGCACATATATGAACATCATTCTTTTTGTTTTGTTTTTTAATGGAATAAGTTGTCTATAGATGTAAACTTTATCAGTATGTAGTAGTCATCCAAAAAGCCACATCAGGGACTGGTTTAATCACTGGTTACTGTTGCCCTTGTGTCCATTTGAAGGATTAATGCAATCATGTAATAGTAAAAAAAAAAAAAAATATATATATATATATATATATATATATATATATATATATATATATATTCTATGGACCTCAATTATCCTTGACTAAATGGGGAAGCAATTATATAAGGAAATGATGGTAATGATACTGTCCTATTGACAAGAAAAACATTGTTGTATTTGAAGAAGTCTGCCATTCTTGTGTCATGAAGAGCAGTAAAAGCTTGCCTGTATTTCTCCACCATGTGGCAATTGTTACATGCTGCTCGACAGTCTTTGACAGCAATGTAACTTAGTATTCATTGGGAGCCAGGTTCCCAATAAAAATAATGGAGGCAAAGAAAAGTCAGTAAATTGTTATTATTTGATATAACATGGTGGTCTTTACTCAAATGAGAAAGTCAACTTCTGCAAGTCAATACTGTCTTCGAGATGAATTGTCATGTATATCCATCAAGCAACATTAGCATTCAAGAATGTAAAACTGCCCCATTCAATCATCAAAAGACAATACTATACTACTGAATGTGGACAAATAAAGCTTCTTCAGGCAGTCAAACATTGTAGATAAAAAAATATATGAATAAAACATCAAATTATCTTATTAGGGAAAGCAACTCAATCTTCTGTAAATGCCCTTGCATTTGGATTTTTTTCTTTTTGTTAAAAATATATTATTTGCTCATCAAAAATAACTGGTGCCAATGAGTTGAATGGATACATTTTATTGATACAAAGACTGACTTGGTTGGCAACCATTGGAAGACAAAGACTGCAGCTGGACTGAGTGAATGGCATAGTATGTGACCCTATTAAACGGTTAACTTTGCCAGATTGCTACATGTTGTAGCCTTTCTTAGAAAAGCAAAGCTCCTTAGGATCTCATGGCATAAGTGAAACGATACCCGATCCCTTACACAGTGCTTTATCCAAAAGGCTTTGCCTAGATTGAGAACAGTTCAAACTCGTATTACTCATTCTGGGGTGTATCTGATTTATTAGCTAATCCTGATAAAAATGTGCCTCTGGCAAGCAGAAAAAAATTACTTGCTTGCCCTTGGTGATTCATTGTTGCAAAGTCTAAGCATGACAACTGTGTGACGAATGAGACTTGTGTTTGGCTTCCAGTCTTTTTTTTGACCGGCTACATGCAGTAGGAAAAAAAAGTATCAACTCAATGGTCTTTTGTCTCCATGGGTGAGAAGCTCTTAGCAAGATCTCTCACCTTACTTGATCTTAAAATAGAGCATTTCAACTTCTTTGGGCTGGCTTGAAGGGATTGTACCTCATCAGGTGTATTAATGGAAAAGGCTATACATTTAATGCTGTTCAATAGCCTGCTTATTATATGGTGATATATTCTCAAGGAGGCACCTCAGAAACAGCACATAGTCCAAATCTTCCAATTATTACCGCTACAGAGTGCATTAAAGAGTTTAGAGAGTTGAGGATATTTATTGCCTATGACTATAGAGGGAGCTTTAAATAGGGATTAACCCATGCTACCCTATAGAGAGAAGGAACATCATTCTAAAGCTGGATAGATCGCTGACTTAGCTGTAAACATTGAGTATTTTATTATATTCACCGCCATTGGATATTCTTGACCACGATCGAAAAGAATCTTAGGAAAATTAGATTACCTTCCAACAACAAAAGTCATTGTCGACGATGAGCATTGGGTGATGGGTCTCGCCCACGACTGTGTTGGTGTAATTAAAGATTAATCTCATGTAATTTTCTAATTAAATTTGACCTGTTCAGGCATGGGAAGGTCCCTTACACCATTCCTTAGTTTGCCCATCATGAGCCGGTCATACACTGCGGTTTGTTTTCTATTCCCCAATGATAAATAGGCAATGACCCACCCACAGATGCAGTTAGCTAATGACAGCTAAACCAGCGGACGATTCATTCATAACTTCACATTTGTGTGATACGTCTTTCTCTCTCTCTCCCTCTCTCTCTTCTTGTGTGCTTAAAAATTGACTTCTGAGAGACCTAAATGTTACTGCTCTCTGGGCAGCCATATACCAATGCATTATCTTTAAAGTTATTCAAAAGGCAATTTCAAATGGTATTTAGTATAATAATTTTCAATTATAGTAATCTAAATATAGGACCTTCACAATAGGCAGAGTCAGGTTTTATTGCTGAGACGTGCTTTAAAGCTGGGCCTGTAATGTATTACAATCAAAAGATTCAGAAGACATCTGCCATAGTTATCTTTTTCCTGTCAGTTTTCCTGTTCTGAATATCCCCTATACAACTTGTAACTCAATGACACAAAATGTAGAACATCCAATCATATTGTGCACTGTAGTCATAGGCAACACCGGCCATTCTCTTTTTACTACATAAGTAGCTCTTTAAATATATTTTATTAAAAAACAAGATGAAGAACAGGACTAATTCTAAAAGATTACACACAAATGAAAATTCCACACAGCGTAATCTTACACGGCTACCTCTTGACTTGCAATATGGCTAAAGACTCTTCTAAAATCCTAATATAATGGTGTCATGGTTAACTTGTGAACAATAATTAATAATACCTAGTCTTGGAGAGTTTTTTTTTGTTTTTTGGTCATCTATTGGGGGACTTGGTCATCTATCTTAAATACCCTCGAAAAGAAATTGGGGTCAGGGAATGCATTCAAAGTCCCCCCCCCCCCCCAAAAAAAAAGTTTTGTTTTGCTAATAATACCTGAATTAAAACAGTACTAAAAGACATAGGGTCAGACCAATGCAATTTTTGAAGGAATGATATGACAGCAGAAAAATGGAAGGAAAGCAAAGATATGATATAGACTTTAGGAGCAAAGAGATTTGGGTAAAGTGATCATCAGAGCATTTTATGATGTCATGATGGCGTTAGAGATTGAAGATTGAATGGAAAGGAACCTTAAAACCAAGTGGTGCCTGTTTAATCCGCATAATAAATAAAGCTCAAGGCCGGCTCATACAAAAAAAAAAATTCTTAAAAGTAGAATTTTTGAAATTTCCCATAAAACTTGAAAGTTTTAGTTTTTCCGTACTTTGCGTACATGCATGTATATATATATATATATATATATATATATATATATATATATATATGTGTGTGTGTGTGTGTGTGTGTGTGTGTATGTGTGTGTGTGTGTGCCCCTACTTATTTTTCAGGTATTTTATAAATATTATTGATGCATTTCAATCCAGACGTTAAGTTGACTACTAGAATGACCATTGTCTCTTCTCTTCTAAATATTGAAAATATGTTTACAAGATATAGGATAGTAGTTGAAGCTAGTTTTAGGCAACATAGCAACAAGGGAGGATGCATTGGATAAGGGGCAGAACTATTAAATTTTTTCAATGACCTTTATCTCAGTAATGTTTCAGTGTAATACACGCAGTTATAATGATTGGCAATTGTATGAAAGTATACATTAAGTTACAAAAATAAATAAATAAATACATACATTTAGAAAAGCATTGCATTTTATCATGCAATTTTTTATCATGATATATGTCGTAATGTAATTTTACTACTGTATCGATAGTAAAAATAAACATTGTGTAGCTAGTTTTGTTTACATCCACGTCTTTTGTTAATACATATAATATTTTTATATTTTTTTATATAAACTATTTTTGTTGAATGTAATTGGCTGGATAGCTGCTGCTACTACCACAGGGTGGCATTTTGTCAGGAAAAACAGCCTGTCAGATTGCAATGGTTCTGGAGAGACGGTAGCTCTGTAGAAGAGGAATATATTTTTTGAATCTTGGCATGACTGGATAATTTTTTTTTTTTGTGCCGTGGGTTTGCATTTCTGTGGAATTTTTTGGGGAAAAAATTGTCTTATTTATGTACATTCTGGATGATGTTATAGTCAAGAGGTTTGAATACTGTTTTTCTGTGGCCCCCCAAAAAAGCCAAACCCGAGTGCAATGTCAATGTAACTGGTCTTCGCTTATTATATATATATATATTTATATATATATATATATATATATATATATATATATATATATATATATATATATTCAATAGTTATCTTGTATTCTTCTATGGAAAAAAAATTGGATTAGGCAAAAAAAATCACCATATTCATGCAAAAACTAAATGGCTATATAAACATCTTGATATACTTTTTTATGTTTTAAGGACTACCTTATATTGTATATAGATATTTCAAAAATATTATAAATATGATCAGCATATTTTAATACACAGGCCCAGAATTTTTTTTATTTGCCTGAAGATTAAAGACCTTCCTCCAGTAATTTCCAATACCATAGCATGGAGTTGCACACATAACTGCGAGATGCCGTGTAGCATCTGTGTAAGGGGCACATCTCTCATACCTTTTCCCCTGCTAAATGAAGCTTGTCAAAAGATATATTGCAATCGGTACTTTTTTTTTTTTTTAAAGCCCCTATCCAAGATGCTGTGCTTGGCAAAGTGATAGATTCTAAAGGGGTCACAGCTTCATGTTAACAATAGCGAAAATGAAGGTTACAAGACTAGGATGTCTCAAGGTTAGGAAATTTCATACAACTGAAATGGCAAGGAACACTTAATAATAAGTATATCAATACTCCTTTAAGTGTCATGACAGCCTTACAGTGTACAGGGTGCATCGGTCCCATAGACAGTTCATACTACAGATGTACATTATTAATGTCTTCAATATAGCGGTGAATCAATACAGGCCAGGACATCAAACTGTGTCTAAAGTTTCTGACAAGAGATGCAAGAGGTTTTTTATTTTTATTCATTTTTTTAATTTTTGTTAGAGTTACAAAAGTAATTACATGTACTTTAATGAACCAAGATAGGTAGATAAATAGATAGATATAATATCGATTATAGTATGTTAAAAAACAGAGACCTAAAAATCATAGCTGACTACCTTTAGAATCCTGACACTTATAGACTATAACAAAATAAACAAGTAAAAATTCTATCACTTAAGAAAATTTACGTTGCGAATATATTTTCAGTCTAAAAAAATTTTCACAGCCGAACAATTAATTATTATTTAATTTTTTTTGCAGATAGATAACATTTATTTTTATGTATTTTTTTTTTTTTAGGTATAAGTAATATTTTTTTTTTTTTTTACTGACTGAAAGCACTAAAAATATTTAAATAAAATATTTTAAAAAATTAGGAGATGTTGTGCATTAAAACCTGACATCGCATACCAATGAATTTTATCCTAAAAAAATATATACTTTTGACAAAAGTTATTCTATATCTCAGCTTGCACTTGATATTCATGTTTTGTTTGTTGTTTCTTTTTATTTTATTTTTTCTTCTTAAATATACCTTATGCAGACAGTTTGTAGACCTGTTATCTCCAACCCTGCAAAAATTAACTAGTAAATTCTTGATTTTTGATAAAAGTTTTCATCAAGGTGTTTGTCTGTTATTCAGTCAGTATTTTGCATCAGTATTTTGTAGCCACAACTAGGAGTTAAACTTGCATAGAGAAAAAACTAAAATTAAAAAACTTCAATTTTCTTCCATGCTTTTGATCCATCCATGCTGTGAAAGGGACCTCTATAGGTAAGGGGGGGGGGGGGGATTAGATTGGGGGGGGGGGGTGGAGGAACACAGACTGATGCAAGTGACTTTAATCTGATTACAGGGATAATTAATATATGGCACTATTATAATAATAAACAATTACAAAGGAAATGCTTGACTTTTTATAAAAGTTTTCATCAAGGTGTTTGTCTGTTATTCGGTCAGTATTTTACATCAGTATTTGGTAGCCAAAACTAGGAGTAAAACTTGCATAGAGAAAAAACTAAAATGAAAAAACTTCTATTTTCTACCATGTTTTTGACCCATCCATGCTGTGAAAGTGACCTCTATAGGTAAGGGGGGGGGGGGATTAGATTGGGGGGGGGGTGGAGGAACACAGACTGATGCAAGTGACTTTAATCTGAGTACAGGGATAATTAATATATAGCACTAATATAATAATAAACAATTAAAAAGTAAACTGTTGGGAATGTGAATGGATGCTCTCAACGGTTATTCGATACCTCCCTGGGATAACATGACTTAGCAGATTTTCTTGCGGTCTGTACACGAAAACCTCAGGTGACCACATTCAGTTTAGTTAGACATATAAATACTTAAACTAATATATATATATATATATATATATATATATATATATATATATACACATATCTGTGGTAATGAAAAAATATTACTATTCAGTGCATTCATTCATCTATTTATGTATTTATTTATTTATTTATTTTTTACTGTTGCCTGATATAAGTGAATGACCCTTTTAAATAATTTTACTGCTTTTATCCAAGTTTATTCTAATAGCTTGTAGTGGCCTTTAAGATTTGGCTTTTGAGAACAGGTGGACATTTTTTTATTTATTTTTTATTTTTTTATTTTTTATCCCCCAGTGAAAATGATGGCTTTTTATTTACAAGGTTTCTGTGTTACTCTTGGCACATGTCCTCCCTCTAAGATTGAGCTGGTCTGGAAAATAGGGATTTAAAGGAACATAATAGCCACAATAAATGTCTAGTAAACAATGTGTTTATAAAGCACTTTGACTTTGTCTATTAACAGAAAAAAAAAAGGAAAACGGGAGGAATCATTGAGAGTATGATTTGGCTTTGTAGAGGACCCTACTGTAGAAACTAGATAAAATGCTCAACAAAGAACGGGGTAAATACTGTCACAGGAAGGCAATGGTATATATTTTTTGGGAGTTACTGGGTTCAAGATGTTTCTTAGAAAAAAAATCAAAAATAAATATATATATATAATTTTTTATTTCTTTTTTTTTTTAATAAAAAATAAAATAAAATAAATTAAAACTATATGTGTGTGACTATGCACACATATGACACCCAAGACTTGAAATAGACTTTGATGGCATTAAGCGATATATTATATTACATCATACTCTCTCTATCTTTCTTTATTTCATGCCTCATTAAGACAAGCTAATTGACTTGACGGGATGCAGATGTAGTAGAGCTGAATTCCACATATAACCCTATGGAGTTTTATTTTTCTGCAACGCGACGGCCAGTTTGGATATGGTTATATAGGTTAAGTTCTGGATACACTTATCCAAATAGCAAAGTTATCTCAACTTTTTGCAAACTACAACTTCCAATTATACAACACACAACTATGTTGTTCAGTATTTTGAGGTGTTAGGATTTTATAATATCTATTATATACTTATTTTTCCTTATTGTATCTAGGGTAGTCTTTCCCAATCAGTATGCTTCCAGCTGTTGCAAAATTACAACTCCCAACTATACAACTAAACAATACTAATATGTTGTAGTGTATATTATGAGGTTATAGTATGGCATAATGTGTATATATATATATATATGCAGATAGGGTCAGGCTGCTCACCACTCTCGTGTTTGCTGCGCTATCTCGTGCTGCGGACACCGGTACCGCTCCCGGCTTAGTAGAACTCTCACAGAAAAGAAAACGTCCGGCACTCGAGAAAATGCAGGTAAAACTTGTCAATGGCTTTATTCACACGCTTAGGCAGGACACAATCTGACGCGTTTCGCACCCTCAGGTGCTTAGTCTACGACTAAGCACCTGAGGGTGCGAAACGCGTCAGATTGTGTCCTGCCTAAGCGTGTGAATAAAGCCATTGACAAGTTTTACCTGCATTTTCTCGAGTGCCGGACGTTTTCTTTTCTGTGAGAGATATATATATATATATATATATATATATATATATATATATATATACATTTATTTTCTTATTGTATCTAAGGTATGCTAGACGTTGTAGTATTGAAACAGCTCGAGGCATACTGGTTGGAAAACACAGTTTTTTAGAGGATTGTGATGCAAAAAAGACCCAGGGTAGTAAATTACCAGAGCCGAACTTGCAATTTAACTCTTAGATTTTCATAGTTGACTCAGATTTACTTGACTTTGCGCCAATGGACAAAGTCAACTTTGTTTCACCTATATGGGTTTTTATCCAGCCGCCAACTGGTTGCTTTAGCGAAATCAGCTTATCTGTTTTTGCAATGGCTTTCATGTTCGGAGAATTCAGTGGAAGCCAATGTAACGTCTTACTAGGTCCATAGAGATGACTGGACTGAAAAGGAAATGTATGTGGAGGAATAATCAAGACCCTTTCGACACACGAAGAGAATACAAAGGAAGAAGAGAACAAATAAGGCTTTATTAAGACTCCATTTATCTCCTTTCTTTCCCTTTGAACAACGCCATGTTGGAGAACTAGCCGAGGCCTAGTCCATCAGGCACCGGAGACCATGCCACAGTGTCAGCACCAGTTTTTCTTAATTTCCTGACATTTTACATGGGTAATTTCCCTTACGTGGGATTTTTGAGAGAAAGTTTGTTTTATTACGAGAGCCTTGGTAGATAAGTCTACAGATGTATCCATCATTATTGAAGATTGGCCCGGCCATATGTGATATGATGTGTATTGCACCAGATGGATGAGCAAGAAAGAACGAGTGGGTGAAAGGCGTATTAAGATGGCAAGAAAAGCAAACGTACTATAAAGCAGATGGCATTAATCTCTTCCAATGTAATGAACTGTTAAGTGATATCTACATCACTGTAGGGATTAAAAAAAAATGTCTACAGTCTTTATCTACCTTGCTCTTGGTTTCTCCATGTCATATATATATATATATATATATATATATATATATATATATATATATATATATATATATTTATGTGTGTGTATGTGTTTTTTCAGATTATTTTTTAAACTAATATACTTTGTAATTATTTTTAAAATATGTATTATTAATATTATTATTATTATCACTTAACTAAGTAGAAACGGGGACTATTTAGGGTCCCCCTACTGGAACTTTTTCTCTACAACTAATTCTCTAAGGCTTTAACTAACTCTCACTGGCTCTCTACTTCTTTTCTTTTCCTCTCCTCTTTTTGAAAGACAGGCAATGAAGCTCAGGTTAGTTGCCTCATATTTGGCGTTACTGCTGTAAATTTGACTAGGGAGAACCTTCTCAAGACATGATGTTGTGATTAAAGACTCAATAAAAATTTTCAAGGGGGGTCTGGATGCATTTCTGGAAAGTAATATCATTACAAGTTTTCAACATTAGATTTTAAGGCATAGACTATTAATCCAGGGATTTATTCCAATTGCCATATTTGTATCAGGAAGGAATGTTTCCCCTGGTATGGAACAAATGGCATCAGCGTTATGGGGGGGGGGGTCGGGGGGTGAGAATCTATCTTCATCTGGATCAACACAGTAGAGTTTTAGGTTGAACTTGATGGACTATTGTCTTTTTTCAACCGTATAAACTAAATAAATAATGTAAGGCTCAAACCACACATTGGGAATGATGGATGGTGGCCATCAAGATTTATCCACCTCTTATCCATGGTCTTTAAATCAACTGTAAGGGCTACTACAATGATACAGTAGTTTGGTATCTGGAAAACCGCAAAAAAAAAATAATCTAAAAGTTACATAATCTGACAAAAGTCATAACTTTTATACGGATTCTTGCCTCTTTTAAAGAAGTCTTATAAAAAAAACTTCTCTCTTAGCCGAGAGGGGGGTCCGAGCGCTGGGGCCCCACACGATCTCCTGTACGGAGCCCTGGCACACCCCTGGAGCGCTTCGGGCAGGGGTCATGACAGGCTGCTCCCGGGGACAGACGGGGCTCTGTACAAGAGATCGCAGGGGGGGCCCCAACGTTCTGATCTAAAACTTTTTATGACATATTTGTTTGTATGACATGCCTCTTTTAAAACAACATTAGAAGGAAGATGTCATTAGTTTTAGGCAACATACACCACCACACCCAACACCCCTAAGTCCTACTCAGCATTCATGGACATCTTCCTAAACATATTAATCTCATCAAATACAAGATGGCGGCGGTTAATGGGGTAAAAAAAAACTACTGACAAGTTCCCTTTCAGTAGTCGAGAAGCTATTTACAACAATGCATGAATATAAAGGAAATTAGGCATCAGTTCAAGATGCAGATGCTCCACATATTCAGAGCTGTATTAATGGGGTTTATCCAGCAGAGGATGTAGCCTGTATTCATGAACTATCATTTGCTTTTTATTGTACCTTAAGGCTTTCAAGTTGCAAAAAAAGAAGATACAAGAGTTTGCTAGAAACCAATGTAAGGCCCATGAAGGAGACTAGCACTGAAACTAGATATTATGTATAACCTAGGTGCTGAGTTAGGGGCATAAGGCTTTTACCCAGCTACCAAAAATATTATTCTGATTTCTTTAATATTTTATTGTAGATAGATAGATAAAATTGAGAGAGGTAGATAGATATGAGAGAGATATATATGAGATAGGTAGATAGATATGGGATAGATGGATAGATAGATAGATAGACAGATATATATGAGATAGATAGATAATAAATAGATAGATATGAGATAGATAGATATGAAATAAATAGATAGATATGAGATAGACGGACTGATAGATAGATAGATAGATACAAAATAGATATGAAATAGATAGATAATAGACCACTATTGTTCCTTGCCATCAGTCTGGTCTGACAGTGAGGTGGTTTCTGCATTACATTGCTGTGTGCTGCTTTGATGCTCAGTTCAAAGTCCTTTCCTGGCAGCGCCTTAACGCTCCACAAACACACAAGCAATTAAAGTGTCAGGTACGGAAGGGAGAGCTAATTTTAGACCAAGAGAGGGAGTAATCGAGTCAAGCAGATATTTCCACACATGGACTGACAGGCTGCTCTGCTGAGTATTCCAGATCTATTATTGCAGAATATTCTTTTTTGCATAAATTAGCACCAGGCAGTGCCCAAACTGATAGTGTTGCCATATGGGGCTGAAATCAGTAGTGGTGCGCAAAAACTCACTTCATGCCGCCAGCCATGCAGTGAGTAGCGAAGTTATAGGCATGCATGTGGTAATTTACTAACTCTTGGCTCTTTTGATTGTGGGGGCCTCGATGTATATAAATATGGCATATTTGGACATGATCAACTTACTTAAAACATGAAATTATGTGATTTGGAAGTCAACAAACAGTCAAGGCCCAAGCCACTCCCACTCCCCAGACATGTTTCATTACTACCCACTAAATTCAAATCTACGCATTTAAATAAGAGGCAGTGACAGCCCCGCCCCTTGTTACAAACCACAATGTTGACTGTGAAATTCATATTCTTTTTACAAGATATATCTAACTAATAACTTCAACAGAAGTAGAGTAGAACCTAAAAGGGACTAAGTAATATAGGTATTCTGTCTTTTTGATGGAGATACCCTTTAAGACTTATACTGTATATTACCCCAGTGTATCCCTCCTTAGAACAAAAGATTCATCCTGGAAGACTTTCCTCATCTGTTCTGCCTGGAATCGGTGTATTGAGGCTGATGTAATGAACGGAGGCTGCTCTGCAGTTTTCCCACTGCTTTCGATGTTTATTCTTCTTGACTTTATTTTCTCTAATCTCTGTCTTGTTGCCCCAGTGCTGCTAAACAGAGCGAGTTTTTATTACATCATCAATATAATCTTTAGGTAATCAGCATCCAGGCATGTGGCAGTGCCCAGTGGCTTTGTCTCTGAAGACAGAAACTGCTTTTCCCAGTAAATGCTCTCAAGGTTCTGTGCATTATCCATCAGCCTCTCTGGTATTATGCCTGTCTGCTGGACCTGCGAGCCTTACCACCAGAAATTATTATTTAAGTGAAATAATATTTAATAGCCTTCTGTAACAGTTGTGTAGTGTAGATATGAGACTGACCCAGTATCGGAAAGAATACAACTATTATATCACTGATCCCGATGTATAAGAATATAACTACTATATTACTGATCCCTATGTATAAGAATATAACTACTATAATACTGCCCCTATGTACAGGAATACAAGAATATACCTACTGTAATACTGCCCAATGTGTACAATAATATAACTACTATAATACTGATCCTTATGTACAAGAATATAACTACTATAATACTGCCCCCTATGTGCAAGAATTTAACTACTATAATACTTCCCCATATGTACAGGCATATACCTTCTATAATACTGCCTCCTATGTACCAGAATATATCTACTATAATACTACCCCCTATGTACCATACTTCCCCAATATACAAGATTATAACTACTATAATTCTGCCCCCTATGAACAAGAATATAACTACTATAATATTGTCCCATATGTACAAGATTATAACTACTATAATACTGCTCCTATGTACAAGACTATAACTGCTACAATACTGCTCCCTATGTACAAGGATATAACTACTATAATACTGCCCTCCTATGTACAATGATATAACTTCTATAATACTTCCTCCTTTATACAAGAATATAACTACTATAATACTGCCCCTATGTACAAGTATATAGCTACTATAATACAGCTCCTATGTAAAAGAATATAACTACTATAATACTGCTCCTATGTACAAGAATATAACTACTATAATACTACTCCTATATACAAGAATATAACTACTATAATACTGCACCCTATATACAAGAATACAACTACTATAATACTGCTCCTATGTACAAGAATATAACTACTATAATACTACTCCTATATACAAGAATATAACTACTATAATACTGCACCCTATATACAAGAATATAACTACTATAATACTGCCCCTATGTACAAGAATATAACTACTATAATACTACTCCTATATACAAGAATATAACTACTATAATACTGCACCCTATATACAAGAATATAACTACTATAATACTGCCCCTATGTACAAGAATATAACTACTATAATACTACTCCTATATACAAGAATATAACTACTATAATACTGCCTCCTATATACAAGAATATAACTACTATAATACTGCCTCCTATGTACAAGAACATAACTACTATAATACTGCTCCTATGTACAAGAATATAACTACTATAATACTGCCACCTGTGTACAAGAATATAACTACTATAATACTGCTCCTATATACAAGAATATAACTACTATAATACTATCCAAAAGAAGATTTTTCTTGCCCATGGAACATTCTATATAGCACCTATGAGGTATATGGCCTCCCTATTCATTAGATGCCTTCCATGCCTGCCAGGTAAACCTTGCGGAGGACCAAATTTAGGATCACGTTTTTAGTTCTGGACATGATGAATGGCAGATGGTTGCCCATGGCGGGTATATCTGATATTTTATTTGTTTACCTTTGCTTCATCTTTAGTGTACATATCAGCGTCGGGTGCACACATAGCACTTTCTGTCTCATGCACTAAAAAGCGATGACGCTGACCATAAAACACTGTAAAAGTTTATATAAAGCGATAAAACACTTTTAGCTGCCTTAAGACATTCTGAATCAGATTTCTAGTCTCATGATTTTATGGCGACGCACAGCCCGATGAGTGTTTAATACCAGCATTTATCTGTGCATTAATTAGCATACTTAACTCCTTAATAGCTCCAGAGCAGCGCTCAGCCAGACTCCACACAGCTCATCCTGTGTGACAACTTCAGAGGTGACTCCGGCAACATAAACGTGTAACTTCCCGATAATTAACCCACGACAGTGCCAGATATACTGGCTATACATGTGTGAAAGCGTCTTGTAGTATTTGCATAGCCGACACATTTTATAATAATAATAATAAAAAAAAGCTTTATCACCATATATTGAAAAGTTCAGCAACTTTCCAATATAATTTTTGCTTTTGTATTTATTGTTACTATATTTAAGATCTCTGTTTTCTGTCTATGAAAGACACAATTCTGCTTATATCAAGAACAGTGTTCTCCAACCTGTGGCTCTGCAGCTGATGCAAAACAACAACTCCCATCATGTCCAGACATTCTTTGGTTAGGGAACGCTTAGGTAGAGAATGAAAACCCATCCTGACCGTGGATTTAGCTTTGTTTGCTTTGGGTGAATGGCGATTTTCTGCCACCATGTAGTGCTGTGTTCCTCTGCATGACCACATTGCTATGTATGGAGCTGTCTGCCTCTATTCTCTGTATATGTAGGTGCTGCAGCTATTATATATATATATATATATATATATATATATATATATATATATATATATATATATATACACATTTAATTAACATAATTACATACATATAATTATTATTTTTGTTATTATTGATTATAATAATTCACAATAATAATTCATAATAATACTTTATTATTATTATTATTATTATTAGTAGTAGTAGAAGTAGTAGTAGAAGAAGGAGTAGTAATAGTAGTAGTATTAGTAGAAGTAGTAATTGTAGTAGTAGTAGAAGAAGTAGTAGTAGTAGAAGAAGTAGTAGTAGTAGTAGTAGTAGTAGTAGTAGTAGAAGTAGTAGTAGTAGTAGAAGTAGTAGTAGAAGTAGTAATAGTAGTAGAAGTAGTAGTAGTAGAAGTAGTAGTAGTAGAAGTAGTAATAGTAGTAGTAGTAGTTGAAGAAGTAGTAGTAATAGTAGAATTATGTATTGTTCATCTGTTTTACAAGCAATATTTATACATACTTTATTCTGTTAAGCTACCAAAATGGGCCTGGTCCTTAAGGGGTTAAAGGGGTACTCCCGTGGAAAACCCCTTAAGGACCAGGCCCATTTTGGTAGTAGAATTATGTATTGTTCATCTGTTTTACAAGCAATATTTATACATACTTTATTCTGTTAAGCTAATGTTCGCACATATGTTGTGTCTTATGTTCATACATGATACCACTGATGCCAGTTAAAACCCATTGACTTATTATGTATTGCGGTTCCTCTTGTTTCCGCCTGGTATCTGCCTCTTTTATGGCAAAAATAGTACTACAAGCATAATTTTTGTCATATATGATGGATCTTGCGATGGCGCTGTGAACAAAAGTCTACTTTTATCAGTACGTTTCTCCTACGCTTTTCCTACTTGTATATTTTGCCTTGCACTGAGCACAGTGCGACCATATAGTCATATAGTTGTGCCGGTATATATTTGTCTATGTTTTTGTTTGTTTTGTATTATATTTCTATATTATTATTGTGAGAAAATAGAGGTATTCCGGCTCTATCCCTGGTCTGGATCCCGAGCAGGGAGAAGGTGTGGACCTCACCCAGAACAATAGAAATGAAGGAAGTAAACTCCAGCTCGGTTCAGGAACATGTGGCTTTATTCACATCAACGAGGCAACAGGTACAGGGAGGAAGTGACGCGTTTCGGCCAGATTATTATCATTACTACCTGAGTACCCGGCGTTGCCCGGTTTTTCCTTCCTAATCCTTGTTGGGAAGGAAAATAAACAAAGGAGGAAGCTTTTGATTTCATATCCCGTCCTCATATATTGTTGCCATATCCCGACCTCCTATCCCGACCTCCTATGCCGACCTCCTATCCCATCCTCCTATCCCGACCTCCTATCCCGTCCTCCTATCCCTTCCTCCTATCCCGTCCTCCTATCCTGTCCTCCTATCCCGTCCTCCTATCTCGACCTCCTATCCCGACCTCCTATCCCGACCTACTATCCCGTCCTCCTACCCTGTCCTCCTATCCCGACCTCCTTTTCCCGACCTCCTATCCCGTCCTCCTATCCCGTCCTCCTATCCCGACCTCCTGTTTTACAAGCAATATTTATACATACTTTATTCTGTTAAGCTAATGTTCGCACATATGTTGTGTCTTATGTTCATACATGATACCTCTGATGCCAGTTAAAACCCATTGACTTATTATGTATTGCGGTTCCTCTTGTTTCCGCCTGGTATCTGCCTCTTTTATGGCAAAAATAGTACTACAAGCATAATTTTTGTCATATATGATGGATCTTGCGATGGCGCTGTGAACAAAAGTCTACTTTTATCAGTACGTTTCTCCTACGCTTTTCCTACTTGTATATTTTGCCTTGCACTGAGCACAGTGCGACCATATAGTCATATAGTTGTGCCGGTATATATTTGTCTATGTTTTTGTTTGTTTTGTATCATATTTCTATATTATTATTGTGAGAAAATAGAGGTATTCCGGCTCTATCCCTGGTCTGGATCCCGAGCAGGGAGAAGGTGTGGACCTCACCCAGAACAATAGAAATGAAGGAAGTAAACTCCAGCTCGGTTCAGGAACATGTGGCTTTATTCACATCAACGAGGCAACAGGTACAGGGAGGAAGTGACGCGTTTCGGCCAGATTATTATCATTACTACCTGAGTACCCGGCGTTGCCCGGTTTTTCCTTCCTAATCCTTGTTGGGAAGGAAAATAAACAAAGGAGGAAGCTTTTGATTTCATATCCCGTCCTCATATATTGTTGCCATATCCCGACCTCCTATCCCGACCTCCTATGCCGACCTCCTATCCCATCCTCCTATCCCGACCTCCTATCCCGTCCTCCTATCCCTTCCTCCTATCCCGTCCTCCTATCCTGACCTCCTATCCCATCCTCCTATCTCGACCTCCTATACTGGCCTCCTATCCTGTCCTCCTATTCCTTCCTCCTATCCCAACCTCCTATCCCGACCTCCTATCGCGTCCTCCTATCCAAACCTCCTATCCCGACCTCCTATCCCGTCCTCCTATCCCGATCTCCTATCCCGACCTCCTATACTGGCCTCCTATCCTGTCCTCCTATTCCTTCCTCCTATCCCGAACTTCTATCCCGTCCTCCTATCCCGACCTCCTATCCCGACCTCCTATCCCAACCTCCTATCCCACCCTCCTATCCCATCCACCTATCCCGACCTCCTATCCCGTCCTCCTATCCCGACCTCCTATCCTGTCCTCCTATCCCGTCCTCCTATCTCGACCTCCTATCCCGACCTCCTATCCCGACCTACTATCCCGTCCTCCTACCCTGTCCTCCTATCCCGACCTCCTTTTCCCGACCTCCTATCCCGTCCTCCTATCCCGTCCTCCTATCCCGACCTCCTATCCCGTCCTCCTATCCAGTCCATCTATCCCAACCTCCTATCCCGACCTCCTATCCCGACCTCTCCTCCAGCAGAGAACATGACATCCACATATGGGGTATTTTTATACGCAGAAGAAATGGGGTTACAAATTTTGGGGGGCATTTTCTCCTATTACCTCTTGTAAAAATTGTAAATTTGGCGAAAAAACTGCATTTTAGTGAAAAATTCTGAGCCCTCTAGTGCACCCACAGAGCACTTGACATACACATATGAGGTATTTCCTTACTCGAGAGAAATTTGGTTAAAAATTTGGGGGGGCTTTTTCTCCTTTTACCTCTTGTAAGAATTCTAAAACTTGGTCTACAAGAACATGCAAGTGTAAAAAATGAAGATTTGGAATTTTCTCCTTCACTTTGCTGTTATTCCTGTGAAACACCTAAAGGGATAACATACTTTTTGAATTTTTGACAGTTCCTAAAATGGACAGCAGAGGTCAGCAGAGAGCACTGTGGTCATGACAGTAAAGAATTCCTCAAAGAAAAGCATTTCCTCTGTAGTATATAGCCCCTAAAAAGTACTGGAAAGATTAAGATTTTTTAATTAAAAGTAATTTACAAATCTGTTTAACTTTCTGACACCAGTTGATTAAAAAAAAAGAATAAAAAAAGTTTTCCACGGAAGTACCCCTTTAACCCCTTAAGGACCAGGCCCATTTTGGCCTTGAGGACCAGACCAATTTTATTTTTGCATTTTCGTTTTTTCCACCTCGCCTTCTAAAAATCCTAACTCTTTTATATTTCCATCCACAGACCCATATAAGGGCTGTTTTTTTTTTTTTGTTTTTTTTTTACTTTGTAAATACATCAATTATTTTACCATAAAATGTACGGCGCAACCAAACAAATATTATTTATGTGGGAAAATTGAAAAGAAAACCGCAATTTAGCAAATTTTGGAAGGTTTTGTATTCACGCTGTACACTTTCTGGTAAAAATTACATGTTTTCTTTATTCTATGGGTCAATACAATTAAAATGATACCCATGATTATATTCTTTTCTATAATTGTACCGCTTAAAAAAAAACTCAAACCATTTTAACAAAATTAGTATGTTTGAAATTGCCCCATTTTGACCACCTACAACTTTCTCGTTTTTCTGTATATGGGGTGGTATTATGGCTCATTTTTTGAGCCATGATCTGTAGTTTTTATCAGTACCACATTTGCTTAGGTTTAACTTTTTCTAAATTTTTTATAAATTTTTTGGGAATAAAATGTGACAAAAAAGCAGCAATTTTGGACATTTAAATTTTTTTACGTTTACGCCGCTCACCGTACGGGATAATTAACAACGTATTTTAATAGTTCAGACCTTTACGCACACGGCGATACCAAATATGTGTATTAAGTGCTCGCGATCATGGTGGCACGTAAATGTACGTCGTGGTGCACTAAGTACAACGTCACCATGACGTCCATTTACGTCCATTGTCGTTAAGGGGTTAATGCTTAAAGTGACAGTGGTCAGATGTGCAAAAAAATGCTCTGGTCCTTAATGTCATAATGGGCTGTGTTCTTAAGGGGTTAAAGAGGTAATCCAGCGGAAAACTTTTTTTTTTTTTTTTTTTTTTTCAAAATACTTGGGATTTCTTTTCTGTCATGACCACAGTGCTCTCTGCTGACACCTTTGTCCATTTTAGGAACAGCCCAGAGCAGCATATGTTTGGTCATGATAGAAAATAAATCCAAATACAAAAGATTTCCCTCTGTAGTATACAGCTGCTAATAAGTACTGGAAGGATTAAAAAAAAATTAATAGAAGTACTTTACAAATCTGTTTAACTTTCTGGCATCAGTTGATTTAGAAAAAAAATAAATAAAAATAAAAGTTTTCCACCAGAGTACCCCTTTAATTGTAGTAGAAACAGTGGTAGTAAAAGCAGCAGTATTTTCTTCTTGTAGTACTATAAATAGTAGTAGTACTACTAGTAACCTATTGGACTATTCTGTCTACCATTGTTTTAAGTAGTAATAGTAGTAGTTATATTTTATTCTACCATTGTTAATATTAGATTATTCAGTAGTAGCAAATTCTTATTGTATTATTCTTATTTTCCTATGCAATAGTAGTTCTACTGTGAATATCTTATTTTATTATTATACTGTAAACATTCTTGTAGTTGTAGAAGTTGTCATTTGATTGATAGATTTTATAGATTTTTCAGAATAGTATCACTATTTTTATTATTACTTTTTATTCCCTATTAATAGAATATATTATTGTTATACTCATTATTATTATTATTATTATTATTATTATTATTATCAAACATGTATTTTACTAGTAGTCCCTGGGAACAGTATAAATAGTACCAATAATAAAAACAGATGTTTTCTTAGACTCAATAAGTTTGGCTCAGCATTGGTAGCACAGTAATGAGAGGGTCGGTGAGGATATACCATAGGTGCATATGTGTGAACATTTTGATCTCTCACAGGTACAATTTTCCGAGTTTTCTTTCTGACACAATTAGTGTTGCTGCTTTCTAATGTGTATTACGCTAATGTCAGATATTTCCCCTACTCACATTATAATTTTAGCAGTTCATTTGTATATGGAGGACGCTAATGCGCTTTTAAATTGTGTAATTTTTTTTATACATATATTTTAAATGGCAATTACATCCGATTGAAATCTTTCTCACAGCATGAAGAATTTCCCGTGGAAGGGCCTGTTGCAGCGCCACATGGTTTCACGTAAATTATCATTTTCTTTGTGCGGAGAAAGCCATGAATATATAGAGATAGATGGATTATGGAGGCGGTTATTAGGTGTTATAGAGCACAAATCCAGAGTGTTCTAAGACACATGGAAAATATCTGCTAATAATAGGAAAGGTTTATATATATATATATATATATATATATATATATATATATATATAAACTAGCTGAGTACCCGGCGTTGCCCGGTTTTTTGTACCTAATCCTTGTTGGCGAGGTAAATCAACAAAGTAGGAAGCTTTTGACTTCATATCCCATCCTCATATATTGTTGTCATATCTTCTCCTCATATCCCGCCCCATATCTCAACCTCATATCCTGTCCTCATATCCCATCCTCATATCCCAACCTCATATCCCGTCCTCATAGCCCGACCCCATATCCCGCCCCATATCCCGTCCTTATGTCCCGTCCTCATATCCCGTCCTCATATCCCGTCCTCATGTCCCGTCCTCATATCCCATCCTCATATCCCATCCTCATATCCCATTCTCATATCCCGTCCTCATGTCCCGTCCTCATATCCCATCCTCATATCCCGTCCTCCTATCTTGACCTCCTATCCCGTCCTCATTTCCCATCCTCATATACCGTCCTTATGTCCCATCCTCATATCCCGTCCTCAGGTGGGACTGATTTGTGATTAAGATATTGTAAGCTGACAATAGAAGGGGACGTGGCTTTGTGGGGCTGGGCATGATTTGCAAGACAGACCGATTCACAAAAAGGGTAGATAATAAAAGAGGTGGGGCTTAAACAGTGGGCGTGTCTTTGTGAGATGGGGTGTGGACTATAGTCCACAGTCCTACAGGTCACATCTTCACAGTCCTACAGGTCACATCTTTACATCTCTGCAGGTCACATTTTCACATCTCTGCAGGTCACATCTTCACATCTCTGCGGGTCACAACACATCTCTACAGATCACACCTTCATAGTCCTACAGGTCACAGCTACACAGTCCTACAGGCCACATCTTCACAGTCCTACAGGTCACAGCTTCACAGTCCTACAGGTCACATCTTCATAGTCCTACAGGTCACATCTTCATAGTCCTACAGGTCACATCTTCACAGTCCTTCAGGTCACATCTTCACAGTCCTACAGGTCACATCTTCACAGTCATACAAGTCACATATTCATAGTCCTACAGGTCACAGCTCCACAGTCCTACAAGTCTTATCTTCATAGTCCTACAGGTCACAGCTCCACAGTCCTACAAGTCTTATCTCCACATCTCTACAAGTCACATCTCCACAGTCCTATAACTCACAACTCCAAAGTCCTATTAGTGCAAACCCTAACAGTTCTCTTAGAATACAGCTCATCATTGGGGCCTATTGTTATATAATTACTATGCAACCCTATCTCTTCTATGGATGCCATAACTAGTGAGTGCCATCATCAGGTAAGAATGTGAGGTCCTATTTTGTCCTCTCCTTAAATGACACCTTTATTTAACAAAAATGTGATTCTCATGGCAATAGTTTGAAATGGTCATAAGATATCATCTATACTTTAATGGCCAATCAGAATTAGCGTCTTTCAAATTCCCTCATAATACTTTATGTTTGGCAAGTTTCATCTTGTCGTCTTGAGAGAGTATTATAATCATTTACGACCAGTCATTATATTGTGTTCCCTTCTCAGCTAAGCACTTTATTATGGATTATTTACATTTCTCTACTACATCCTTACTAGCCCAAGTCCCTATAGGAAACATTAACAAGTAACTTGCAGGTTTGTCAGACCGTCCGATATAGACAAGGATCAAGCAGCACAAAGGAAAATTAAGTTTGAAATGATGTTCGCATTTGGCAAGTTTAGCAGAAATGTAATAGTGAACAAGGAGCGGTGTGTCTGGGGGTTTTCCTAATCCTTTTAAAACTCTGCCCAGCAAGTAAGGAACACACATTATAATGTGCATTACCCTCATAATGTATACAATTTATAATTCTGTAGCTGCACCTTGGACCCGGACAGGAGCGTAGCTAGAAACCACAGGGCCCCAATAGAAAAAAATGCCTCGGGCCCCCCTGAGCTCCTGAAACCAAGGACTGTTTGGAGGCCTGCGCCACCACCAGGTGTGTGCTCCTGGTGGGGGCTGGGTTCGCTATATGGTAGGTATGCCACTGCGTTAGGGCACGTTCACATGTGTGTACTTTCTGCTGCAGATCTGCTTCTGCAGATTTTGCTGCTCATTGACTTTAGTGGGTAGCAAGATCTGCAGAAAATACACACGTGTGAACATACCCTTAGGGTAGGGTTACATGTAAAGGATCAGCAGTGTATGTTACGCTGCTGATCCGTCAATGACCTGACCTTATAGTGTGCCTCCAGCTGTTTTCCCCATGTCCCGCTTACAGCAGCACTCTGCTGCTATGAGCCGCTCCGTGATGTCTGTGAGTACACAGCATGTGCCCGTGGCAACTCGCAGGTCCCTGTGTGTCTGCTCGTAGCGGCGGATTGCTGCTGCAAGCAGCACACAGGGTAGAAAACAGCTGAAGGCACCCTATAGGTTCAGGTCCTCTGCGGATCCGCAGCGCAAAATACGCTGCGGATCTGTTACATGGGAACCTACCCTAATGTTAATCATTACAAAATGTTTTATAATAATAAAACATTATAAATTTTTTTCTATAAGTTAAGACATTTACTGTAAGGGTGCGTTCCCACCTGGCATATACGCAGCGTATTTCACGCTGTGCAAAATTTAAAGCAGCAGCGGGAACTGTGCTGCGTATTCCTTGCTCACTATACACACAGGGCTTTCCGGCGGCAGCCCTATGTGTGCAGTGAGTTTTGGAGGCGGAGCCGCGTGTCACAGGCATGGCGGCACACGGCACACAAAACTCACTACACACATAGGCTGCCGCCGGAAAGCCCTGTGTGTATACTGAGTAAGGAATACGCCAAGTATTTCCCACTGCTGCCGTAATTTTTGTGCAGCGTGAAATACGCTGCGCATACGCCAGGTGGGAACGCACCCTAAGACAGTGTTTTCCAACCAAGGCGCCTCCAGCTGTTGCAAAACTACAACTCCCAGAATGCCAAAACAACCTTTGTCTGTCCAGGCATGCTGAAAGTTGTAGTTTTACAACAGCTGAAGGCACCATGGTTGGATATCACTGGCTTAAGGTATCTGAGGATGAAACTGGTTGTGTGAGGTCACTGAAACATTGTACTGATTTTTGCACCATGAAATAAATTCCAATTTCTTTGGGACATTTTTGCCAACTGGTGTGCCGCATTTGTCTCTATGCTAGATAGATAGATAATAGATAGATAGATATGAGATAGATAGATAGATAGATAGATAGATTAAAGACTTATATTTTCTACTACACTACAATAGATGCCCCAGACGATCTTTCTGAGGGAATATTGTTCTAAAATATTTTATATTATTAATGACCAAATATTCAGCATTATTCACACAGTTGTACAAAGGTTCTCTCACTGGACTATTCTATAGCAATAAATATACATATATTCATTAGTATTGGATCTTTCATGGCGCATTGGACTATAATACGTATATTACTATCGGGCTATAGAGTCCTGTTTTTCCTTTCATACCTTTATGTTCCTTTTTGCATCAATCACCATTAATGATCCTCTATGACAGGTGTCCACCAGAGCTGACATTATGCGCCGCTTACATGGGCTGTATACACGTCTTAGCTACAGTAGCTAATTACCAGCTATTGTCCTGTGTAATCAGCCATACCGTGTTCAGAGTGGCCCCCCGCAGCTTCCTTTCATGCAGGAATTCATGTGTGTAGATCTGCAGTCGCACCTCACAAGGGTCAAAGTTTTTTTTTTTTAAAGCTTCTATTCTCAGAGCTCCATTAACCTTTGGCAAAGAAAGTAAATCTCAGATGTGTCACTTAAAGGCATGTCCCATTTTTCAACTATTTGCAGTTTTCCACACTTAAAAT
Organism: Hyla sarda; assembly: GCF_029499605.1. Taxonomy (NCBI): domain Eukaryota; kingdom Metazoa; phylum Chordata; class Amphibia; order Anura; family Hylidae; genus Hyla; species Hyla sarda. Next base: position 561,987,768 of record NC_079189.1, on the reverse strand, counting down.
TCACATATCACGTGCAGTCACTTTGGAAATTATTTTCTCAATTTTTTTCAGATGATGTTTCCTTCTCTTCACAAATACAGTATATTTCATGCTGCGGATGCACTGACGGCAGTCACAAGAGCAAACTCCCTTCTGTGGCTGGGTAACTTTGCGTGTTTGCTTGTAGTGGACACAAAGAGCTACTTAGCTGCAGCAGAGAGCTCGCTCTTGTGAATTGCGTTGGCGCATCCGCAGCATAAAATATACTGCTGATGCAGTATGTGTGACCGTACCCTAAAGCTGAATTCACAATTCTGCAGGTCCCTTTATTTTTACAGAGAGCAGCGGCATCATGATAGTTCATATAATGACAGTTCCACAGTCAGAGCTAAATTTTTAGATCACATGTCTGACAACAAGGCGGAGCAAACTTGCTGTTAGGTTATTCCATCAAAGTTGTAGTACTAGCCTTATTATATGGAACATTGGGGCCTTTAAGACGCACAGGCCCCAAGACCCCTATAGTTACTCTCTTGGATGTAAAGGCTTCACTTAAAGTGGTTTTTCAGGAATTAGTCCACAGGTTAGTCTAGGTTCACATTTCCGTTGTGCTTTGTCCCATCCTGGGTCTGTTCGGCTCCTCTATTTTTGTGGAGAACAGTCCCAAACCGGGTTGGAGCAGAACTAACACTATTGTGTCACCACAGGGTCCTGACAGATCCCTTTGTCTTGAATGGGGTCTGTCAGGGATCTGGTAGTTTACCAAAGTTTAGCTGAGAAGAAAAATTGTGCATGCACCATTTTTCTTCTCCACTAAACTCCAGTCCTTACGTTAGACTTGTTTGGGAGCTCCATATAGTGGAACCCATAGGCAATGTAAACTTAGTGTAATGGCAAGGTATTGTGCACAGGTGGCAAGGTATTGTGTACAGCCAAGAGCTTGGAAGGGCTACATGGTAGTGGTGGTTGGGGGGGGGGGTTCAATATTAGCTGCTATCCTAGCTGCCCTGGTTGTTATACCTACAGTAAACCAGATGTGTTACCTCAAGTATCTAGTTCTATACTTATGATCTCCATTGTGTATGAAATAACATGAGGTTCTGAAGTTCACAAGATTGATGTTGGCACCTAGCATGGCGGGCAGGAGCAGTGGAATACCTCACCAGTTTTAGGTAGAGCTTTTCCTTCACTCTCTTGTCATTAATCTTAATATATTTAACCTGACATTCTCAATCCATCTCCGGCATGTTTCCTCCAGCTCAGCTTTTGCGGTTATTTGTGGAACAGAAATCAAAACTTCCAACATCTAACCAGTTACCCTTTGATTTACACTTCTATAAATCTTGCTCCCGGTGTGCGGTAAAGGACATACAAGGAGCAGATGGACTGAGTGAAGGACTATTTTTCTTGGCTGGAAAGTTCTTCTTGTCTTTGCAACTTCAGTTATTTATTTGTCGTTGATTGGTCTTAGAACTTCAGTGCTATTGGAAACATGTAACCCCCAAATTATGATGCCCCATGGGATCTTGGCCCGTTCCACTGAGATGCAACAAATGTCCCAAATTTTCTGCACAGTTCTTCCCTGTAGGAGTGCAGTCTTGGCCAAATCTATGTCTGTGTTAAGGTTTGCAGAGTCTATAATTTGTGGGGACTCATAGGCAATATCAAGAAAAGAAAATATCAGCTTCACCTATTTGACTTCAGCAAACCAAGAAGATATTCTGTACATTGATATGTTTGGAAAAACTGCTTTAGTAAAAAGATTCACAGTAGCATCACATGGCAAGAAAGTAAAAGCTGCTTACGTGTTTCAGACTGCGTCTTAGTCCTGAATTTGCCTTATTTTGTGTGTAAAATGTGCCAGATGTTTTGAAAAAGTAGCACATCACATATTTTCATAGGAACTTTTCTTTGTTTGCACAAGGTGTGCCAAATTTTTTAAAAGAGGTGTGGCCTCAGAAAAGGGTTGGATGAGGGGGAGCTCAGACATCTTATCGTGGGAGTCCTGCCGCTGGGGACCCCGGTGATCTTGCCCGCAGCACCCCGTTTGTAATCAGTCCCCGGAGTGTGTTTGCTCCGGGTCTGATTACTGTCGATCACGGGGCCGGTGGCATGTGACCTCACGCCTCGGCCCCCGTGTGACATCACGCTCCGCCCCTCAATGCAAGTCTATGGGAGGGGGGCATGGCAGCTATCACGCCCCCTTCCGTAGGCTTAATTTTAGGGGCGGAGCGTGACGTCACACAGGGGCGGAGGCGTGATGTCACACGCCGTCGGCCGTGTGGTCACCGCTAATCAGACTCGGAGCAAACACGCTCCGGGGACTGATTACAAACGGGGTGCTGCGTGCAAGATCATGGGGGTCCCCAGCGACGGGACCCCTGCGATCAGGCATCTTATCCCCTAGCCTTTGGATAGGGATAAGATGTCTAAGCACCGGAGAACCCCTTTAAATTGTGTTAAATTTTCAAAAGTCTGGGGCAATTTTAGACTGCCTAGTTCAAGTAAAACTTTTTGTTGTTTTTGATATGTCCCCCCCATCTGAAAAATGTAAGCAACACATTTTTTACGTGATGCTTTCAAGGATTTTATAGTTTGAGAAGTCAAGTTCTTATAGTTCTCACAATGGATTGCTTAAAGGTGCAGTAAGTTTCAACCCTTGAGTTTTTTGTTTGTCTGAATTTATTTATGTTGTCTAAATAGATCCGAATGTTGTACTGCTTAAAGGGGTACTCCACCCCTAGACATCTTATCCCCTATCCAAAGGATAGGGGATAAGATGTCTTATCGTGGGGGTCCTGCTGCTGGGGACCCCCGCAATATAGCATGCAGCACCCACCTGTATCTGCTTCTGGCAGTGCTGGAGGTTCTGGCTCCCGACCATGGGAACGGAAGATTGTGATGTAATGACTCCGCTCCCGTGTGATGTCATGCCCCACCCCATAGGCTTGCTGTCACGCCCCCTCCCATAGGCTTGCATTGAGGGGGTAGAGCATGACATCACACGGGGGTGGAGCCGTGATGTCACAATGCTCCGGCCCCGTGATCGACAGTAATCCGACCCGGAGCGAACATGGGTCCCAAGCGGCAGGCGCGATCAGGCATCTTATCCCCTATCTTTGGAAAGGGGATAAGATGTCTAAGCGCCGGAGTACCCCTTTAACTTTATAGCAGTCAGTGATGCTTTTTTTTTGGAGACCTACAGTATAGAGTATATCTAGTTATGTAGAGTCTATAGAGTATGTCTAGAATTCCAGCTGTCATTATCCACCATAAGGGGGAGCTTAGAACCCTTCTGCACATATGGAACATATTGCAATAATAGACAGCAAGCTCTCCTAGATTCTCCTAGATAAGTAAGAAATGGGTAATGCAGATACTGAAGGTAGTTTTTGGGTTTTGAAGCAGATGAAAGAAGTATTCAAAAAAAAAATTTTTTTTTTCTCAACTCATTCCAGTCTTCACCATGAAGTGTCATGGAGCTAGAGAGGGAGGTCTCAGAAATATGAGAAGGAGTCATAGTAATGGGTTGATAGTAGACATATCATTTCTTTGGAATCCTATACGGCTTGTACAGTATATATGAAGTTTCTATATCATTGCTTGAATACATACAGTATATGAACCCTGTAAGTAACAATTTCCTTATTTGCAATTTTTTTTCAAAAATATTCAAATAACATTTTTAGAGCAACGGTCGTAACTGAAAAAAAAAAAAAACTTTTGACATGTCCTATTGTGGGGGTCTAAGAACTCAATGACGAGAATGAGTAGGGAGAACTGGACGGTCCCATAGAATTAAGTGGCAAGTCCATCCATGCCACATTACAAAAAGCTGGTAAAGAGCTCTTAATGTGCCCTTCTCCAGGCTCATTTTCTGATACATTTCGGTCAATGCACGACCTTTATCATGGACATGGGTAAGGTCATGTATTGACTGAAACATGTCGGGTTATAGTTCTTGTGTCCATGGATGTAAACATTATTAATGTTCAACAAACCAAAGTTTTACTGAAGTTTCATTCTGCTTGGTCATTCCTCTTGTAAAAACTTTGCATGTGGATTAGTGGCCGGGACTGCAGGCTATCCGTGCAAGAGGAACGTCATGGAGGGTGAGAGCTGGTGTGCACTGTTTATTTGTCTGCTATATTAGTTCTTCATGTGAGGTTTAGGAGTAGATTTTGATGTACCCTGGTGTGGATGTTTTACCGTGTTTATTATACAAAAGCTACAGATTATTATGTATTTTTCCATATACTCCCCCCCCCCAATATGCAACAAGAGGCCAATTTTGTAGATAATAACAGCTTGTTAGTACTTTTTCCTGTATGCAATCGCTCAGAGTATTTCAGAAAATTCTCTTCCTTTTAGCGAGTGTGGGTACATCTCTCCAGACGTAAAGCTGCTATATTTTTATACCCACTAATCTACCTCTGCCTTTCATTTTCCCCCCCCTTGATCTGCAGAATCCTTTATGCTCTGTTCTTTCTCCGCTACGCGCGCCACAGCAGGACGTAAGAAACACACGTTTGCACAAAGGCAAATTCATTTGTTACCGCTGTAAGGCAGGAGCTGAGATTTGGGGGCTTTGCTGCTTGTGACAATCAGCGATCAGGATATGGAGTTAATTTAAATGTTATGTACTAAGGCATACATTAAGGCAATGTGAACAGTGCCTCAGTGTGTAGGCTCACACATGATCAAGGTGTATTGGGTAATTGCTTAAATAGTAAAGCCTGACCAAACTTTTACTTTGGTTGTGCTGCCTACACAATTACTATATATATATATATATATATATATATATATATATATATATATATATATATATTCAGTTATAATAAATGTGTATATATATATATATATATATATATATATATATATATATATATATATATATATATAGTAATTGTGTAGGCGGCACAACCAAAGCAAAAGAAGATAAAGTTGTGGGGTGCAAGTAGGAGGTCCCAGACGCAGAGCATATATGTAGATCCAAATAGTTGATGGAAAATGCACCAAAGTGCTTTATTGACCCATGCCAGAAAGGTGGATACAACCTTGTTTTTGCCATCAACTTGTTGGGTGTGCTGCTGGACGTTTTTGCATTTTCGTCTATATATATATATATATATATACATATATACATGGGAGAATGATAGCTCCGTACTCGCTATGAGTGATGGTAGGATCCTACGGGAGTCTATGGGGCCCTACTTTAACTTTATTCATTTTATATCTTATCTAGACACTCATAGAGTAATTGTATGGTGTATTGTGATGCAATTAGAAGAATCTATTTTGGGAGGAAATCTCTCCCTGGCATGGAAAAACATAGGGATATACCAGAAATGCCACACAGGGGCACAAGAAGGGGCACATGTAGCTCCATAGTATGAAGTTGTAGAGGCCTTTAAGTGCCACAGGACAGTACAGGTCTGAGAGTTGTTGGAAAGCATGTTAGTCCTGTCAAATTGAACTCAGTTGTTATCAGTTTTTACACTCCTCTTGCAATTGGTCTGGATATATCGTTTATTTTTTTTTTAGTTAGATATTCTTAAATGTAATTTTAGTTTACACACGTTTTTTTCTTTATATCCATTTCTATACATAAAACAATAAATAAAAAAAACACACATATTTTATATTGCCATGTGCATAATGACCTTAATAATAAAAACGTATTTTTTATTTATCCCGCAAATTTGAAAAAATATATAAAAATACATGACTGTATTATATGACATGTATTTTGTTTATCCTCCTCCCCCCCAAAAAAAATAAAAGAATAGGTTCAAAAAGTCAAAATGGTATCAATGGAAACAAAAAAAACTAAAAAAGTTATGAATCTTGTAATTATTTATTGATGTTTTTATTGGGGCAAAAAAACAAACATAATACCTTACATAAATATGGTATATCTGTAATTGTACTGACTGATTAAAGAGTATAACTTGTCCCACAAAAAATCAAGCCATCGTATAGCTTTCTTGATGGAAGTAGAAAAAAGTTACGGCACATGAAGGGAAAAAAAAATTAAGAAAAACAGTAATAAAAGAACGTATAAGCTCAAAGCAATGGGAGCATTAGATGGACCCGCATCAAATTTTATAAATTTCTTTTGCAATGACCACTTTACCTGCATTGTGCAAAGCAAACGTGAATATAAGTCCAAGTGTAGGTCCAAACAGTAAATATAAAAGTTTCCCATAGTGGTGTCTGGGTGGTTGTAATTTACTGTACAGCTCTGGAGGAGAAAAAGAAAAGATAATTACAAGATGAAGGATTGAGAGTAATACCTCCGACTGCAAATTATATCCTGCGCCAGAGGCCGGGGTCAGGGAAATATATTGAGGGAATCATTCATGATGTAATGCTAAAACTAAATTGAGTTACAGGCATTCATTATGATTTCCAGGAGCCGTTCATTATCCTTTGGTGACTATTATGGTCAGTGCTGTCCCAGGATTCCTGAGGAATATGTCACATAGGGGACCAGTAGTAGGACCGGAGATGGTCGAGAGCTGTGGTGTTTTAAGTGCGTACTAATTGTTCAGAATTTTTTTGGTTCTATAAGTAGTTTAAACGTCTGTGATAAGATCCATTGCGATAAAAGGGACCTGTGACTCCAAACAGAAGCCCCTGAGTTGACCTCTTGAGACTCAGGTGGTTACATGTCATCTTTCCTTTTGATAGTAGTGTAAAAAAATTCCCTTTATTACATTTTAAGACAGATAAACAGGTTACATGTATGTCACGTTTCGATCAACGGGCTCATTTTAAAGCTTTGAAAAAATTATGGGAAAATTCTTAGCAGATCTATAAAAAAAAGCAATTGACATTTAAGTAACAGTATGATTTGGGATTACACTCGGTGTTTTACTAATAATAAAAAAAAAATAAGTTATAGGGAAACATGGCAATTTATAGGGAAATATAAAACTTATTTTGTAGTTTTTGTTTTTTTGCCATTTTGTGAAATTTTTAGGCTCATGGATAGAGTTGTCCAAAATGACATGAATAAATCACATGACTTGTAACCAAAAAAAAATAAAAATACGGAGGAAAAAAAAATGAAAAAACACCAAGATAAAGAATCATTTATTTTACAAAAAGGCCAGGAAAACTGCACATTGTGGATGCAAAATGAGGAGGAAGTTTTTTGTGATTTTTTTTTCAGACCAAAGAAAAAAAAAAATCACCAGACAGTTGTGTGATTCATTGCAGCCAATGCACTACGTGTTACGTATAAAGCCTGATGGGCTGTATTTGTGCGAGGGGCGGAAGAAATTATCGCTCCCTGCACTTCCAGGTGGGGCTTATTGGGAACAGGTGGGGGCGTGTGTATATAACTTCCCCCTCTCCTACAGGGGCGGAGCACGTGTCGTTTGTGGAACCCTCCCAACCCTCCCTTATCTTATTCCTTCACTATAGTGCATGCCCTCTATAGACGTGCCCTCATTGCGCGGTTATGGCACAACTCAGACCGCTATGCTAGGGTAAGATCTTGTATAGGTATGTAGGCAATCTTTCCTGTCACTAGTACACGTATGGAGCCCCGAACACAAATAACTTTTACAAAACTGTGCAATAAAAAATAGGAGTCCCTGGCTCTGGCTCTTCATCTGTTATCCACAATGAAGTGGAGCTACAAAAAGAGTCTGTCCCTCTGGAGGACCTGGCATGTGCATGTATTACAGGACAGCCCATTGATTTCAATTAGAACTGTGTAATACCTCATTTCTCCTGTGGCGGTGCTGCAGAGGATTCAATCACTTTTGGTCAAGTACTTTACAGATTACAGATGATCTTCGATAGTCCAATCACCACAAAAATTAAACTGTACCAACAATACGTGGCCCCACAACAGTTACCTCGGTTGCCATCCAATTGGTTGTGACTTTGGCGTTCCCCTAGAAAACATACCATGTCCCTGCAATGCTTACAAGAAGAGTAAATAGTGACACTAGTACAGCACCAGTTTTTTTTTTTTTTATCTGTATACTGTAAAGTACTGTAAAGCATGTGGGAGGGGGTTGTTAGGGGTTTGAGAACCCCTTTAGTTTAAAGACCCCTCTTAAGAAAATGCATGATTTTCAAGTAGTGCTGCATGACTGCATGTAACTCAGCATGAGTTGAGAAGGAATGGATGGAATGCTATACATAATATAGTTACATGTAACATTTTAGATTTATAGAGTAATGCTATATATAAAGAAGGAAAACAAATAATTGTCTTTGCTGCCCAGACTGCTCATCATTATGACGTAGGCTGGGGTAACAATACATGCATGCTATATTTGGACCCTGGCTGTTGTCAAGTCTTGATGATCAGTTTGGACAATGATATGTAACAAAATGTATTAAAATTGAGTTAATTAAATAAAAATAAAATCAATTCACTTCATCCAATGCTCCAAGAATAGACGGACAGTCCCTTTACATGATAAGTAAGATAATCCAAACTCATAGAAAAAGTAGTGTAAAGTCTGACAAATAAGAAATAGATTCATAGACATTTACAGTAAGACAAGATTTCCATTGAGGAGGTCACATGACATGTCCTGTCCACACCAATGACCTTAACTGCAAGAGCTGTGGTCAAAACACTGCATGTATCGGTTTAGCCCCAGCCCTTGCATGGTCATAGATATGGTCAGCATGCACAAGTGCAGCTGTAAAAATAAATTCTATATCTTTATGAAATATGGAGATGTAGCAGAGATGTATATATTGAAGGCTAGGGCTACATTGCAACTTTCTGTAGTGCTAACAATTGATTTATCAAGGTGCAGCTACAATCCAAATGCACTGATATCTGTCAATCTATCGATCTATCGATCGATCGATATATGCACCCGCTATGATATCACTATGAGTTACCTCAAACTTAATGTATTTAGTCAGACTTAGCTCTGCTACATTGCTTCATACTTTCTTAAGTATATACATGACTTTACAGTATCTATTTCTATAGTTAGTTTTCTGCATGGTTTCTAGTTATTTGCTGCATGTCTGCATGATACTCTATGCTCCCAGATGAGCAAGTAGCACTAAGTGACCACAGACCTGAACCTTGGGGGCTGCACTGAGTCTCCAGCAGAACTGTCACCTTCATGGGAGTGAAGCATCCAGTACAGCGACACCTGCTGGCCACAGTCCACATTCTGCATACTCCTTATCAATCGGAAAGACCTCAACATTATTTGTTAGGGGATATTAAGAAATAATAGAATAATCTATTGTTGACTTTCAGTCATTAGAAAAGCAGATATACAATTATAGAGGTTTTCCAGGAAATTCTTTTGCGATTTGTGGAGGTCTGACCCACTAGGATTTCCAGGGATCAAAAAAGGTACAGTGCAGAAAGTGAATAGGTAGACTTGTGTAAAAACTGGTTACAAAGTTTAGACAAATGTAAGAATGACTCTTGAATATAGATTTTCTTTCTGTTGATTTCAAGATGTTGGCTTATAGTTTTGTTTTTGTTTTTAATCGTATTTTATTGACCAACACATAGGCACAAAGAGGTGGTGTCAGGGGTGGTGGTGGCGGCGGGGGGTCTTGTGAATTATGACAGGCATCTTGTACACCGGTCTAACGTCAAAGTTTGCTGATGCAATATGCACCAGATTTATTAAAAGGGTTATCCAGGATTAGAAAAACAGAGCTGATTTATTCCAGCACCACACCTGTCCCTTGTTTGTGTCTGGTTTTACATTGCAGTTTCATTGATGTTAATGGAATTGAGTTGTAATACCCCACACAACCCGAGTACAGGTGAAGAAGAAGAATCCAGCACTTCAATAGTCCATAAAATCTTTATACTTTATTTATACTTCATACACTTCTTAAACAAGATAAGACAAGATTGACGTGTTTCAGCACGGGTTACTCTTTAATCATTAGCTATGACTGAGGGGTAACCCCTCCAATACAAGCCAAGCCTTATGACTAAAATGTTGAAACTCGTCAAGCTTATCTTGTCTCGGCTTGTTTGGATGATAAATGTCCCACCTTTGCGTTCCACACTGATCATGTAACTGCTTATTCCTGACAGCACACCATGTGGCAAACGGTGGTATTGCAAGTAAAAAAAAAAAAAAATCTTTACATGCAGTGATGATTAGAAACTCTTGTGAAGAACTTGACAGCAATATAAAAAGTGAAATAATATGGTTTTTGGTAAGATGCGACTGTGGCATCCTTTTGCATTTGGTTACTAAACATCATCAAAAGTGAAGTACCTTTTATTACATATCCTTGTACCGGAGGACTGAAATCATCTATTGATCTAAATGAACAGATAGAATGCACGCAGCGCACTTTTGCATGTTGTGTACATTGTATGCTTTTTCTGTCTGACAGGGCTGAGTCACAACTATCACGTGGGTCTGTGATGATTATTTCACGGATGCTGAATAAACATATTACATAAACTCCACTGCTCTTGTGTGAAATACTGTACTATATATAGCAGTTGTTTCCTTGGTATTCACTGTATAAACTGTGTCCTGCACTGAGCTTCTTATGTTGATGTAGCAGAGCGGAATCTGCCGCTACACTCTGCCATCTCTCTCTCCCCTTAGGTGACAACCATATATTCTATGCTAAAGTGTAACTCTGAGAAAGACCCCATAACCAGCAGCTTCGTAGCCCAAGACGACAGGGATTAGAATACGGATTTGTTGGTGGTGGTCATGGCCTTTTGTGGGTTACAACACAACTCCATCCATTTATATTAGTTGCTATGCAGCATAATCCAGGGAGAAGAACACAGTGATATATGGCCATGTAACCCATGTAGCCACAGTGGCTCAGGGAGGGGGCCTCTGTATACTGGGCTATACTGGCACCTCCAATTTGTTGCTTGCTCATTGCTCCCTCCAGCTCCTCCTCCTGTACTGACGATATTGCTGTATATTAGGGCAGTATAAGGATATTACTTCTATTGCATTATATGGAAAGAACTATATGTGTCATATATACCTATATATCATCATATATACCTTTAAAAATGTGCAATATAGATTTGTATAGTTATAGTTTTATATGCACTCGGTTGTTGGAAGTTGATGGGGGCATGGTTAGGTTTTTACGAGAGCCTTTGCACTTTATTTGCAGACTGTGCAGACTGTGTTTGCCCTTGTTTGCAAAATGATGGCATTTTACTGAGAAAAGTTGGCATACTGCTCTACTACTGGAACTACATTAGAGTGAATTTCCACTTTAATATTTTTGTATACTGTCACTGTAATTTATTAGATAAAGCCAGAAGTGTATTCAAAAGGAATGGGAAATATAAAGGAAGGACTTTTACGTCTATTTCCTACTGGATACACTTCTGGCTTTGCCTCAAAAACTGCAGAGACAAAAATCCAAACAAACTGCGGAAAAGTGGAAACACAACCTTAAGACACTGCATACCCCAGGGCTTACTGCATGGCATATATTCTAGTGCACTGACAATATACAGTATTATAACCTGCAGGGGTTTTTACATAAAACCTATCCTGTAGTCCTCAAGGTCAAATCCCAGTTGATCCATAGTCAATCACCAATAGATGGCCTAAGGATATCCTAAGGATAAGCCATCAGTGCATTCTCATAAAAAATGTCTGGTGCATGGTACAATGCATATTATGCATGAATACATTGCATTGAGGCTGATTGCTGCAATACTGGCATATAACCTGAATGACTGCAGTGTATTGGGATTGTACATACATTGAGATGATGCATATACATTGCATGACTGCACTATTAAAGTCACATGTTATATACAATATCATATACATTGTAGCACTATTAAAGTTGCATGGTATATACAATAGAATACATACATTGCATGACTGCACTATTAAAGTTGCATGGTATATACAATATAATATATACATTGCATGACTGCACTATTAAAGTTGCATGGCATATACATTATAATTTACATTGTAGCATTATTAAAGTTGCATGGTATATACAATATAATATATAGATTGCATGACTGCACTATTAAAGTTGAATGGCATATACAATATAATATACCTTGTAGCATTATTAAAGTTGCATGGAATATGCATTATAATATATACATTGCATGACTGCACTATTAAAGTTGCATGGTATATACATTATAATATACATTGTAGCAACATTAAGGTTACATTGTATATACAATATAATATACACATTGCATGACTGCACTATTAAAGTAGCATGGTATATACAATATAATATATAGATTGCATGACTGCACTATGAAAGCTGCACGGTATATACATTATAATATATACATTGCATGACTGCACTATTAAAGTTGCATAGTATATAAATATAAATTGCATCACTGCACAATTAAAGTTGCATGGTATATACATTATAATATACATTGTGGCATAATTAAAATTGCATGGTATATACATTATAATAAATACATTGCATGATTGCACTATTAAAGTTGCATGGTATATGCAATATAATATAGATTGTAGCACTATTAAAGATGCATGGTATATACAATATAATATATATGTAGATTGCCTGACTGCACTATTAAAGCTGCATGGTGTATACATTATCGTTTATACATTGCATGACTGCACTATTAAAGTTGCATGGTATATACAATATAATACAGATTGTAGCACTATTAATGTTTCATGGTATATACAATATAAATTGCATCACTGCACTATTAAAGCTGCATGGTATATACATTATAATATTTACATTGCATGACTGCACTTTTAAAGCTGCATGGTATATACATTATAATATTTACATTGCATGACTGCACTTTTAAAGCTGCATGGTATATACATTATAATATTTACATTGCATGACTGCACTTTTAAAGCTGCATGGTATATACATTATAGTTTATACATTGAATGACTGCACTATTGAAGTGGCATTGTATATACAATATACTATACATTGTAGCTCTATTAAAGCTGCATGGTGTATATAATACAATATAATACATACATACAATATGGTGCCTAATATACTGCATGAATGTACTGCATAGGGGTTGCCATTCATGGTACAATATACTGTTCCCATTGCATTTGGGCTCATTATTAGTACATTACCTGCATAGCTATTGTTTATTGTATTGTGATTGAATTCTGTGATATATACAAAACCTGCACTCCTGCACTGTATTAAGATTGGATTTTATAATGTATACAGGAACCAGTATGGCTATAGGCAAAATAGGCAGCTGCCTAGAGCGCCCTCTTGATGGGGGGCGCTGCTGTAAGAAAGAAAGCACCCGCCGCTCATCCGAAGCACCCGCCCAGCCAGCACCACCATTGCACCCAATCCCCCTGAACCCCCCCCCCCCCCCCCGTACCATAATAATCAGCATTTTTTCAGCCTGCTGGAGGAGTGCAGTGCCCCCTCCAAGGCCAGACAGGCAGGTCAGGTCCGTCCAGCATCCTGACATTGTGCGTGACTCCATACATCCTTCCTATTTGTTACTGTGTGTCACCCCAGTAGTAAAATTGAGCATGTCAATGGGTAGAGCCAATTGGTGGGGTCAAGGGGCAGCAAAATTAGCCTAGGGTGGCAAAAATCCTTGCACCAGCCCTGACAGAACATGCAATACCCTGCATAACTGCAATTTTGGATAGTACAATTTGTACAATAAACTATATGACTGCATTGTGTTGAGGATGGAATCTATGCATACTGTACAGACAGTAGAATCTATAGGACTGTGCTGTATTAATATTGCATGGTACATTATATGCAGTACAGATCTTGACTGCAATGTATTAAGTCTGATGGATAATACAACGTAGAATGCGTGCAGCCCCAATGCATTGAGTTTGGATGGTATATAAACTGTGTTAGGTCTAAAATGTTGCATTAAACTTGCATAGACTTGCATTGAGGGAGGGTCGTGATATCATGAGGGGGCGGGGCTATGACGTCACAAGCTCCCGCCATCGGATACAGCGTTCGGAACAGTTTGTTCCAAACGCTGAGCAGCGGAGTAGACCTTTAAGAATACTTTGTGTATACTTTTAATGTAGCGCAGTCATTGTCCTGCTATGAACATTATATAGTGTAGTAACTAACTTCATGACACTATTGACTCTATAGTGTAATGAGATTGGGTAATCTAGTCTGGATTGTTTATAGTATGTATATCTGATGGTATAAAACAAATATCACTGAATTTAAACTGAATACCAAATAATCTACATTGGAGGCAATATAAACCATGACTTTATAGTACATACATGGCTATAGTAGATACATAGTAGATGGGGTCTGATACAATGAATTAAGATTAAAAACAATATAATCTGCCTGGCTGCTTTATATAAAGTTGAAATGAAGATCGTATAATCTACATGACTGCATGCACTGAGATCGCATTGAAGATAATCTGCATTCACCAAGCCTGCATAAAAGACAATATAATCTGCATGACTGCATGTGCTGAGATCACATTGAAGATAGTAACATAGTTCATAAGGTTGAAGAAAGAACAGAGTCCATCAAGTTCAACCTATATCCCTAATGAGCCCCTACTGAGTTGATCCAGAGAAAGGCAAAAAAAAAAACTCATACCATAGGTAAAAAAAATTCCTTCCCGACAAATATGGCATCAGAATAAATCTCTGGATCAATGTTCTGTCCCTATAGATCTAGTACACATAACCGGTGATGTTATTATTCTCCATCCAGCCCTTTTAACAGAGTTAACCATGACCACCTCCTCTGGCAGAGAGATCCATGTTCTCACTGCTCTTACAGTAAAGAACCCCCATCTATGCTGGTGTAGAAACCTTCTTTCCTTTTAGAGTATGCCCCCTTGTTATAGATACATATAATAATATTTGCATGACTGCATGCACTAAGATTGCATTGAAGATAATATAATATGCATGGCTGCATGCACTGAGATTGCATTGAAGATAACATAATCTGCATGACTGCATGCACTGAGATCACATTGAAGATACTACAATATGCATGACTGCATGCACTGAGATCACATTGAAGATACTACAATATGCATGACTGCATGCACTGAGATCGCATTGAAGATAATATAATCTGCATGACTGCATTCACTAAACTCGCAGAGAAGACAATATAATCTGCATGACTGCATGCACTAATATTGCATTGAAGATATTATAATATGCATGACTGCATGCACTGAGATCACATTGAAGATAATATAATCTGCATGGACTGAGATTGCATTAAAATTCATGTAAACTGCATGACTGCATGCACTAAATTTGCATTAAAGATAATATCATCTGCATGACTGAGTGCACTGAGCTCACACTGTATATAATATCATATACAATATATTCTGCATGAATGCACCAACTAAGGTTCCATTGAAGATAATTTGCTTGACTGCATGGAGTGAGGTTGGATGCTAGGGAATGAAATCTGTGCAACCATAAATTTTGGATGTATTAAGAAGTGTATCAAGGACTGTGATATATATATATATATATATATATATATATATACAGCAACAGAAGAATACAGCAGCACACTGCTAGCACCAAGATATAGATAAAACATGAGTATATAGATAAAACATGAAAAGCTATACAGCTATGGTGCAATAAATGGAAATATAAAATTATGAAATTATGAAATGGTGAGGTACTTAGCTTGCAATTTGGCAGCCAAATAGCTTGGACCATCCCACCACGGTAAGGTGACCTCATTGGGACGGACCCTACACTATGAATATGCCTCTGTGTGATCAGTTCAGCAGGCACTGCAAGTCCTGAAACATCCAAGACACCTTATATACACCTGATAGAGGTGGGTGGGGTGCAAGAGCCAACATAGAGGTATCCACTCCCCCGTATGTTTAATACAGACAAAGGATAAGTTAGCAAGCACTATTGATTCCAAACTATTATATGGACCTGGCTTACAGGTGCACGCTGCTGGGCTAAATATACATTTAGCCCAGCAGCATGCACCTGTAAGCCAGGTCAATATAATGGGACATACTGCCCTGCTCTATGTACGTTGAATGCTTTTATATAACCTTTGGCTGTCCGGGCATGCTGGGAGTTGTAGGTTTGCAACAGCTGAAGGCACCCTGGTTGGCAAACTCTGCTCTACTCTATGTATGTTGCATGCTTTATTGTAAACAGTGCGATTGCATTATATTACAGTTTAATACTGTATGTTCTGCCATTGTTTGAGGTTTGATGGTAAAATATAAAATCTGCAGTTCTGGATTCATGTTATAACCTGCATGAATTGAGGTTTAACATCATATCATTTGCATGACTGCGTTGTACTGAGGTTGAACGGTAGAATAGATCATCTGCACCCTTACCTTATATTTAGATTGGATTCCATCTAAACTGCATGAACCTAATGTATGTACCGTAGGTTTCATGCAATATATCTTTCTTAAAGAGTACCTGTCATCTCCCACAAAAAAAAATGTATATGTTACACACACCTAATCCTGATCATGTACATTTTTATGTGTCTAGCCTCTATATTTCTCTCACAAATACCTTTTATCTGTTGCTCACTTGGTTTGCCATCTTGTGCTTTGGAGGGGGGATGTCATCACTCTGCATGACTCCTCTTCCTCCCTGAGTCTGCTGAGCTGTGCTGGGTCTCTCCATCCAATCACTGCAGGCTGCTCTGTAACCCTTTTCTCTCTGTTTACATGCTGCAATTTGATAGGACAGGAGTGAGCACAGAGAAGTGCTTGTCCAGCCCTCAGTTACAGGACTTTGTCCTAGCCTGTGCTTCAGCTGGGACAAAGATGATGCTGCAGCCGGACAGGATTATGTTCTGGACAGTATGAGGACCCCTAGTGGTCTTTTTCTTTATAAGCCATGATTTCTTTAAAAGGAAAATAATTTTTTTTATGAAGTATATTACAAAGATGAATGTTTTGCCAAGATGTACTATATATATATATATATATATATATATACATATATTTTTATTTAATTTTTTTTATCTGACAGTGTCCATTTAAGTGCAGATTGAATTTGTACGTACATTATCTGCATGATTGCATTGAAAACAAATAATAACAGTTATTATTGCATGACTGCATGAGATTGACTATGGATGGTAGAATAAATCAAATTCCAATCTTACCTTGTATTTAGGTTGTATATCACCTAAACTACATGGCCTTATTGCTTGTCACTTGCATGCATAAATGCAGAATAACATTTTATTTAACATATTCTGCATGGTTGCCTTGTATTCAGGTTTGACCACTTCATTGCTGTTGGTTTGTCTGCATTATAACCAGTGTTTGGAACGACAGACCAAGTCTGCCTGTTAACTCTGCTACATCGGTATATATTCTGTATGACTGCATTGCGGTTAGATATTATGTAAAGTGCGATACACTGACTGAATTGTATGGCGGTTGCACACTATAGGGATTGAATCGAAAGTTGACATCAATAAACATTACATGGTTACTCTGTATACAGGATTAGCATTGCTCCATTCTGGCTGTGGTTGGGTTTTTGCTTTGACATCATATTACTACATGAAAAATGTGTTGAAAATGTGTCTTTAAATATGAAAAGAATACATTTGTTTAATCACTACATGAAATCTTATTTTAATGCTGATTAGCTATAAATAATAATAATAATAATAATAATAATAATAATAATAATAATATCATTATTATTATTATTATTATTATTATTAATATTGTTGTTGTTGTTATTATTATTATTTACAAGAAAATTTGAATAATAATAATAACAATAATATAAATTGTATCTGGAATCTATGCCAGCTCAAAGCTGGTGTACATTTCAGTGAGGACGCATGGACTACCTCAGATGTGCCAAAAGCGCAGCTAGCGGGGCATTCATTTAGACCAGTGTATGAGAAGACGTCTTGATAAATTTCCCTTAAAAGTCAACTCTTCATGCTTATCTCAGGGCAATAGGAGTTTATTCCTATTGGACATTTGTCCTTCCCTTGTTTACTGTTGTAGTTTTTTCTTGAAAGGGGATGTCCAGTACATAAAGAAATGTACTACCCATAGTAAAGAAGGATAGGGAAACCTTTAAGGCAGTAGTCTGATTTCAGACTAATGACAACAAGTGCCAGGCCATGTTTTGCTCTGTTGAGACTTGTCTATGATGCATGTACATATAAACATACATGTATTGTGATACATTGAAGTATATACCTATATTTGCAGACACATGAGGATAGACCTATCCTTACATTCTTAACTTTTTGTTGACCTTACTTCACTCTGTCTGTAACGTACAATAAGTTTTGAGCTCTGGAATTGCATTACAAAGAATGATGTCATCTAATTCATCTGACTACCTCTGAGAGGAAAAGCTTCGGATTGTTACCAGATCTCCAAAAGTTAATTTCATTTGTCATTTAAAATGATTACAATGAAAATAACCTGCATGAAAAAAATGACTATTACTGATCACTGCCAAATTCACATTTGAATTAATATCTGTAGAATCCCAGGTTTCTCTTGAGTAATGACCATTGTGCTCACTGACCAGTAAACTCAATTGAGCCTTACAGGGCTGAAAAATAGACTCATTAAATGTGTAGTGTTGTCCTCTTTCTGTGAGGACCATTACAGATTATTGGGATGTTTATTTTGTGGTGGTAGTATGACACAGGTGTTGCTTAGTTGGCAATAATAATAATGATAATAGTAATTTATTCACCATAAGATTATTTTTTAACTACCAGATCTATTGTGTAAGTCAAAATACCTATTATTAAACCCGCCAAGCCTATTCTTCACCTGCCAGACCTACCCTTCACCTACCTGAAGTATCCTTCACGCACTAGACCTATCCTTTACACACTAGACCTATCCTTCATCCATCAGATCTATCTTTCACACACTAGACCTATCCTTCCCGCACTAGACCTATCTTTCACGCACTAGACCTATCCTTCACGCACTAGACCTATCCTTCACTCACTAGACCTATCCTTCATGCACTAGACCTATCTTTCACGCACTAGACCTATCCTTCACGCACTAGACCTATCCTTCACTCACTAGACCTATCCTTCAGGCACTACATCTATCTTTCATGCACTAGATCTATCTTTCACGCACTAGACCTATCCTTCACGCACTAGACCTATCCCTCACTCACTAGACCTATCCTTCATGCACTAGACCTATCTTTCACGCACTAGACCTATCCTTCACTCACTAGACCTATCCTTCACGCACTAGACCTATCCTTCACACACTAACCTATCCTTTACACACTAGACCTATCCTTCACACACTAGATCTATCCTTTATCCACTAGACCTATCCTTTACACACTAGACCTATCCTTCATCCACCAGATCTATATTTCACACACTAGAGCTATCCTTCACACACTAGACCTATCATTCACACACTAGACCTATCCTTTATCCACTAGACCTATCCTTCACACACTAGACCTATCATTCATCCACCAGACCTATCCTTCACCCACTAGATCTATCAGTTACACACTAGACCTATCCTTTATCCACCAGACCTATCCTTTATCCACCAGACCTATCTTTCACCCACTAGATCTATCCTTTACACACTAGACATATTCTTCACACACTAGACCTATCCTTCACACACCAGACCTATCTTTCATCTACCAGACCTATCCTTCACACAACAGACCTATTATTCATCTACCAGACCTATCCTTCAACTACCAGATCTACCCTTCACTTACCAGGTCTATTATTCAACTTCAAGACCTACCCTTTATTTACCAGACATATCCTTCCCTTTCCAGACCTACCCCGCTTCACCTACCAGACCTATTATTCAACTTCAAGACCTACCCTTCTCTTACCAAACCTATCCTTCCACACCAGACCTATAATTCAACCACCATACCTGTCCTCTACCAACCAGACATATTATTCTACCACCAGACCTATTATTGACTTACCAGATCTACCATTCAACCACCAGACCCATCCTTCACCTAACAGACCTATATTTTAACCACCAGACTTATCATTCAACCACCCGACCTATCCTTCACCTACCTTATAAGGGTGGGCCTCCACTGACACAGCGTGGTTGTGAACTGTGCAAGAATTGGTACCTACCTGAGTATCTCTTGACCTTTTAGTAAAAGACACAAATGCATGGGGGGGGGTATTATCAAGGAATTTTTTTGAATATTCGGTGGAAAAATGCTTATTAATGGTCTAAAGTGTTAACACAGAATTTTACACAGAATTTTACACAGAGTATTAGCTTATCTCGGGGTGCGGTTTCTCATTACATGTGTATGAGTAATTTATTGCGAGCAAATTTTATTTAGTGTTGGGCGCGAATATTCACATTTCAAATTTTTATCGCGAATATCGCAAATTAGCAAATTTGTGAATATTGCGAATATATTCGCTATATATTCGAAATTGTGAATATTCGCTATTCTCCGCATATGCGCATATCCACATATTCTCATGTGTGAATATTCGCATGTGGGAATATTCGCATGTGCGCATATTCGCATATGTGAATATTCACATATTCCTTCTTTTCACTTGTGGGCCAATTAGAATGAGGCAAATACACTAGTCAGAGGTTATCAAAAACATCCCTAGCAACCAATAGTAAAGTTGCCCACCCCCTCACTGTTTTCTTACTCGAAAACGCGAATATTCACAAAAGCGAATATTCGCATATGCGAATATAACGAATACGCAAAATTTGTGAATATAGGACGAATATTCGTCTATATATTAGCAAAATATCACAAATTCAAATATGGGCAATGCCGCTCATCACTAATTTTATTTACAAAATGTGCAGAATTATTTGCATCTCTTCTTCACCTCTCACAAAGCACAGCTTATACACACTCAACCCAAAGGTGAATATTTAAGCAAAATGTATGAAGAAGTTTACACATTTTTCACAAAAAAAGCCCTAAAACCACAAAGAAACTGCAAATGATACATGTCCCCCATGGTGCTGTGTACTACCATTCCATTCTTCAGACATATATTTAGGGTTAGGACCAGAATGCTTTGATTTCAGTGGCAGAAGAGAATTTTCTCTGTCTCCCCGGCGAGGCTTCATTCATATAAGTGTATTGAAATAAAGAGATAAATATAGGAACGGACTATGGATTGTGTTTTCCATATTTACGGCTGTATTTATGTCTGTATTGATTTTTTAAGCTTTGTGTTGTGTCATTGTCCTTTGAGCATTTTCTTTCCTCCTTTTTTTAGTTGTATTTTCTCCCATTTGAAATTTCTTCATACGAATCAAATGCAGACATTAATGTATGGGTATTGACTTTTATACATTAGCGATACTGATAACGTAAGAACATCAAATGTAGATAGATGTAGAATCTACTGCCGTGCTATTAACTTTATTGACTAAAAATTTCATGAGCTTGAGATATTCCCCTGTTAATAAGACCTATAGCTTTTATAATACACCTTTCACCCGTGAATGGATACATCTCTACTTTGTGTAGTAGAGGATAAGATCCTATTCTTGGTGTCCAAAGGTTGAACGTCCAATCTAATTATTGTCGAATGATTTTGGGTCCCTTTGTGCTTTTGCTCATATTAGCTCCGTTTCCTGCTCTGTGATCCAGAAATGTAAAGCAATCAGCCTATCCCAGGCTTTACACATAAAGCTACCGGTCAATGCACTGAACTCTGCATCCAATATTAGTGCTGGAAAAACCCGATGGGACATCTCTAAGCCCTGGCAATATCATTAGTGGTAGCACTTATATTGTGGGACGGATAATAATGCCAACATTAACCTGACTGAGCATAAATTGGTTTGCCTTCTCAAATATTGTAATTCAATGATTCCATGATTAAGAGGTTACATTATCCATAACACATTATCATCACCCTAAATAATAATACATGTTAAGAAAAGTCAAGTAATAATGCAATAATGATATTTATGCATATACATGAAATGGAATAAAACTGGATAAGACAGAAAAAGATAAATATGTGGGTGTTCTGCAAGACTCGGGTCGCCATACAGGGAAAAGAAAAGACTTGGGTCCCCATACACTTAAAGGGGTACTCCGGTGGAAAACTTTTTTTATTTCTTTTAATCAACTGGTGCCAGAAAGTTAAACAGATTTGTAAATTACTTCTATAAAAAAAATCTTAATCCTTCCAGTACTTATTAGCGTATATATACTACAGAGGAAATTATTTTCTTTTTGGATTTCTTTTCTGTCACGAACACAGTGCTCTCTGCTGACACCTCATGTTCATTTCAGGAACTGTCCAGAGCAGCATATGTTTGCTATGGGGATTTTCTCCTGCTCTGGACAGTTCCTGACATGGACAGAGGTGTCAGCAGAAAAGACTGTGTTCTTGACAGAAAAGAAATCCAAAAAGAAAATAATAGACTCTGTAGTATACAGACGCTAATAAGTACTGGAAGGATTAAGATTTTTTAATAAAAGTAATTTACAAATCTGTTTTACCAGTTGATTAAAAAAAAGTTTTCCATAGGAGTACCCCTTTAAGTCAAACTTCTACAGACTTTTGCAGGACCATCCAAGTTTCTAAAATGTATGAGACCTCCTGCCTCTCCCCTGACAGGTGATGTTGGATTTCAACTGCCTAACTCTTGTACTCAGGGAAATAAACCACCACCAGGGCTGTCCACCAGTGGCTTAACACACCATTCTCCAATGAGAACAAATAAACTTTCAGGAAAGCCAAATATTCATGGGTATGAGAATAAAGGGAGAAAATATTCAGCCGACAGCTACTGAATGTGTACAGTCACCATTACAAGTAAGCTAAGCAAAGAGACTTAATGTCAAGCAGCAGCTGCAAAAGAAAGTATGATTTTTGAATGTATAAAAAGAGGGATTCAATTCTGCAATCTCAATGTAGCATTACTTTTTAAAATGTAATATTACATCTTAAATACGGAATTCAGTTTTTGGACTCATCATTACAAAAACATAGGAGTCTATGAATTCTATTTTATGGTCTGGAGCTGACTGTTTGCCAGTAGTATGCACATTGGAGCTTCCTTTCCATTACATGTTAGGCCAATCACATTGCAGCAGTGCTCTCTGCTATACCATTGACATAGGGCTAGTAAACATGCACTGGGCTGGGCAGGCTGGCACTGTTCTGGAGGATCATTTACAGTACACTAATATAGATGGCATGTAGGGGGAGAAGGGCTTCTTGATGCAATGTCTTTGCAAGGTGCTATATGAGCACAAATGAAGAAACAGCAGCACGGCAAGGAAGGGGTTACTCTAAGCACTAAACTGTTGCTGATAATGGGGGGACTACATTAAAGAGGCACCACTCCACCCCATCGGTGGAACCCCCATGATTAGACATCTTATCCCTGATTCTTTGGATAGGGGATAAGATGTCTAGGGGCGGAGTACCCCTTTAATATTAGGGCATCACATGATGAGGTGGTAAAGACAGCTTTATAGGCCAGGCACGTAGTACACCTTTACAATCATGTTCTACCTGATGTTATTTCTAAACTTTTCAAACATTTTTCTAATTCTTTTTGAGTTGCAATGAAGTTCATTGACTGGATGCTGAAGACGAGAATTATTTCACTAACAGCCACCTGCTTGGTTATCTGCATTTATCTGCTTGACTGGGTTTAAATCAGTTCCTGTAAGTGAAAGTCTGTTGCTTAGAGCAGATGTTAATGCTTAGGATTTTGTGTTGACTCTGCTTAGCATATGCAAGTCAATGTTAATAAATGCAGGCATGCACCACCCTGCCAGGTACGTTTGCATTAAAAAATGTGACCTTCCCATAAGATCAGCATTGGTTCTACATATTTAATGCAACAATAGAATGTTTGTATTCAAATAGATTCTAGCACCGCACATATTTTAAAGACTTGCCAGCATTTGGAAAACGATTTCCAGGAGCACTTTGCTACTGGGCAGATGCATCTATATAAATAACATGCAGGAGGTAGGGAACCATACCAACAAACACGACCTCACCGGTGGGCATTATTCTAATGTGAGGCTATTGCAAAATGCAGACAAAAGCACAAACAGAACAAAAGCCTCTGATCGAAATCTTCACTCCTAGACATCTCTTTCTTAAATTGTGCTTGTCTGCGTTTTTCAATCGTTTTTATGTTAGAAAAGGCCTTCAGAACAAACTGATGGCAGGCTGTCCTTTTTCTGGGATCTTCAGAGAATGACTGCAATCAGCAAGGGTCATCAGCCAGAATGTGTTTAGCTTACCTGCAGCGCCACCTCAGGGGGAATAAAGCATTACATTGCCCTCGCTGAATTTAATGAAGTATCCGTGTAATGCACATGTACTGGGTCCTCCAGAGAGAGAGAGAGAGGGAGAGAGAGAGAGAGAGAGAGAGAGAGAGAGAGAGAGAGAGAGAGAGAGAGACACTCTTTGATGCTGCTTTCTGCTCTGATTATTGATTATTGTTCTGAATGAAAGACTCCTTTGTATTAACCCCTTAAGGACCAGGCCATTTTATACCTTAAGGACCGGAGCGTTTTTTGCAATTCTGACCACTGTCACTTTAAACATTAATAACTCTGGAATGCTTTTAGTTATCATTCTGATTCCGAGATTGTTTTTTCGTGACATATTCTACTTTAACTTAGTGGTAAAATTTTATGGTAACTTGCATCCTTTCTTGGTGAAAAATCCCAAAATTTGATGAAAAAAATGAAAATTTTGCATTTTTCTAACTTTGAAGCTCTCTGCTTGTAAGGAAAATGGATATTCAAAATATATTTTTTTGGGGTTCACATATACAATATGTCTACTTTATGTTTGCATCATAAAATTTATGAGTTTTTACTTTTGGAAGACACCAGAGGGCTTCAAAGTTCAGCAGCAATTTTGAAATTTTTCACAAAATTTTCAAACTCGCTATTTTTCATGGACCAGTTCACGTTTGAAGTGGATTTGAAGGGCCTTCATATTAGAAATGCCCCATAAAAGACCCCATTATAAAAACTACACCCCCCAAAGTATTCAAAATGACATTCAGTAAGTGTATTAACCCTTTAGGTGTTTCACAGGAATAGCAGCAAAGTGAAGGAGAAAATTCAAAATCTTCATTTTTTACACTCGCATGTTCTTGTAGACCCAATTTTTGAATTTTTGCAAGGGATAAAAAGGAAAAAATTTTTACTTGTATTTGAAACCCAATTTCTCTCGAGTAAGCACATACCTCATATGTCTATGTTAATTGTTCGGCGGGCGCAGTAGAGGGCTCAGAAGGGAAGGAGCGACAAATGGTTTTTGGGGGGCATGCCGCATTTAGGAAGCCCCTTTGGTGCCAGGACAGCAAAAAAAAAACACATGGCATACCATCTTGGAAACTAGACCCCTCAGGGAACGTAACAAGGGGTAAAGTGAACCTTAATACCCTACAGGTATTTCAAGACTTTTGCATATGTAAAAAAAATATATATTTTTTTTACCTAAAATGCTTGGTTTCCCAAAAATTTTACATTTTTAAAAAGGGTAATAGCAGAAAATACCCCCCAAAATTTGAAGCCCAATTTCTCCCGATACAGAAAACACCTCGCATGGGGGTGAAAAGTGCTCTGCTGGTGCACTACAGGTCTCAGAAGAGAAGGAGTCACATTTGGCTTTTTGAAAGCAAATTTTGCTCTGGGGGCATGCCGCATTTAGGAAGCCCCTATGGTGCCAGAACAGCAAAAAAAAAAACACATGGCTTACCATTTTGGAAACTAGACCCCTCGGGGAACGTAACAAGGGGTAATGTGAACCTTAATACCCTACAGGTGTTTCACGACTTTTGCATATGTAAAAAAATATATATTTTTTTTACCTAAAATGCTTGGTTTCCCAAAATTTTTACAATTTTAAAAAGGGTAATAGCAGAAAATACCCCCCAAAATTTGAAGCCCAATTTCTCCCGATTCAGAAAACACCCCATATGGGTGTGAAAAGTGCTCTGCTGGCGCACTACAGGTCTCAGAAGAGAAGGAGTCACATTTGGCTTTTTGAAAGTGAATTTTGCTCTGGGGGCATGCCGCATTTAGGAAGCCCCTATGGTGCCAGGACAGCAAAAAAAAAACACATGGCATACCATTTTGGAAACTAGACCCCTCGGGGAACGTAACAAGGGGTAATGTGAACCTTAATACCCTACAGGTGTTTCACGACTTTTGCATATGTAAAAAAATATACTTTTTTTTAACCTAAAATGCTTGGTTTCCCAAAATTTTTACAATTTTAAAAAGGGTAATAGCAGAAAATACCCCCCAAAATTTGAAGCCCAATTTCTCCCGATTCAGAAAACACCCCATATGGGTGTGAAAAGTGCTCTGCTGGCGCACTACAGGTCTCAGAAGAGAAGGAGTCACATTTGGCTTTTTGAAAGCGAATTTTGCTCTGGGGGCATGCCGCATTTAGGAAGCCCCTATGGTGCCAGGACAGCAAAAAAAAAACACATGGCATACTATTTTGGAAACTAGACCCCTCGGGGAACGTAACAAGGGGTAATTTGAACCTTAATACCCTACAGGTGTTTCACGACTTTTGCATATGTAAAAAAATATATATTTTTTTTACCTAAAATGCTTGTTTTCCCAAAAATTTTACATTTTTTAAAAGGGTAATAGCAGAAAATACCCCCCAAAATTTGAAGCCCAATTTCTCCCGAGTACGGCGATACCCCATATGTGGCCCTAAACTGTTGCCTTGAAATACGACAGGGCTCCAAAGTGAGAGCGCCATGCGCATTTGAGGCCTAAATTAGGGACTTGCATAGGGGTGGACATAGGGGTATTCTACGCCAGTGATTCCCAAACAGGGTGCCTCCAGCTGTTGTAAAACTCCCAGCATGCCTGGACAGTCAACGGCTATCTGGCAATACTGGGAGTAGTTGTTTTGCAACAGCTGGAGGCTCCGTTTTGGAAACAGTGGCGTACCAGACGTTTTTCATTTTTATTGGGGAGGGGGGTTGTATAGGGGTATGTGTATATGTAGTGTTTTTTACTTTTTATTTTATTTTGTGTTAGTGTAGTGTAGTGTTTTTAGGGTACAGTCGCACGGGCGGGGGTTCACAGTAGTTTCTCGCTGGCAGTTTGAGCTACGGCAGAAAATTTGACGCAGCTCAAACTTGCAGCCGGATACTTACTGTAATCCTCCGCCCATGTGAGTGTACCCTGTACGTTCACATTGGGGGGGGGGGAACATCCAGCTGTTGCAAAACTACAACTCCCAGCATGTACGGTCTATCAGTGCATGCTGGGAGTTGTAGTTTTGCAACCGCTGGAGGCTCCGTTTTGGAAACAGTGGCGTACCAGACGTTTTTCATTTTTATTGGGGAGGGGAGGGGGGCTGTGTAGGGGTGTGTGTATATGTAGTGTTTTTTACTTTTTATTTTATTGTGGGTTAGTGTAGTGTTTTTAGGGTACAGTCGCACGGGCGGGGGGTTCACAGTAGTTTCTCGCTGGCAGTTTGAGCTGCGGCAGAAATTTTGCCGTACCTCAAACTTGCAGCCGGATACTAACTGTAATCCTCCGCCCATGTGAGTGTACCCTGTACGTTCACATTGGGGGGGGAACATCCAGCTGTTGCAAAACTACAACTCCCAGCATGTACGGTCTATCAGTGCATGCTGGGAGTTGTAGTTTTGCAACAGCTGGAGGCACACTGGTTGTGAAACACCGAGTTTGGTAACAAACTCAGTGTTTTGCAACCAGTGTGCCTTCAGCTGTTGCAAAAGCTACAACCCCCAGCATGTACGGACAGCGGAAGGGCATGCTGGGTGTTGTAGTTATGCAACAGCTGGAGGCATACTACTTTGGCTGGGGATGCTGGGGATTGTAGTTATGCAACAGCTGGAGACACACTGGTTTACTACTTAACTCAGTGTGCCTTCAGCTGTTGCAAAACTACAACTCTCAGCAGTCACCGACAGCCAACGGGCATGCTGGGAGTTGTAGTTATGCAACCACCAGATGCACCACTACAACTCCCAGCATGCACTTTAGCTGATTGTGCAAGCTGGGAGTTGTAGTTACACAACAGCTGAAGGTACACTTTTCCATAGAAAGAATGTGCCTCCTGCTGTTGCAAAACTACAAGTCCCAGCATGCCCATAAGGGCATGCTGGGAGTTGTGGTGGTCTGCCTCCTGCTGTTGCATAACTACAGCTCCCAGCATGCCCTTTTTGCATGCTGGGAGCTGTTGCTAAGCAACAGCAGGAGGCTGTCACTCACCTCCAACGATCCTCGCCGCACAGGTCAGTCCCTCGTCGTCTCCGCCGCCGCCGCTGCTCCTGGGGCCCCGATCCCAACAGGGACGCCGGGGATCGGGGTCCCCAGCACCGGGGGTCGTCTTCCCGCACCCGCTCACGTCCTCCGGAAGAGGGGCGGAGCGGGTTGCGGGAGTGACACCCGCAGCAGGCGCCCTGATTGGTCGGCCGGTAATCCGGCCGACGAATCAGGGCGATCGTGAGGTGGCACCAGTGCCACCTCACCCCTGCTGGCTCTGGCTGATCGGGGCCGTCTCTGACGGCCCCGATCAGCCAATAATTCCGGGTCACCGGGTCACTGGAGACCCGATTGACCCGGAATCCGCCGCAGATCGCTGGACTGAATTGTCCAGCGATCTGCGGCCATCGCCGACATGGGGGGTCATAATGACCCCCCTGGGCGATATGCCCCGATGCCTGCTGAACGATTTCAGCAGGCATCGGGGACCGGCTCCGCTCCAGATGGTTGCGGGGGGCCGGTAAAACACATGACGTTCTCATACGTCATGTGTCCTTAAGGACTCGGAAATGGAGACGTATGAGAACGTCATGTGTCCTTAAGGGGTTAAAGGGACACCCTGGTGGAAAACATTTTCTTTTAAATCAACTGGTGCCAGAAAGTTAAACAGATTTGTCAATTATTTCTATAAATAAAATCTTAACACTTCCAGTACTTATGAGCTGCCTTATGCTCCACAGGAAGTTCTTTTCTTTTTGAATTTATTTTTTGTCTGTCCACAGTGCTCTCTGCTGACACCTCTGTCCATCTATGGGGATTTGCTCCTGCTCTGGAAAGTTCCTGACATGGACAGAGGTGTCAGCAGAGAGGACTGTGGTCAGACGGAAAGGAAATTCAAAAAGAAAAGAACTTCCTCTGTAGTTATTTTTAAATAGAAGTAATTTACAAATCTGTTTAACTTTCTGGCACCAGTTGATAAAAAAAAAATAAAAAAAAATAAATAAATAAAAAACATTTCCACCGTAGTACCCCTTTAACTCAGAAAGCTCTACTAGGTTCTAGAAAAGGATTTTATGAAACTAGATAACACTTTTAAAAGGAAATTCTGTCATCAGAAAAGAAGCTATTGTTTACTAGTGTTGAGCGGCATAGGCCATATTCGAATTCGCGAATATTCGCGAATATATGGGCGAATATTCGTCATATTCGCGAATATTCGCACATTCGTAATATTCTCGTTTTATTTTCGCATATGCGAATATTCGCGTATGCGAAAATTCGCACACAGTAGTATTAGGGCCTTCTTACACCACATAAGCTGGAAGCAGAGGGGGATGACCAAAAATAGCAGACTATTCTACATTGGAGGTGACAGGAGCTCATTAATGGTCAACAAGGAATTTTTCATGCTTTTATTTTTTAGCAGAAGAGGATCCCGGTGGGAAAAAAATGTAACGTTCCTTTGTAAATATTTGAATTGCACAGGTTGCAAAACTTGTACTGATATAAAAATGTTTATATGTTGTTACTGATGACAATGAAATACCTTTTGTAATATGACTGTTTACATTTTTTTTTATATTTAATAAAGAAATTGGCTCTGGAAAATCCCACAACTAGGGTTCCCCATGCTTATTGGGACACTAACCAGTCCTACAGCAGCATCAGGCTTGTCCATGAGTCATGGACAAGAGAAGACTCATGGACAGGTCTGCATGAGTAGGCACAACAATCACCTCCCACCACCACAAGGAAGGGACACACCCCCTCCCACCACATACCAATCACCTCCCATCCCCACAAGGGAGGGACACACCCCCTCCCACCACATACCAATAACCTCCCATCACCACAAGGGGGTGATTCATGTTTTCTGCATGTATTTTAGAAAGGTTTCTGATAAATGAGATTTTTAAAGGTGCGTTCACATGGCCGTCTGTCCCCGTTTTTTTTCCCCATTTAGGTTCCATTGTTGCTGCTTGTAAACGGATTACAAGTTGCGATATTCGCGAATAAAATTTGAATTGCGAATATTCGCGAGCAACACTATTGTTTACCCCCTTGCAGTTTAATTCAATCTCAGCCCTGGCTAATGGCCGTGGTTAATACAGTTAAGCAGAGCTTGGGCTTATCATGCAGGCACTGTCCCTATAATCAAGGAGGAATACACAGCAAAAATCCTGCTGCAACTGCCAAGAATTGTCATGAGTCTGTTGCCAGCAATTTAGCCCCTTAAATGCCACCATCAATATTGACCATGGCATGTAAGGGATTTGACAGAGGGAGTGAGTTCCCTCAGTTAGCATCATTGCAATTGCAAGTGCCAATGGTTGCAATAGCATCCGCTGTCCTAACAAAGACAATGGTTGTGTGAGCACACAGGTAACAGCTAACAGGTAACAATACTTTGGGGAATTGAGTATACTAGAGTATAATGGTGATATTTATTTTTCCAACTCTCCATTTTATGACCTATATTTCTAAAAACAATCCTGAAAACTTCTAGTTTTTATCCTGGCCACTAAGCCTAATAATAAGCTTATTAAATGTTCAGGAGTCTCCTATCATTACAAGCAGGATTACAGTGAAAGGTCAATAGATTAGAAGAGATCAGGCCATTTACAATAGGAAATAGTTCAAATGTCACCTTCCCACCCCCTTCTGAACAATGACCTTTGCACAAGTCACAGGGCACGTACAGCTGCAATACAATACCAATACAGCTGCATCCAAAATAATATTCAAAAATAAAATAACAACATCACAATCAGAAATAAAAAAAACAGGTTAAAAAAAGGTTAACATGTTTCTGCTTGTACATTGAAAAATCCCCCAGTATATGGCTCTGGTAGACACTATAGGGCATACTTGGGCATTCTTTCATCCTTACTCTGCCTAGCCAGGGCAGAAAACCTTGTTGGTGCCACCTTCAACACAATGCAGCCAGGGCACAGCTATTTTCCAGTGTTCACAGCTCAAGCTGAAAGGTGACAGCCCATTATATGTTTCTATGACCAATATCATTACCAGAGTTTTTTAAGATTAAAAAAATATTACTTTAATGTAATTATTATGTTATTTATTTATGTATTTATTCATAGAAACTTAAAAACTTGAGTTAGGCAATAGATAATTTGCAGATGATGCAGATGACACAAGCTGGAAAAATACCAAGTCAATGTTAAAAAAAAAAAAAAAACTGGATGTTGTGAAGATGGAAATAATATTTTAACAATCACCAGGACACTTACGCTCATTCTGCCAGGATGAAAGTGTGAATCACCTCAGTCTCAGGAAGACAGTCTGACCCGGTGACATCTCACATGATGAGTGGCTTTCATAAAAAAAATATAACTATTTCCAATACTCTTGTCTTGGTGAACTTTAGCGCCATAACTCTTTAAAGAGATCCTGATAAGTGTCCCCTGTCCCCATACAAGTACATTGACAGCTAATTGTGCTTTAGAAAGGTTATCACATTGTATAAATCACTGCTGCTAAATGGACTTGTTTTGTCTATTTTCTTTTTTTCTAAACGCATTTTGGTTCATTCGGCTTTTATTATGTGCCTATGGAAGATTTATCCTGTCTGCTCCAGACATGACATCAGAGTTTTTACCGTCCCCTGCCTACATAATACCTAGAATATCCTTCATTAATGAATTTATCGTCGTGTTGCAGGCTAGGAGAATTGCATTGGGACTCATTTCATCCATCATTCTTCTAAACCAGAATTATGACAACATTGTATCGAGTTAAAATGAGAAGCAGGCTATGTCATAGCCTTGAGGAACCCTCGGAGCGTCTTCCTATGGCTCCTAATTCTGTCATCATTATGGGTATTACCAGGAGATGATCATCAAGAGATATTCGGAGAAGTCATTGCCGTTTTGTTAATTAGTTTGTTGTGCATCCTATAGGGAGCGCAGGCTGCCCTTACATGCGCCACAGTCAAACAGCAGACTACATGCGTCCTGTGGAGGGTACCGCTGAGAAACAAGACCAAAAATAGCAGACTATTCTACATTGGAGGTGACAGGAGCTCATTAATGGTCAACAAGGAATTTTTCATGCTTTTATTTTTTAGCAGAAGAGGATCCCGGTGGAAAAAAAAATTAACGTTCCTTTGTAAATATTTGAATTGCACAGGTTGCAAAACTTGTACTGGGAAATATATATTTAAATAGGCATTGTCAGATATAAAAATGTTTATATGTTGTTACTGATGACAATGAAATACCTTTTGTAATATGACTGTTTACATTTTTTTTTATATTTAATAAAGAAATTGGCTCTGGAAAATCCCACAACTAAGATTCCCCATGCTTATTGGGACACTAACCAGTCCTACAGCAGCATCAGGCTTGTCCATGAGTCATGGACAAGAGAAGACTCATGGACAGGTCTGCATGAGTAGGCACAACAATCACCTCCCACCACCACAAGGAAGGGACACACCCCCTCCCACCACATACCAATCACCTCCCATCCCCACAAGGGAGGGACACACCCCCTCCCACCACATACCAATAACCTTCCATCACCACAAGGGGGTGATTTATGTTTTCTGCATGTATTTTAGAAAGGTTTCTGATAAATGAGATTTTTAAAGGTGCATTCACATTGCCGTCTGTCCCCGTTTTTTTTCCCCATTTAGGTTCCATTGTTGCTGCTTGTAAACGGATTACAAGTTGTTGTAAAATAATCCCATTTATATGAATGGTATTTTTTTACAATCCTTTCACATCCATTTGTACCCGAAAAAAAAAAAAAAAAAAAAAAAAAAAGAATGGATACAGTAAATTTAACATTGAAGTCTATAAAAAAAGGAGAGGCCTTTAATGTCATCCGTTTGCATCTGTTTTTTCAATCCATTTTTTTATCTATTTTTACTTCTGAACATGCTCAGAACAAAAAAAAAAAATTTTTTGGTTTATAAACCGAACAATAGTCGATCCAAACATCCATTTGCATCCGTTATTGTCAGTTTTTTAAAGCCCGTTTTTATTTTTGATTGGAGAAGAATGTGACAGGTCTAAACGGCCATGTGAACGCAGCCTAATGCACCTCAAACATTCTCATAAAAAGTATTACTCACCTGCCTGCGCTCCTGTGGCTCCGAAGCCAGCTAGTTTCCCACATACCGTTTCGGTAGAGAGAAGATTCCCATTAGACCAATTATTGACTCTGGTGGGTGAGCAATAGTAGTGAAGAACTAAATAGTTTT
Source organism: Hyla sarda (assembly GCF_029499605.1). Taxonomy (NCBI): domain Eukaryota; kingdom Metazoa; phylum Chordata; class Amphibia; order Anura; family Hylidae; genus Hyla; species Hyla sarda. The sequence continues at coordinate 561,954,327 of NC_079189.1, read as the reverse complement.
TTTTTATTTTTATTTTTTTTGTTAATGTTTATTTTATGTAGTTTTTTTTGCCTAAATGCAAACAACTTTACCTAAAATGTTTACAAGGGCATCCACTGTCTACTCTGCCTGCCCTACTTTGCTTGTGTGATAAATACAATCCAGATGATAAGGAGAAGGCACAGTGCTAGTTTTCAATTGGGTAACTACTGGAAATGACATTTTAAAGTCTTGTTTAATTAGTGAAATGGAGCAAGATTACAACGCAGACAGTCCTTGGTGGACACTCGATGCCTTCAGTTGCCCCTATGTGTATAGAGAATAGACAAGCACATTTCTAAAAGTGCTTTAATGTCATTTAAGGATAATTAACCTTTTACTGGATGGAAGTTGACTATTTTATTTCACTCTTATTACACCTTCAGTTGAGTTTGTTACGTAAACAAACGTGCAATGGTTATAAATGTCCATAGTAAGCCATTTTATATTAGTTATATTATTGTGCGTAGGGGCAATGTTTTCTTAGAAGGCACATATTAGTCAGTATTATAACAGTTATATTTTTGTCTATAGGTGGAGTACTTAAAGGGTACTCTGCCCCTAGACATCTCATTCCCTATCCAAAGGATAAGGTATAAGATGTCTGATCGGCTGGTCAAGCCGCTGAGAACCCCCACGATCTCTCCTGCAGCCCCCCATGTCATCTGCTGCACGGAGCGAACTTCGCTCTGTGCCTGTTACAGGTGATACGGGGCTGGAGTATCATGATGCCACTGCCCGCCCCCTTGTGACATCACACCCCGCCCCCTCAATGCAAGTCTATGGGGGAAGGAATAAGATGTCTAGGGGCGGAGTACCCCTTTAAGTTCTTGTACTTTGAAGACAATTTCATTGCTATATTGTTATATTCTTATACATAGGGGGCAGGATTATAGTAGTTATATACTTGTACATGGGGCACAGTATTATAGTAGTTGAACTCTTGAAAATAGGGGACAGTGTTATAGTAGTTCTATTCTTGAACATAGGGCACAGTATTATAGTAGTTCTATTCTTGTACATAGGGGGCAGTATTATAATAGTTATATTCTTGTATATAGGAGCAGTATTATAGTAGTTATATTCTTTTACATAGGAGACAGTATTATAGTAGTTATATTTTTGTATATAGGAACAGTATTATAGTAGTTATATTCTTGTATATAGGGAGGAGTATTATAGCAGTTATATTCTTGTACATGGGAGGCAGTTTTATAGTAGTTCTATTCTTGTACATAGAAGGCAGTATAATAGTAGTTATATTCATATATATAGGAAGCAGTGTTATAGTAGTTATATTCTTGTACATAGGAGGCAGTATAATAGTAGTTATATTCTTGTACATATGGGGCAGTATTAAAGTTGTTATAGTCTTGTACATAGCAGGCAGTGTTATAGTTGTTATATGCTTGTACATAAGAGCAGTATTATAGTAGTTATTTTTTGCACTATACATAGGAGACAGTGTTTTAGTAATAACAGCAGCTGTATCCCTGTTTATAAGTATTGCTATTACAATAATAATGTTCTTGTACATCGTACATAAAAAAAAATGGACTTCACAATTTCTAAAACATATTTTTACTTACCATTGAATATAAGTATACAGGACAGGAGTTGTTATATCCATTGGGTGAAGAGTTAGATTTTTTGCTGACATTTCTCTTATATTAATAAAAATAACATTTCCAAAATCTATAATACACATACAGAGCAGAAACAACTTCATGGCAGTTCCTAGGGAAGAAGCAAAGAGGTGCGGGTTCTGTTCAGTGTCTTGGAAGAAAATCACATTTGCAGTTTGCAGTCTGCCCCCACCTGGGTCCTAGTTATTCTCCCACTGATCAAGAAGAGAGAGTAGGGAGTCTTCAGGGCTGATTTATGTGACACATTCCCTTTGCCAGCATCTTCTACTGAACTACATTATAGCAAATGTATTCATTATTCAAAGTGCTGCACAGAAAGAGTTGAAAAACCACGTTTGTCTGTGAACAAAGTATTTTTTTTTCCTGAGAAAAGGTTTCTGTCTTTATGTTTCTTTTGGAAATATGTTTTTTTATTTTTTTTAATGCCTTTTTGCTAAGTGCTGTGACATATCCCGCAAAATAGCACATCGCAAATCAGAGTAACTAAGAGTTGCATAAAATTTGGTTCTTTATTGGCCATGCACAGCCATTGGTTAGTATGGGGGACAAGAAACTGGTCAAATATCATGTTTGTCGATTTTAACAAAATACACCACTTGTATTCATTGAGGTCTTCTGCATCATCAAAGTTTAAGGCATTGTTCACACAGCCGTGACACATTCAATTTGGAGCCTGCAACAGCAGTTTTGGTAGATTTGAAGTAAATAATTACAGATAGAACATATAGTAATGGTCTGTATAGGACAATTTTAAACCGGTAAATTTATGATAAATCCAAAGATACTATTTGTTTGCTTTCAGAAATATTAGTAAAAAAGAAAGACACCAATTGTTAGAATAATGGTGACTGGTGAACCCCATCAGGGCCCCTTCCAAATCATTAATAAATTGTCTATCTAACACAGTGGTGGATCCAAAGTCTAGTCTCGGGAGGGGCACTATTAGGCTATGCTCACACAGGGAATGTCCACACAGAAAATCTCTGTGTGGACATTCCCCTGACAGCGGAGCGATGGAGCTATGATCACTTAAAAATGCACCATCTGTTAGACAGCAATACATTTCTATGCAAAGTCTGCAGAAAGAATAGACATGTCTATTCTTTTTGCGCACATGGGAATTTGAATTTCCGGACCCGATGTTTCCGGCACAGAGATTCTGCTATGTGAATTTTTCTTTATGTACACAGATCTATCATACACACATCTATCATACACACATCTATCATACATACATACATATATGCATACATACACACACAGCTATCATACATCTATCATACACACATCTATCACACATCTTTCATACACACATTTACATAAATCTATCATACACACATCCATCATACATACATACATTTATCATACATACACACATCTATCATACATCTATTATACACACATCTATCATACATAGACATCTATCGTACACACATCTACAATACATACACACATTGGGGGACATTTATCATTGGGTGTCTATTGTAGACACAGATCTACCCCTTAACACTGCTTGTCTAATTTACACTCTTGCTCAAAATTTACAAAAGTTCATGTCCTTTGATGAGTTCTGTGCAAATATAGAAACGCCCCCCCACCTTGCTATCGTGCACTCCTTCTCTACCTCACAAATCACAGAGCTGTGGCATTTTCCCATAGTACACTGCTCACGTAGCTAGAAGTGCTGGAGCCGCAGTGTGTGCCAAACAAAACTCTTCACAATAGTAAAATCATAAATCTTTATAAAGTACACAGAGAGGGAGATTCCCAAAGATTTTTGCATGAATTTTGGCGCGAAAAGTATCAACCACATTTTCAAAGAGCTTTGTGCTGCAGTTTACACTGTTAACGTCAGTTTTGTAAAAGTGGGCATGTCCACATATATTGTCTGCTTTACATGATATTTTCAAAGGGGTGAGAGTCCAGTTTACATCACACACTCATCTCTGCTGCATATACACACGCACACACTCACACATTCAGCTCTGCTACATACACAAACTCACACACTCAGCTCTGCTGCATACACACAATCACACATATACATGGGGGAAATTTATCAATGTTGGTGCAGGTAGAAGTTTTTTGTAGATCGTTTTGGTTGGTATAAATTTGGTGCAATTGCACCAAATTTACCATACTTGTGAAAGGCACATGATAAATTTTGTGCAAAGTTCTAAATCTCCACACAGTTCTATTTGTACACCTGAGCTGCACCTCACAGGAAAGGTGGACACAGGGATTTTGCTCTATTTCTTCGAGGCCAGTTTTTTGTCTACCAGCAAAAACGCCAAAAACACTATCACAGCTTTTTCCGGCGTTTTGTCAGTTTTTCTTGCATTTTTGCTGGTGTGTGGAAACAGTCATTTTGTACCCTGTTGCAATTTATTTACTGCCTTCAGGGTACCACTTCATGGGTCGGATGCAGAGCGCCTGGTCCACAGAGTGTAAGGAGGTAAGGAGTGATGTATAGCATATACAGTGTGCAGAGCATCACTACTTACCTCCGCCGTCTGTATAGTATTCAGGGGTGCATAGTGTACCCATGAATACCATACAGGAGCCCAGCAAGGAAATTGTTAACCCATGCTGCTGCTGAGCAGTTCTGTGTTAAGTCTTTGTGCGCTATCCTGTGTATACAGCTGTCTTTAGATGACTGTATATACAGTAGACATGTGCAGAACCAAAAATTTTGTTTTGTTCATTTTCGTTTTTTTTTAATTTTCGGTTCTGTGAATATTCGGAATGCTGTGCATTCGTCATATTCGGTTTTCGGATGCATCTGCGAATTTTTTTTTCGTTTTCGGATGCATTCGTTTAAAAAACGGATGCATTCGTTAAAAACAACGAATGCATTCGCTAATTTTGATTTTTGGTTCTGCACATGTCTAGTGATCCCTCAACATACGGTGGTAATTCGTATGTTGAGGGATTCGTGCAATGTAAAAAAGTAAAGTCCTACTCACCTGTCCCCGCTGCTCCCATGGTGTCCCCGGGCCTCCGCTGGGCTCCCCTAGTCCTCTTCGGTACTCCGCTGGGCTCTGCTGGGCTCTCCTGGTCTTCTCCGGTCCTCAGTTGGCTGCCACAAGGCCTTACTGGGCCTCCGTAGCGACGTCATCACGTCGCTGCCGCACGCCGTTCCTATTGGATGACGGGACGGCGTGCGCGATGGCGTCATGATGACATCAGAGGGTGACCCGTATGAAGGCCCCGGACCAGCCAAGGCCCGGAGCAGCGCGGAAAGGTGAGTGAACCTGCCAGGGCTGCTTCAACTGCTATCCGGCAGCAGCTTAAGCATTATGCGCTGCCGGATAGCAGTTGATGCAGGGCCCCGACATTCGGTATACTGATAACGAATGCATTCGTTGTTCTTTAACATGCATATTCGTTATGCGTTAGTATATTCGCATTCGTATGCTTTTTCGGGATTTTGTTATTTTTTTTTTCGAGCATTCTTTTTGTAACGAACATCCGAAAACGGGAAAATTAGTTTTGTTCCGTGTTCGTTACGAAAAGAATTGCACATGTCTAATATACAGTAGGCAGACGTCATCAATTGGAGGCTCCCTGTTTGGGAAAACCCCAGGGGAGAGCGCAAAAAATGTACTAACCCATATTTCTTGTTTTTCAAATACGTGAATGCGGAGGACTACGTCAGATTCGGTGGATTGCGACGATGAACAGCGTTTTTTAAATGTAAATAAAAGGGTTAATGAGGGCTTTGGGGGAGTGTTTTTTTTTTAAATAAAAAAAATTTCAATGTGTTGTGTTTTTAATAATTGAATTTTCAGGCTTTGCAGTGGAAGACGTATTGTAGACAAAATCCATTCCTAAGCTAATCAGTTAGCACTGATCCCCAATTATTACCCCGGTACCCACCACCACAGGGGTTCTGGGAAGAGCCGGCACCTACAGGCCCCGAGCATCAAAAATGGCGCTTCTGGGCCTAGGCGGTAACAGGCTGACGTTATTTAGGCTGGGAGGGCCAGTAACAATGGTCCTCACCCACCATGGTAACGTCAGGCTGTTGTTGCTTGGTTGGTATCTGGCTGATACTGAAAAAATGGGGGAACCACACACATTTTTTATATTTATTTATTTAAAAAAAATTCTGTATCAGCCAGATACCAACCAAACAGCAGCTGCCTGACGTTACCAGGGTGGGTGAGGACCATTGTTACTGGCCCTCCCCCAGCCTAAATAATGCCAGCCTGTTACCACCTAGGCCCAGGAGCGCCATTTTTTACGCTCCGGGCCTGTTGGTACTTGCTCTTCCCAGCATCCCTGCGGCAGTGGGTACTGGGGTAATAATTGGAGGTTAGCACTAGCTGATTTTGGGGCTAATGCTAAGCCCCGGCTTAGTAATGGATTCCGTCTATAAGACAGCTTCCACTACTTCAGCCTGAAAATTCAATTATAAAAAACATGACACATTGAAAAAAAAATTAACCATTTTATTGAAATAAAAAAAAGGTGGTCATCGACGCGGTCCACCGAATCTGACGTAGTCCTCCGCATTCACATATCTGAAATGAGAAGAAAAGAAAAACAAGAAATATGGGTTAGTAAATTTTTTGCACTCTCCCCTGGGGAGTGGGCACATGATGCAGCGTGTTCCTAAACAGGGAGCCTCCAATTGTTGCTAAACTACAACTCCCATCATGGGGGCTGTAGTTAAGAAACAGCTGAAGTCTACCTGTTTGGGAACACACTGCCAGAAAGGCTCTTTTCCCATTATGCAAAACGCATAATGGGAACAGAGTCCGGCCTGGACTGTGTAGCTCCGTACCCTAATGATGTCATCACTTGGGGCGGAGCAGTAAATTCACAGACATTCACACACATCTATCATACATATGCACATCATACATACACACACATCTACCGTACATGCATAGATCATACTTACACACATTATACACACACACCTATGATGCATTCACACTTTATACATACACACATCTATTATACATACACACATCAAGGATACCCACACCATACACAAACACACACATATATTACATACATATCAACCTATCAACCCCCATTGCCCCCCATGCTTGGATACACAATGGGGATGATTTATCAAAACCTGTTTAGAGGAAAAGAGGTGCAGTTGCCTATAGCAACCAATCAGATTATTGTTTCATTTTTAAAAAGGCCTCTAAAAACTAAAATAAGCAATCTGATTAGTTGCTATGGGCAGCTGCACCACTTTTCTGCTGCACAATCAGACACTCATCCCCTATGCTGTGGATATGGGATAATCTGCATTCCCCAGTGTACCCCTATAAGTAAGAATCCACAATGTGTCCCTGAGCCCAGTTGACCCTTCAATCAGCTGATCGGTGCGGGTGCCTGGAGTAATTGGTTATGCCATTACTTGACCATCTGACTTTTTAAATGAAAATTTTATAACCCCCCCCCCCCCCCCCCCATCACCACCACCACCATTTCGTCATGGTGGGTTTTTTTGTTTTTGTTTTTTGTTTTTGTTTTAACCATTGACTGCAAAGTTTTACAGCTATGACTCCTTGCTGACCACCACTTAACTTTCTACAGTAGATGTTACACAAGACTCAATTTTCAGACAGTCTTCCCAAATAGGGATACAACAAATACACTTTGTTTTGCTTTTTTTTCTCCATCGCTCCTTTATCATTCATTATTCTGAAAAATACTAAAGAAAATTTGAGTTTGAAAAGTCAATAGAAATAATCATAAAATAGTGGTATTTGTTTCGGCGCAGGGAATCTAGTTATTGAAGTTCCCGTGATATCAGTCGTTAGTCTTGGAGATTTATGATGTCTTGTTGTCTTTTTGAAGTAAGGCAAAGGATATGCACATTTTAGAGGATATTTCTTCCTTGGGTTTGATGTTCCTATTGTTATACCCTACTTCTGGGCTGTTTGATCATTCCTCTTGCAAGTAGAACATACAGAAGTGTCAGACGTTGCACATTGTGCATTTTTTTTGCTAAAGGGGTTGTCCAGGGATTAATTTTTGTACATAAATGTGGCCAGGCTGGGTGTCAAAAAATAACTAATGTTTGCTCTCCTTCTACCTAATCCCCTTTGTCACTGTTCTGCTGGTGCCGATTCCCAATGCTCATTCCCAATATTCAGCACTGACTGGTCTCAGTGACACCAGGAATTTGCCACTAACCTTTTCATTGGCTTCATTGGAGGAGGGTCATCTCTTTGGCCGATGATTGGCTGAGCTGCTGCTCACATCTGTGTGTCCAAGACCAAGACCAGGCAGTGCTGAGTAGGACAGGGCATTGCCAGAATTGGTGGGATTGAGTTCAGGTGAGTAAATGTTTTCAACTCAGCTCTACTGCTTCTATATGTCTTCATTAAATGGTCCATACCAGTGATCTGAAGGCTTTGAGTCTTCAGTTTGTTGAACTTCAGCTCTAAGTACAAGAAAATGTTCAGAGATTCATAAATCTGGTGGGATGTAAAGAGGAAGGAATAAGGGACATACTTGACACTGTTGCACCTGTATTTTGTACTTATTTAATGCTGCTACATGATCTAGGCCAATATAGAGAAAAGGTCAGATGTGATTGACAGCCAGAAAGTGAGGTGAACTTCCCTGGCTTATAACTCGTGATCACAGCTGGTCAGGAGTGAGATCCGGCCCAATCAAAAGTTTGATATGTCTTGTTGGCAACATGCCAAAAGGTGTTTTTTTTTTTTTTAAAGAACAGTTTTAGATAATAAAAGCCCTAAATGGTGTCTACGACTAAAGTAAAAAAATAAAAGAAACTTTTTCCATGTGTTCACTTCCTCCCTGAGTCTGCTGTGCTGGATCTCTTCATCCAATCACTGCAGGCTGCTCTGTAACCCCTTTCTTTTTGCTTTCATGCTGCAGTCTGATAGGACAGGAGTGAGCACAGAGGAATGCTAGTCTCACCCTCACTTATTGGACTTTGTCCATGATTGTGCTTCAGCTGGGACAAAGATGTGCTGCTGCCAGACAGGTTTGTGTTCTGGATGGTATTGGGGCCCCCCTGGTGGTCTTTTTTTAAAAGCCAGAGAACATTATCTCCCTGCTGTTCTTCCTTCCTAAACCTTATTGGGTAATATGTTAGGGAACTGGATATATATATATATATATATATATATATATATATATATATATATATATATATAAAAAAGCTGATATTCATCTTTATCAAGACTCTCACATTTATAACATAATGATTTCTGGTTTCCCAATGGTGGATTCATGAATTATGACACCATGTTTTGTCATATAATTTATTGCTAGATTTTTTGGAATTCAGTTCTTCCATTTGCCCAGTTGTGTTTTAATAACTGATGAAGGTTTAGACATCTGCTTTATTATGGCTTCATGTAACTATAATGGCTGCAAATAAACTGCTTGCTGGAAATGAGGAGCCCAATTGTTCAAGGCTTATTAGATACAACACAATAAAAGCATACTGGGAAATTCTGCAAAAATTAGGTGTATTTTATAAATATATATATACAGAGTCATAAAGAAACAGCTCGATGCACTATATAATTGTACACCAGTATATACCCAGTTTATACCATCATGGTCCATATCACTATATACAGGATATATATAGCTTATACCAGCTATACATATATAATTATATACACTATATACCCAGGTTATACCAGCATGGTCCATATCACTATATACAGGAGATATATAACCTATACCAGCTATACATATATAATTATATACAGTACATACCCAGTTTATACCATCATGGTCCATATCACTATATACAGGAGATATATAACTTATACCAGCTATACATATATAATTATATACAGTATCTACCCAGGATATACCAGCATGGTCCATATCACTATATACAGGAGATATATAACTTATACCAGCTGTACATATATAATTATATACAGTATATACCCAGGTTATACCAGCATGGTCCATATCACTATATACTGGAGATATATAACCTATACCAGCTATACATATATAATTATATACACTATATACCCAGGTTATATCAGCATGGTCCGTATCACTATATACTGGAGATATATAACCTATACCAGCTATACATATATAATTATATACACTATATACCCAGGTTATATCAGCATGATCCATATCACTATATACTGGAGATATATAACCTATACCAGCTATACATATATAATTATATACAGTATATACCTAGTTTATACCAGCATGGTCCATACCCCTATATACAGGAGATATATAACTTTTACCAGCTATACATATATAATTATATACAGTGTACAATAGAAGTATATGTACCAGCTCACCCAAAGCCCACCAAGTCGTGCACGGAGCAGGGTGCGTACTGCACCCAAACTTTACAAGCAGAAATAGGAAGAACTCCAGCTCAATGCAGATCAATATGCCCTCTTTATTGCTCGAAGCTACATGGATCACAGGTAAAAAAGGATGTGACGCGTTCCGGCCAGGTGCTGGCCTTACTCATACCAGTTATATACAGTATATACCCAGGTTAAATATCAGCATGGTCCATATCACTATATACAGGAGATGTATAACTTATACATTAATAATTATGCACAGAAGATTCCCGAAACCATAGCAATCAAGGACATGCCATTTTGAGAGTGGAATAGGCAGGGGATAGTGGCATGCAGGCTAGGCTATAGAGAGAAGTAAGAGAGGAAAGTGTACACTCAATGGTCTCTGAACTTGCAGCGCCACAAACAGGAAACACACCACTGAGCTCTGAACCTGCTGCTGACTAAGCCGATATGTCATGTAGCAATTCAGAAATCAGCAAGGATACAAGCTTTAAAATATTTCTTCCTGATAAGGGGGTCAATACTCTTTAAGCTGTATTCGGCAGCACAGCTTGTTTTTCTTTTCTTTTTATCCCAGGGCCCTTTGGTCCCTCTATGACAACATCTAACATATTTTTCGCCGTATAAGACGCACTTTTTCTTCCCCAAAACTGGGGGGGAAAGTTGGTGCGTCTTATATGGCAAATACACATTAAAATCTGTCCTATCGCGGCGGTTTCTGTGGCCATCAATGGCCGGGACCCGCGGCTAATACAGGACATCACCGATCGCGGTGATGCCCTGTATTAACCCTTCAGACACGGCGATCAAAGCTGACCGTCGCGTCTGAAGCGAAAGTGACACTAACCCGGCTGCTCAGTCGGGCTGCTTGGGACCGCCGCGGTTAAATCTCAGTGTCCTGAACAGCTTACAGGACACCGGGAAGGACCTTACCTGCCTCCTCGGTGTCTGCTCCATGCCGGGATCCTCTGCACGGCCGGCGTTCTCCTTCGTCGTCATCACGTCGTCACGCACGCCGTCATGTCATCCAACAGGAGCGGCGAGTGTAGCGGCACGCGTAGCGGCACGCGTAGCAGCGTGCGTAGCGACGTGATGGTGGCGACGGAGAACGAGGATACCCGGCAGCAGAGATGTTCCGGAGAGACGGGGACACCTCGGGGACGCGGCGGCAGCCATGGAGGGTGATGGGTCCGGAGCGGCGGGGATACGTGAGTATTACCTCTTATACCAGTGGTCTTCACCCTGCGGACCTCCAGATATTGCAAAACTACAACTCCCGGCATGTTCGGACAGCCAACGGCTGTCCGGGCTTGCCGGGAGTTTTAGTTTTGCAACATCTGGACGTCCACAGGTTGAAGGTTCCGAATCTATTTTTTTTTTTCTAGATTTTCATCCTTTAAAATTGGGTGCGTCTTATATGCCGGAGCGTCTTATATGGCGAAAAATACGGTACATGGATATCTTTCAATGATGCATTATGGGTGATGTACTGTATGTATATTTGTATTTCTTAAACAAAGTAGTATACATAATAATCACCAAAAAAGTTATACAATATATTTTTAAAAACATGTTTTTTTTTTGTTAAATTGAGTCTTTGCTTTAAAAGAAATTCACACCATCCGACTGTATTCTGCATTTCCTTCATCCTTTCCTTCTCATCTAGTTGATTACATTTTTTTCCATATTTCATGTTCTGTGACAGAAAATTAAAATAATATTGCTGTATGATAAAGGAAGATTGTCTGGTGCAAAAACCTACATTCTATTCCGAAAATGAGCATCCCCGTCTTAATGTTTCTACACGATTGGTGGCAGAGGTTCAGAAGGAGGGGGGGGGGGGTGCTTTGTACAATTTCATTTAATTCTAAGGGATTTTCATCAGATTTGGATATTTTCTTCTTTTTTTTTTCACTGTAAAAAAAGTGAGTTTTTATTTCTGCTTTAACAACTACAAAAAATCCCATTGGCAACCTTTCGTGACCCGCTCTATTTATGCACATAACAAGTGTGGGAACGTAGTCAGAGATGTTGATTAAGGTAAATTTCTTTGCCTCAGTGGGAGGGAGTGAAATCTATTTTCAGAGGAAATATGCAAAACGGCCTTATTTAAATTCAGACACAACCAGGCAGGATGGTGGGGTGCAGCCGGCATAGGCTCGAGTAGCATGCAGCGATGCTCTCATACGTGCCGGGGCCAAATCCAGCAGACTCATGTAAATACTATCAGGATCATGTTTAAAGATCTGTCACAGTAGTTTCATTATATTGGGGGAAATTACTTTATGCATTTGGGCAACTGTATTATAGAAGACCCAGGTCATTTTCACTGGGCACCGATTGTTAAAGTTATTATGTTTCTATGCATAAACTCATGTATTACCGTATTTTTCGCCGTATAAGACGCACTTTTTCTTCCCCCAAACTGGGGGGGAAAAGTCGGTGCGTCTTATACGGCGAATACACACCCCTATAGCGGCAGTCCCTGCAGCCATCAACGTCCGGGACCCGCGGCTAATACAGGACATCACAGATCACGGTGATGCCCTGTATTAACCCTTCAGACACGGCGATCAAAGCTGACCGCCGCGTCTGAAGGGAAAGTGACACTAACCCGGCTGCTCAGTTGGGCTGTTCGGGACCGCCACGGTTAAATCTCAGCAGTGAAATCACGGCGTCCCGAACAGCTTACAGGACACTGGGAGAGACCTTACCTCCCTCCTCGGTGTCTGCTCAGTGCCGGGATCCCCTGCATGGCCGGCGCTCTCCTTCGACGTCATCATGTTGTCCCGTCATCCAATAGGAGCGGCGTGCGTAGCGACGTGATGACAGTGATGGAGAGCGTGGATCCCGGGGAAGAAGACGTCCGGAGCCTTGGGGACACGGCGACAGCGATGGAGCGACATCGAGGGCAGCGGTGACGGGTCTGGAGCGGCGGGGACACATGAGTATTACCTACTATACCAGTGGTCTTCAACCTGCGGACCTCCAGATGTTGCAAAACTACAACTCCCAGCATGCTCGGACAGCCAGCGGCATGCTGGGAGTTGTAGTTTTGCAACATCTGGAGGTCCGCAGGTTGAAGATCACTGTTGGGTTCAGAATCTTTTTTTATTAGATTTTGCAGCTTTAAAATTGGGTGCGTCTTATATGCCGGTGGGTCCTATAGGGCGAAAAATACGGTATATGTTGCTCTTACACCACTGTAAGGCTAAATAATGTCTGCCTAAACAATGTATGCATATATTGGGGTATATTTATTAATGCTGTCTCAGGTTACATTAACACTTCAAAATCTCCACCAGGGGGGGAAATCTACCTGCAGCAGTGTCATCAAAATCCATTAGAGCTAGGGTCGGGTGGGTATGCGCCAACACCACTGATTCCCATAAAAATAATGTTAAAGGGGTATTCCAGAGCTAAAAAGACCCTGTGGATCGGTTTCTAGAGGGAGGTATTTTCATCTTTTCCTTTGACAATGTGTGCCGATAGGAAGAGAGATGGCTCAATTTTAGAGATTTTGATGGTCTCAGGGGGTCATACCCATGATCAGACATTTAGTAGAAAACGGAAGATGTCCAGCACCAGGAGGGCAGGTAAAAACTAGTTTATTGAGGTACAAAAGTGACAAACAGCATATCGAGGAGCGTAGAGCCTACGCGTTTCAGGCTAAAGAGCCCTTAGTCATGCCATGACTAAGGGCTCTTTAGCCTGAAACGCGTAGGCTCTACGCTCCTCGATATGCTGTTTGTCACTTTTGTACCTCAATAAACTAGTTTTTACCTGCCCTCCTGGTGCTGGACATCTTCCGTTTTCTACTAATTGCACGTGGAAGGGAACGCCACCCTGCCGGTCTGCAGCACAGAAGCCAGGATACGGGGATAGAGCAGCACCTTTGCACTGTTGTCCATGATCAGACATTTATCTTTTATCCTGTCGCTAGTGGATACATTTTTTATCGATGAAATCCCTCTTTAAGGGTGCTTGATGGTCTATGGTAATGATGGAGTCAATGAAGCCATTCCTTGTAGGCTAGGTTAAATCCCTAGTATCTTTTCCAGCAGTGTCTTCCTATTTTGCACAGGAAGAGTGTGCATTTGCTGATGGTGGAGCATCTGTGCTGCTACATTAAATTGTATAATACAGCAGACTATCTCAGGGGGTGTGGCTAGAGCTCAGAGACAAGATACAGCCATGCCTCCTGAGACAGCAGTGGGTGATGTGTTGTCTCAGGAGAGAGGGAGCTGGGGAGCTGCTGAGACAACACCACACTGATAATGAGAGGACTACACAACTTCCCGTCAAGGGTTATTAAAGAACATGCCGAGGCTACTACAATTTGTGATTTGTGATTAATATATTAGTAAATTAAATATCTTGAAGTGATAGCTTTATCTAAAAACAATATTCCTATACCAGAATACCCCTTTAACAAATGGCTTCATATGCATAGCATAACAGGAGGTTGTCGCAAAGGATTATGGGGCGGGGGAGTGAAAATGAGAGAAACCCAGACCTTGTTCTGCTGGGTAGAGAATGCAAGAGGCTTGCAGAAACACTCCAGCATATAAAATCATTTGCGATTCATATTTCAGATGATATTTGTAAACAAGCTACACCCCGCAGTGCGTTGTAAACCAACTTCCAATTATACATAGAAATAATCTCAGTGCAATATAAAGCAAATAGACACGGAGACAGGATGCCGGATGTGTGATCACAATACTAGCACAATGCATTAGGACTAAGTACAAATTCTCTTGCAAAACCAAATGATTTTTTGCTTCTGCTATTTTTTTTATTATTATTATTATTATTATTTTTTTTTTACTGGGACCTGCATTATTTCCTTAGGGAGATGTGTGAGTTATTAATATAATACACATCTCCCAGATTTTCTATATAGATTCTGGCAACTGGAGTTATGAGAACACCATGGATATGCCACTTGTTATAATTGTTATATTATTAATGGGGATGTACATTTGCATCCTCGCATTTTAATGTGTTTGCTAACGATATCTCTGATTTATAAACATAACATTTTGAAAACATTTTTTGTAAAAGTAAAGTTGGTTGAGACGTAAAGGGGTAATCTGGAGGCATTAAACCCATAGCCCATCCCTTCCCTCTTACCAACATATTTAATTGTATAAATATAATGTATTCGCTATATAGAGCAGTTTCCCCTCTTTCAGTTGTCTCTTACATGTAGGTAATGAAGAAAATATGCCTTCCAGCCATCCACTGTGTCGCTTTCCAAGTCTCTTTCTGAAAGCATCTCCCACCCTCTTGAGAGACTTAACCATATGGTTTCTGCACTGCTGAGTCTTGCTCCCTTTATCTGGAAGGTGTGTGCAGCCTTAGCCAATCACCCACTGTATCTAACTCACAGAGCAGGTGGATGGGGGCTACTCTCAGAGAGCTGTCTGACAGTGAGATCAGAGCTGCAATGGCTGTCAGGAAATGTAGTATTCATGTTGAAAAGAAGGATGGCAAATAATATAAAGCAGCCAAAGTAGACAATTGGTCACAGGAGCCATGCCTTCAAGGTAGGGTGGTTTACAGGAAACATATGTAGGTAGTGTGGCAGCTTTAGCCTTTTTTTTTTTAATACACATATGCTTCACTGGAGTACCCCTGGAGTACTTTTGCTATGAGAAAAAAAAAAGATTACATTTAGGGACTGTCTTCTTCTGATAAACTACTAATTGCATATAGTTATATCTGTTATATTTGAATTCTACCCTATTACATAGTTATAAGTGTAGGGGATAAGAGAGATACTTGTCTTCCCTTTTCTTTTTATAGTTCAATATATGCCCAATAGAGATAAGCACACCATGCTCCTGCTTCCCCCTTTTCTTTCCATATTACCCATGAGTGAGAGAATAACAGCAAAATCACTGTAAGTTTTTTTTTTCTACTAGCAGCCAGATTAGTTATACATAAATTATGGAAGTCTACCCACCCCCCATCTGTGACGGAATGATTGGCCAAAATAGGTTGTATTCATAGAATGGAAGAACTTTGAGCCACATATACAAATCGTTCGGATAAGCATTAAAAATTATGGTTACTTTGGGTCAGTTTTACACACTCTGACATGAATAAGACACTATGGGGGGGGAGGCATTGGGATATTCAAAGAATTTAGCGCCTGGGGTCCTAGATAGAAAGGGATATATTTGTCCAGATATTATGCCACTAGTATATATTGCTTATTTATCATTCTGATACCTGTTGTTTTTGTTAGGCTGGGTTCACATATGTCCGGCATCTGGCATAGGTGAACTGAGCCTAGATCTCAACACGATGCCATGACTAATGACAATGGGCATCAGTTATCATCAGTTGTGTAGCATCCAGCATCCATTGTTTTTGGACGCCTGACAGGGGAATGCCGCAAGCTCCGTTCCCCTGTCCGGTGCCATTTGGCATTTCTTACCACCCGGAGTCAAAATTGAGATGCTGGATGATTGTAAACTTTCCCATTCGAATGAATGGGATCAGTTCTAGCATCATTTTCCCTTCAATGCACACCAAGGGAAACTATGTTGGATGCCGGACATATGTGAACCTAGACTAACTTTTCTTTTCCTCATGCATCATGCTTGTAATTTGAATATTTGAGTACATGTTTATGTACTTCTTTTTCTTTCTGACCTAATTATCAAATTCCCTTCCGTTCCCTTTCCTTCTTTTTTTTTTTCTTTTTAATAAAAACCATTAAAACTTTGAAAGAGATAAGCACATCTCTGATTAGTAAGTTTGGAACCCGATTTGGAAGTGCCTTGATTTTCCTGCATTTGTCTATGTAAAGTATATACAGTAGAAAGTGAAGAAAGTACATTTGATAGGAGTCCCTGCTTCTGTACAGTATGCTACTTGGTGGTGCAGAAGGACAGGATTTCCTGCTCTGGTATGACTGAATCACCAAAATTTCTGATTCTATGGGTCCATTCACACTATAGAATATCTGCCCGGATATATTCTGTGTGTACATTCTATGTTCAGCAGGCACCGCCAAAATCAATTAACGCTAGGACTGCATGGACATTCGTTGCCCCCATTGACCGAAATGTGGTCTGTGTGGAATTCTTTGAGTCCGAAATTTTTATTTACACAGTTGAAAGTTCAGCAGTTTGCATGGTGCAGCACAATTCCTTTGAAAACAATGGGGGGCTCCTACAACAGAATTTTCAATCAGAATTCCGTAGTGTGAATGGGCCCTAACAAATCTGATTTCTTCATGAAATTTGGATGCAATCCTATTCATGCCAAGTTGATAATCTAACCCAACATGATTTTGTGATAATCTGTAGAGAGGTGAATATACTTTATGCATATGTTTGTGCCCACCATTAGTTGTAATGTGAACTGCAGAAACAGAAAAACAGAGCTAATTTCTTTCAAAAACAGCTCCACATCTGTCCCAGATTGTGTGTGGTATTGCAAATTGTCTCCACTCACTTCAATGGAACTGAGCTTCAGATCCACACCCAACCTGGAGACAGATGCAGAACAGTTTTTGAAAGAAATTTGCTCTGTTTTTCTGTTTCTGCAGTTCGCATTACAACCAATGGTGGGCACAAACACGTGCATAAAGTACATTCACCTCTCTACAGCACTATCAATGACAGTTACAGTTTCTGGGATAGTAAAATGGTTCCTAAAATAACCTTGGGGAAGAACAAATTACACCAACAGCCAGAATCCGGAAAAAAAATCCAAACTTGTAGCCAGTAACTTTACTAAAATAAAAAACTGTAGCTAATGACATGGCGAGTTCTTCCGTATGATTTGGCAACTATCATATGGAAGCTGGGGCACATCCAAATCTGGTGCCTCCAAGGATCAGCTGATTGAAAGGGTCAAGTGCTGCAGCACCGCTCCATACTTTGGGCATGTTCACACCGCAGAATTGATGAGGAACTTACTTGTATCGTTCCGTGCCAGTATTAAGCTCCAATTCTGCCTTGAATGAAAGTTCTGTTGACTTTAATGGTCTTTACGCTCTTCTGTTCAGGCTGAGCCATTTCTGTGGACGAAATTCCAAAGCAAAATCGTATTTTGACAGAAGATTGAACATGTTCAGAAGACAGAAGATTAAACCCTTACAATCAATTTGACTTTATTTTTCAAGACAAAATAATTTTGGAGCAGAATTAACAGGGAATTTTCATGCGGATCAAACGTCAAAATAGCTGAACTTCCTTCACCACATTTTCTGATATTCCTCCCTCTATTTCCTTTTCAAATTCTGGCAGATTTGCTGACTGAAATGATTTCTTTTCAATCCTTTTGTCAATTCCTCAGTGTGAACATAACCTTAATAGAGGCTGTGTTTGGTTTTCCAGTTTAGTCCCTTTTAAGTTAAGTACCCTCCCTGATCTAATATGAATAGCTTATTCTCAGAATAGGCCAAAAAACCCTCTATAAGGCTAGGTTCACCCTGGTGGAGTGCTCCACTAAAGAGAACTCCGTTGGTCAGTCCGTTGAAAGGACGGGAGTTGAGCGTAGAAAAAAATATTGCATGTTTGATCTTTTTTACCGGACACCCGACGGACCCAATTAAAGCCTAAGGGATCCATTGGGACCCGCCGGTGTCAGTTGTGCTCCGACCCATTCAAGGTCCATTTGGTGCAAAAAAAGAGCTGATTGGACCCTGAATGGGTCGGAGCACAGTGCAGTGTGAACCCAGCCTTAGCAGTAGATGATATTTGAACATTCACCAATTTGGGAGAATCTTATTGCAGCAGACATAGACATCTATAAGGTCTATCCACTCTATTAGGGCATGCGGACAAGGGCATGTTCTATACATTGTGCCGCGTTGCTCAGATTAGGCTGGCTGATATTTACAGACAGTTGTACTTTCATATAACAGACTTTCGTGTAGTTCCAACTTGCCATCCCGAGACCTTACCTCCTGTGATTTCATGTTGTATTCCTGTAATGTTCTTTATATCAGTGGTGTCTGTCAACTCAGATTATCTCTCTGTGCTCAATGCCGTGCAGCTTCTTATACTTTCCCAACATACAGTCTTCTTGCCTGGCACATCAAGGTCACAAAGCCAGTTGCCTGGGGCTGCAGCCGAGAATCTCAACAAGACAGACTTACTGGGGAAAAAAGTATATGATGCATTAATATGTGTAAGTTTGCTGCTCATGGTTGTTCACGGTGTGTTTTAAGGTCTTTGAGAAAATAAAGCTATGGCTGGGTTAATATTCTTTGGAATCAATTGTTGGAACAATGTTCTTACTGAAGGACCATCATGGCCTATGTCTTCATAAAACACAGTGCATTTATTATCTAAAACCAGTTTTTTAAAGATGTTCCAGCTATGTCTGTGGTCTCAAAACTGTGGCCATAAAACTGTTGCAAAACTCCAACTCCCAGCATGCCCGGACAGCCAACGGCTGTCCGGGCATGCTGTGAGTCGGAGTTTTGTTATGTCTGGATGGCCTCAGTTTTTAGACCACTCAGCTATGGGATAAGAGAGTAAT
Source organism: Hyla sarda (assembly GCF_029499605.1). NCBI lineage: Eukaryota > Metazoa > Chordata > Amphibia > Anura > Hylidae > Hyla > Hyla sarda. The sequence goes on along the minus strand of NC_079189.1, from coordinate 561,934,841 downwards.
GTAAGCTCCATGGGGTTTAACCTTTGGGTCCCTCACTGGTCACTAAATTGATACATCGGTTTATTTTTTCTTGACTTTTTCAGCATGCATGTCCAGTCGCCGTCCCATACAAAACCTTCACTCCCCCGACTTGCCGTCAGAAAGGGTTGGGAGGTCATCTCAGCAACTGAAGACAAATAGATAGCGGCTGAAATACTTTTTAAACGATAATAAGTATTTTACTTGCAACACCCTGCCTGACCATTGTTACGCCGAGCGCTCCAGGTCCCTGCTCCTCCCCGGAGCGCTCGCGGCGTTCTCCTCTATGCAGCGCCCCGGTCGGGCCCGCTGACCGGGAGCGCTGCACTGACATTCATGATGGGGATGCGATTCGCATAGCGGGACGCGCCCGCTCGCGAATCGCATCCCAAGCCACTTACCCGTCCCGGTCCCCGGCTATCATGTTCTGGCGCGCGCGGCTCCGCTCTCTAGGGCGCGCGTGTGTCTGCTCTCTGAGGTTTAAAGGGCCAGTGTACCAATGATTGGTGCCTGGCCCAATCAGCCTAATTAGCTTCCACCTTCTCCCTGGCTATATTATCTCTCTTCCCCTGCACTTCCTTGCCGGATCTTGTTGCCTTAGTGCCTTGAGAAAGCTTCTACTGTGTTTACCATTAGTGTGTTCCTGACCTCCTGCTATTACTATTGACTACGAACCTTGCCGCCTGCCCCGACCTTCTGCTACGTCTGACCTTGCCTCTGCCTAGTCCTTCTGTCCCACGCCTTCTCAGCAGTCAGCGAGGTTGAGCCGTTGCCGGTGGATACGACCTGGTTGCTACCGCCGCAGCAAAACCATCCCGCTTTGCGGCGGGCTCTGGTGAAAACCAGTAGCAACCCTAGAACCGGTCCACCGACATGGTCCACGCCAATCCCTCGCTGACACAGAGGATCCACATCCAGCTAGCCGAATCATAACAACCATTTGGTATGCTGTTACAGAAAAACAAAACCTATTACTATGAGCATATGTAAAGGGATTTTTTTACAGCTCATAAAGAAAGTTAAAGAGACAACCCCAGTTCATATTGTCCATTAGACTGTACAAGACTCTGTGAAGGTCTACCACTTAGGGAAATGCCTAACTGACCGCAGATTTCCCATATCAAGGTGAGATTGTAAACCCTTCAATATTAATTCTGGAGTATGTTTTGAACATTGATGTTGCTTAAATTGTAGGCTCTTATTGGTAGGGCGGAGCCAATCGATTTATCATGAGTAGTAAATGGTCTGAATTTCACAAAAAAATCATATTTATAATTTTTTTTTCAATTTTGTCCGGTTTGTTTCGTCCCCTTCCTGAACACTGAGAGGTCAGGAAATAAGAGAGTAGGTTGTATGCATCACAAAATTCCCTTACTGCATTGAATGGGCCAGGTGTTCTGTGCCAGACTCTCATAAAAAAAAAAGAAAATACTCCATCCAGCTCTTGAAATTCTTTGCAGCATTAATCCATAAGGGTAAAAGACAGGAAAGAAAAACATTGACTAAACCAGCACTAACATTTGGGATTGATTTGAGTGAATGCGCTCTTTGTCAAAAGATCATTTGTCATCTGACAAAGAGTGCATGTGCTCAAAACGCGTCAAGATGTTGGTGGTTTAGTTGGTGTGTTTTCCCCTCTTTTACCTTCATGGAATAAAGCTGAAGAAATGAAAGTGCTGGATCAAGCGTTTTCTTTCATACCAGAGTCTGGTACACACTGAGCCAAGTGTAGATCTGAGCACTCATTGTAGAAAGGTGAGCTGGATTTACCAATTCTATATGAAAAATGTTGCACCTGACCTGGCCGCTCAGTGCACTGTACCTAAGACCCTGTTTTTGTACACACATTATATGGAAAATTGCACGGCAGTAGGGGCACTTCTAAATTGGGATTCAACAGAAAAGAATGTGGCAGAAATATTAATGGTATCAGACCTAAAATGAATCTCACGAGATTCACTAATCTCTACTTAAAAGTTGAGGTTCTCCACCCTTTAAGGTCACTGATTTGAGGACTTTATCACCCCCTAAGTGATTTAGTTATTGTCGCCACAATGAAGAAAGATTAAAACCATCCTGCTAGATGTACCTGACACTCCTTTTTTGTCCAGATAGTATTAGAGGGATATTCCAGGATTTTTTTTTTCTTCAGCCTTTGAGTCCATGATGCCAAGTTATAATACTGTGTAATATTATTCTATTACCACCATGTGCTGCTTTGCCCCATTTTCATGCACAGAACCCATACCTGGAAGTGCTGTAGAGCAAGTCTTTTTATTTTATTGTTGTCTCTGACCTTTCCCAGCATTCCATACAGCACAGAGACAATGTGTCAAAAGTCACATGGTCTCTAGGGGGCCTGGCTATGCTGCATTGGGTGGGTGGATAGCATTACTTCAGTAAATCCCTTTCACCCACTCACTGCAGCATAGACACACACCCTGGAGACCACATGAATTATGACATATTGTCTTTGGCCATATGGAATGCTGGGAAAGGTCAGAGACCACAGATAAATAGAAAAACTTACACTACAGAACTCCTGGGTGTGGGTCTCCTGCACGAAAAAGGGACAAAGCGCAGCACGGAAGTAATAGAAGAATATTACACATAATACACAGTATTATAAATTGGCATCATGAGTTCAATGGCTAAAAAAAAAAAAAAAAAAAAAAACTGGAACACCCCTTTAATTTTATAAGGTTACTAATATACTTACCACCACATAGTCCTAGAGATACACTTCTCTTAGGTTACATGCAGTGCATTGTGGCTTACATTTATGACATTTTAACAGATGGTCTTATCCTTTCTTACCAGCTTTTTTCCACTTAAAAAAGGAAAATGGGGTCAACATGCATTTTGCTCCATGAATGAAAGTTAAGCCATGTGATCCAACTTTTCCAAGTAAAGCCTTGGGTTGCACAGTTGAGCATTGATGCCCTGTAAGACGACATTCAGCAGTATTGGTGATTACAGGGTTAAACTTGGGTAAGCGCACCATCTGCTATCTCTTAAAGGAATTCATTGGCACTCAGAATTCACTGAATGAAGAAAAGTATCCCATATGAGCCTTCCTCTGAAGGTTTTTTTTTTCTTTTCTGTAGCCAGTGGCGAAATAAAGTATGATACACTTCAGAGAGGAAGGTTACTTATTCGCCAGGAAATTAAAAAAGAAACAAAACAGATGGCAGATAGAGAAAATACAATTACTTGCACAGTCACTACATCGCCGAACGCGGCCCTGCCACCGGCTCAGTGCTCGGGATTATTCTGTATTGGTAATGGAGAAAGAGTAACTGATGTTTGCACACTGCACCGGAAGCCATTTTGTGTAGGAAGCCACCTACCTGGCAACATTCATGACTTCCAATTACCTAAAACAACCTTTCCCACTAAAATAATAACTACCATGGTAATAGATGGTGGGAGGCTAATGGCTGCCATTGTAGCACTGCTTATTTCCTCTTTCTTACCGCCAGGTCTGAGCACTACAATAGTTTAGGCAGTTCTGTAACCTTTGCTGTAGATGCAGGAAAAATTGGGCATAAAGCCTCCACCCTGCCCTTCCATGATAGAGAAGTAATGCAGTGAAAAATGGAATTATAGGAGTATAATACATGTAATGGAATAAAACATGAGAGGAAAACAAGAGATACATGAGATGAATTTAAAATATGTGGCTATCATCATCAAGAAATGCTACACCTATAGTCATATCACCATGTCTAAGTAACCAAGTACTAATATCCTGTAATGCTACTCTATACACAATTACAAAAATATCATTTCTAACATGCTTCTCCAAAAGCACAAATGAGTAACTATTGCAAAACTGTCCCCATGGACCAGAATATAACTAATGCAGCACGGCTTCTATGTACAGGCCTATAACTACTGTAATACTGCTCCTTATGTATAAGAATATAACTACTATAATACTGCTCTTATGTACAAGAATATAACTACTATAATACTGACCCCTATGTACAAGAATATAACTACTATAATACTGCCTCTTATGTACTAGAATATAACTACTATAATACTGCCTCCTATATACAAGAATATAACTACTATAATACTGCTCTTATGTACAAGAATATAACTACTATAATACTGCCTCTTATGTACTAGAATATAACTACTATAATACTGCCTCCTATATACAAGAATATAACTACTATAATACTGCCTCCTATGTACAAGACTATAACTACTATAATACTGCCTCCCATGTACAAGCATATCATTATTATAATACTGCTCCTATGTACAATAATATCAATATTATAATACTGACCCCTATATACAAGAATATAACTACAATAATACTGCCTCCTATGTACAATAATATAATTACTATAATACTGCCTCCTATATACAAGAATATAACTACTATAATACTGCCTCCTGTGTACACAAATATAATTACTATAATAATTCTCCTTTGTACAAGAAAATAACTACTATAATGCTGCCTCTTATGTACTAGAATATAACTACTATAATACTGCTCTCTTTGCACAAGAATATAAGTACTATAATACTGCCTCTATATACAAGAATATAACTACTTTAATACTGCCTCCTATGTACAAGTCGGTAACTACTGTAATACAGCTTCTATGTACAAGAATATAACTACTATAATACTGTTCCTAAATACAGGAATATACTATAATACTGCCCCCTATGTACAAGAATATAACAACTATAATATTGCTTCTATGTACAGAATATAACCACTATAATAATACTGCTCCTATTTACAAAAATATAACTACTATAATACTGCTCCTATGTACAAGAATATAACTAATATAATACTGCTCCTATGTACAAGAATATAACTACTATAATACTGCTCCTATATGCAAGAATATAACTACAATAATACTGCCTCCTATGTACAAGAATATATCTACTATAACACTGCTCCTATATACAAGAATATAACTACTATAATACTGCTCCTATGTACAAGAATATATCTACTATAATACTGCTCCTATATACAAGAATATAACTACTATAATACTGCTCCTATATACAAGAATATAACTACAATAATACTGCCTTCTATATACAAGAATATTACTACTATAACACTGTCTCTGATGCACAAAAATCTAACTACTGTAATATTGCCTCTGATGTACAAAAATCTAACTACTGTAATATTGTAACTACTCTATCACTGGCTCTGAGGATGAGAGTATAATTTCTATGGTAAATAATGTAAATTTGAATATAGACCTTCTCAAGACAAGCTACAGTTAAAAAACTCTCCTCTTTTTGGGATAACTCTAGTTTTTTGCCCCATTTAGGCTTCTTCTATTGCACAAATATGAATCTTTGGTAGGAAATTGCCAAATCCTATAAACAATTTATCTCTTTTCCAAACGCTTGTATAACCAAGGCCCGCAGTGGGCTAAGCTTCCCATCTATGTGAGCCATGTAAGTGTAAATGATATTTAATCCTGGACTTTGAATAGTCCCTATTCCACGCGCATCTTACATAATGGCTGGAGACTAAAGAAAATTCATCTTGTTAATGAGGACAGCTTGTATCTGATAAAAAAAAAAAGTAATTTTCAGAAGTGGTTGGCTTATAGTTAAGTAGATCTTCGCCTTATGTCCCCCACGTTATTTGCTGTGGATAAGCATGATGTCCCGATCATGATCCTACTTCTCAGGACTTTCATAGCATCTACAGAAGGAGAAATAGAAGCTCAGGCCTTCATGAGAATTGGTAAATGTCCTATCTGGTATAAAGTTACAGACATGAGAGCAAGGGCCAGATTAAAGAGAAATACTATATAGGGCTATAAACACTTTATTGGATACTATTTTGTAGGGTTATAAACCCTTTATAGAAAGTCCAAACTAACCTGTATATGTCGTATTTTTTAGACATTTAGGTGAAGTTCGTTCCTCGTTTTATGCTCTGTTCCATATACACTAGCATTGTCTTGGCATATAATCACTTTATGTATAGGAACTAGACATTTAAGGCTTTCACAACCTTGAAATTTCTGTGGTGGAAAATTGTGGCACTAGAAATTGTGAAGTAGCTGAGGCCTAGCGCACCACCATAGTGAATATTAGATTCCAGTCTGCTAATAAGTCAAGTATGGCCAACAACACATGTAACAAGCACAGCCCACTGCAGACATAACAACCATGGTCCACCACACATAAAGAAAGTTTGGTCCAACCTATCTGAGAAAGTCAAAATGCAATACACATGTAACTATGTTTAACCACACATAAAACAGCATGGGCCACCATGAGTCAACAGGAACAAGCATGGTTCACTACAAATGTAACAAACACGGTGGCCTGTCAGCCATGAAACAATTATAGTCCACCGTACATGAAGCAAGCATGGTCCTCCATACATTAAACAAGCATGGGCAACTGCACATAAAGCAAGCATCACATCACATAAAGGAAGCCTAGCCCTTCATACATGAACATCAGTACATTATCCATTACCTAAGAAATAAGCCTGTTCCACTGTACATGGAAAGGCATGGTTCACCATACGTGAGACAAGAATGGTTCCTTACATATGAAATGAGCATAGTCCTCCACATGTAAAACAAGATTGGAGATTCACACAGAAAGCAAGCATTGTCTTCCACACAAGAAGCAAACATGGTTCACCATTCTTGAAGAGAGCCTGATCCTCTCCACATGAAATAATCCTGGTCCATTAGACATGTAACAAGCATGTTTCACCACACATATAAGAATCAATATGGCCGACTTCAAATAAACAGGCATGGTACACTATACATTGTGGCAAGTTAGTCATAAAATAACTATAGTCCTCCACAAATGAAGCAAGTATGGTCTTCCACATATGAAATCAACATGGACCACCACATATAAAGCAAGAAGGATCTACCATACATGAAGATAGCATGGTCATTTTCCTATTTAAAGAGCATGATCCACCATACATAAAACAAGCATGGTCCACTACACATGTAATAAGCATGATCCACCATACATAAAACAAGTGTGGTCCACTACACATGTAATAAGCATGATCCACCATACATGAAACAGGCATTGTTCCACTACACGTAAGGCAAGCATGATCCACTACAAGCATGGTCCACCACACATAAGGCAAGCATGGTCCACTACACAAAAGGCAAGCATGATCCACTACGAGCATGATCCACTACAAGCATGGTCCACCACACATAAGGCAAGCATCCTCCACTACAAGCATGGTCCACTACACATAAGGCAAGCATGGTCCACTACACATAAGGCAAGCATGATCCACCATACATGAAGCTAGCATGGTCCTTTCCCTATGTAAAGAGCATTATTCACAATACATAGAACAAATGTGGTACACTACACATGTAAAAAGCATGATCCACCATGCATAAAACAAGCATGGTCCACTACATATGTAATAAGCATGATCCACCATAAATGAAATAGGCATTGTTCCACTATACATAAGGCAAGCATGATCCACTACAAGCATGGTCCACCACACATAAGGCAAGCATGGTCCACTACACATGAAACAATAATTGTCCATGTGACAAACATGTTTCACCACAAATGAAACACCATGGGCCACAACACATATAATAGCAAATGTGGTTTCCCATAAATGAACAAGTGAGGCTCACTACACATGTAACAAACATTGTGACATGCTGGCCATAAAACTATTATAGTCCACCACATATAAACAAGCATGGTCCACAATACATTAAGCAAGCGTGGTGGTCTGCATTTATAAAGTGCATGATCCATCAACTATGAAACAAGCATGTTTCAAAATGCAGGGAAAGTGTGGTCCACTACACACGTAACAAGCACGTTTTACAACACATGCAAAAACACGATCCACCATAAATGAAACAAGCATGGTCCCCCACACATGATGCAAGCATGGACCAACAAACATAAAGCAAGCACGGTCCTCTGCACATGTAAACTGCATGATCCATCACTCATGAAATAATTATAATTTAATAAAAGCAAGCTCCACTAGACATGACACATGCATGGTTCACTACACATGTAAAGTGCATGATCCACCATAAATAGAACAAGCATTACTTATGATTCATGGTTCCACACATGATGCATGCAGTGTCTTCTACAAACGAAATACCTATGGCCCACCGCACATAGTATTGTCCACAATTTGTCAAAAAAGGGAAAAGTATGGTCCTTTGTACTTTGTAAAGTGCATGATCCATCACTTATGAAACAAGCTTGTTCTACTACACTTGGGAAAATATGGTCCACTACACATGAAACAATTATGGACCACAACCCATGAAGTAAGCATGGATCACCACACAAAAAGCAAGCATGGATCACCAAACATAAGCAAGCATGGACCACCACACATAAGCAAGCATGGATCACTACACATAAAGCAAGCATGGACCACCACACATGAAGCAAATATGGACCACCACAAATAAGCAAGCGTGGACCACCACACATAAGCAAGCATAAATTACCACACATAAGCAAGCATGGTTTACCACACACAAGCAAGCATGGACCACCACACATAATCAAGCATGGTTCACCACACACAAGCAAGAATGGACCACCACACATAAAGTAAGCATGGTTCACCACACATGAAGCAAGCATGGACCACCACACAAAAGCAAGCATGGACCACCACACATAAGCAAGCATGGAACACCACACATAAAGCAAGCATGAACCACAACACATAAGCAAGCATGGATTTACAACATAAAGCAAGCATGGACCACCACTCATAAAGCAAGCATGGACCACCACACATAGAGCAAGCATTGATCACCAAACATAAAGCAAACATGGACCACCAGACATAAGCAAGCATGGATTAACACACATAAAGCAAGCATGGACCACCACACATAAAGCAATCATGGACCACCACACATAAGCAAGCATGTATTACTTACCACACATAAAGCAAGCATGGACCACCACACATAAAGCAAGCATGGAGCACCACACATAAAGCAAGCATGGACCACCACACATAAAGCAAACATGTACCAACACACATAAAACAAGCATGGATCACCACACATAAAGCAAACATGGACCACCACACATAAGCAAGCATGGATTAACAAACATAAAGCAAGCATGGACCACCACACATAAAGCAATCATGGACCACCACACATGAAGCAAGGATGGACCACCACACATAAAGCAAGCATGGACCACCACACATAAGCAAGCATGGAACACCACAAATAAAGCAAGCATGGACCACCACATATAAAGCAAACATGGATCACCACACAGAAAGCAAACATGGACCACCACACATAAGCAAGCATGGATTACCACACGTAAAGCAAGCATGGACCACCACACATAAAGCAAGCATGGATCATCACACATGAAGCAAACATGGACTACCACACATAAGCAAGCATGGATTAACACACATAAAGCAAGCATGGACCACCACACATAAAGCAATCATGGACCACCACACATGAAGCAAGGATGGACCACCAGACATAAGCAAGTATGGAACACACCCATAAAGCAAGCATGGTTCACCACACATAGAGCAAGCATGGATCACCACACATAAAGCAAACATGGACCACCACACATAAGCAAGCATGGACCACTACACATAAAGCAAGCATGGACCACCACACATAAAGCAAGCATGGACCACCACACATAAAGCAAACATGGACCACCACACATGAAGCAAGGATGGACCACCACACATAAAGCAAACATGGACCACCATACATAAGCAAGCATGGATTAACACACATAAAGAAAGCATGGACCACCACACATAAAGCAATCATGGACCACCACATATGAAGTAAGGATGGACCCCCACACATAAAGAAATCATGGACCACCACACATGAAGCAAGGATGGACCCCCACACATAAAGCAAACATGGCCCACCACACATAAGCAAGCATGGACCGCCACACATAAAGCAAGCATCAACCACCACACATAAAGCAAGCATGGACCACCACACATAAAGCATGTATGGACCACCACACATAAAGCAAGCATGGACTACCACACATAAAGCAAGCATGGACCACCACACATAAAGCAGGCATGGACCACCACACATAAAGCAAGCATGGACCACCACACATGAAGCAAGCATGGACCACCACACATAAAGCAAGCATGGAGCACCACACATAAAGCAAACATGGACCACCACACATAAGCAAGCATGGATTACAACACATAAAGCAAGCATGGACCACCACACATAAAGCAAGCATGGGCCACCACACATAAAGCAAGCATGGATCACCACACGTAAAGCAAACATGGACCACCACACATAAAGCAAGCATGGACCACCACATATAAAGCAAGCATGGACCACTACACATAAAGCAAGCATGGACCACCACACATAAAGCAAGCATAGCCCACCACACATAAAGCAAGCATGGACCACCACACATAAAGCAAGCATGGACCACCACACATAAGCAAGCATGGAACACCACACATAAAGCAAGCATGGACCACCACACATAAAGCAAGCATAGCCCACCACACATGAGTCAAGCATGGACAACCGTACATAAACAAGCATGGATTACCACACATAAAGCAAGCATGGACCACCACACATAAAGTAAACATGGACCACCACACATAAAACAAGCATGGAACACCACACATAAAGCAAGCATGGGCCACCACACATAAAGCAAGCATGGGCCACCACACATAAAGCAAGTATAGACCACCACACATAAAGCAAGCATGGACCACTACACATAAAGCAAGCATGGACCACCACACATAAATCAAGCATGGACCACCACACATAAGCAAGCATGGATTACCACACATAAAGCAAGCATGGACCACCACACATAAAGCAAGCATGGAACACCACACATAAAGCAAGCATGGACCACCACACATAAAGCAAGCATGGACCACCACACATAAGCAAGCATGGATTAACACACATAAAGAAAGCATGGACCACCACACATAAAGCAATCATGGACCACCACACTTGAAGCAAGGATGGACCCCCACACATAAAGAAATCATGGACCACCACACATGAAGCAAGGATGGACCACCACACATAAAGCAAGCATGGACCACCACAAATAAAGCAAGCATGGACCACCACGTATAAAGCAAGCATGGATCACCACACATAAAGCAAGCATGGACCACCACACATAAAGCAAGCATGGACCACCACACATGAAGCAAGCATGGACCACCACACATAAAGCAGGCATGGACCACCACACATAAAGCAAGCATGAACCACCACACATAAGCAAGCATGGAACACCACACATAAAGCAAGCATGGACCACCACACATGAAGCAAGCATGGACCACCACACATAAAGCAAGCATGGAGCACCACACATAAAGCAAACATGGGCCACCACACATAAGCAAGCATGGATTACAACACATAAAGCAAGCATGGACCACCACACATAAAGAAATCATGGACCACCACACATAAAGCAAGCATGGATCACCACACGTAAAGCAAGCATGGACCACCACACATAAAGCAAGCATGGGCCACCACACGTAAAGCAAGCATGGATCACCACACGTAAAGCAAACATGGAACACCACACATAAAGCAAGCATGGACCACCACATATAAAGCAAGCATGGACCACCACACATAAAGCAAGCATGGACAACCACACATAAAGCAAGCATAGCCCACCACACATGAGTCAAGCATGGACAACCATACATAAACAAGCATGGATCACCACACATAAAGCAAGCATGGACCACCACACATAAAGTAAACATGGACCACCACATATAAATCAAGCATGGAACACCACACATAAAGCAAGCATGGGCCACCACACATAAAGCAAGTATGGACCACCACACATAAAGCAAGCATGGACCACCACACATAAATCAAGCATGGACCACCACACATAAGCAAGCATGGATTACCACACATAAAGCAAGCATGGAGCACCACACATAAAGCAAACATGGGCCACCACACATAAGCAAGCATGGATTACAACACATAAAGCAAGCATGGACCACCACACATAAAGAAATCATGGACCACCACACATAAAGCAAGCATGGATCACCACACGTAAAGCAAGCATGGACCACCACACATAAAGCAAGCATGGGCCACCACACGTAAAGCAAGCATGGATCACCACACGTAAAGCAAACATGGAACACCACACATAAAGCAAGCATGGACCACCACATATAAAGCAAGCATGGACCACCACACATAAAGCAAGCATGGACCACCACACATAAAGCAAGCATAGCCCACCACACATAAAGCAAGCATGGAACACCACACATAAAGCAAGCATGGACCACCACACATAAAGCAAGCATAGCCCACCACACATGAGTCAAGCATGGACAACCGTACATAAACAAGCATGGATTACCACACATAAAGCAAGCATGGACCACCACACATAAAGTAAACATGGACCACCACATATAAAACAAGCATGGAACACCACACATAAAGCAAGCATGGGCCACCACACATTAAGCAAGTATGGACCACCACACATAAAGCAAGCATGGACCACCACACATAAATCAAGCATGGACCACCACACATAAGCAAGCATGGATTACCACACATAAAGCAAGCATGGACCACCACACATGAAGCAAGCATGGAACACCACACATAAAGCAAGCATGGACCACCACACATAAAGCAAGCATGGACCACCACACATAAGCAAGCATGGATTAACACACATAAAGGAATCATGGACCACCACACTTGAAGCAAGGATGGACCCCCACACATAAAGAAATCATGGACCACCACACATGAAGCAAGGATGGACCCCCACACATAAAGCAAACATGGCCCACCACACATAAAGCAAGCATGGACCACCACACATAAAACAAGCATGGATCACCACACGTAAAGCAAGCATGGACCACCACACATAAAGCAAGCATGGGCCACCACACATAAAGCAAGCATGGACCACCACACATAAAGCAAGCATGGACCACCACATATAAAGCAAGCATGGAACACCACACATAAAGCAAGCATGGACCACCACACATAAAGCAAGCATAGCCCACCACACATGAGTCAAGCATGGACAACCGTACATAAACAAGCATGGATTACCACACATAAAGCAAGCATGGACCACCACACATAAAGTAAACATGGACCACCACACATAAAACAAGCATGGAACACCACACATAAAGCAAGCATGGGCCACCACACATAAAGCAAGCATGGGCCACCACACATAAAGCAAGTATGGACCACCACACATAAAGCAAGCATGGACCACTACACATAAAGCAAGCATGGACCACCACACATAAATCAAGCATGGACCACCACACATAAGCAAGCATGGATTACCACACATAAAGCAAGCATGGACCACCACACATGAAGCAAGCATGGAACACCACACATAAAGCAAGCATGGATCACCACACATAAAGCAAGCATGGACCACCACACATAAGCAAGCATGGATTAACACACATAAAGAAATCATGGACCACCACACTTGAAGCAAGGATGGACCCCCACACATAAAGAAATCATGGACCACCACACATGAAGCAAGGATGGACCCCCACACATAAAGCAAACATGGCCCAGCACACATAAAGCAAGCATGGACCACCACACATAAAACAAGCATGGATCACCACACGTAAAGCAAGCATGGACCACCACACATAAAGCAAGCATGGGCCACCACACATAAAGCAAGCATGGATCACCACACGTGAAGCAAGCATGGACCACCACACATAAAGCAAGCATGGACCACCACATATAAAGCAAGCATGGAACACCACACATAAAGCAAGCATGGATCACCACACATAAAGCAAACAGGGACCACCACACATAAAGCAAGGATGGACCACCACATATAAAGCAAGCATGGAACACCACACATAAAGCAAGCATGGATCACCACACGTAAAGCAAACAGGGACCACCACACATAAAGCAAGCATGGACCACCACATATAAAGCAAGCATGGAACACCACACATAAAGCAAGCATGGATCACCACACGTAAAGCAAACATGGACCACCACACATAAAGCAAGCATGGAACACCACACATAAAGCAGGCATGGACCACCACATATAAAGCAAGCATGGACCACCACACATAAAGCAAGCATGGACCACCACACATAAAGCAAGCATAACCCACCACACATAAAGCAAGCATGGACCACCACACATAAAGCAAGCATGGACCACCACACATAAGCAAGCATGGAACACCACACATAAAGCAAGCATGGACCACCACACATAAAGCAAGCATGGACCACCACACATAAAGCAAACATGGACCACCACACATAAAGCAAGCATGGACCACCACACATAAAGCAAGCATGGACCACCACACATAAAGCAAACATGGACCACCACACATAAAGCAAGCATGGACCACCACACATGAAGCAAGCATGGACCACCACACATGAAGCAAGCATGGACCACCACACATAAAACAAGCATGGAACACCACACATAAAGCAGGCATGGACCACCACACATAAAGCAAGCATGGACCACCACACATGAAGCAAGCATGGACCACCACACATGAGTCAATTATGACCCTTTGCACGTGCAAAGTGCATGATCCATCACCTACAGTATGAAGCAAGCTTATTTTACTATACATGGAAAAATATGGTCCTTGACATATGAAGCAAGTGTGGTTCTCTGCACAAGAAACAAGCATGATCCTCTGTGCATGTATAGAGCATGATCCATGACAATAAAACAAGCATGATCCTCTGTGCATGTATAGAGCATGATCCATGACAATAAAACAAGCATGATCCTCTGTGCATGTATAGAGCATGATCCATGACAATAAAACAAGCATGGGCCACCACACATGAAGCAAGCATGATTCCACCACCATTACACATGTTAAGCACCCCACACAATGCAAGCATGGTCCACCACCACCACAAATGTAAAGAGCATGATCCACTTCAGACGAAACACGCCTGTTCCACTATGCCCTATATAGCAATGCATGCCTATTTTTTGCAATGATATAAGGATATCTGGAATGGAAAAAAAACACTTATGGCTGACAGAGAAAAAACTTGTGAGGGTCATAAAATGAAAAGTTATAAGTTGGGTTTACAATAGAGCCCTCTAAAGTCATCTGAAGGTGGTCGACCTACTATACGCACTCATTTATTTCAATTTATTACTAAAGGAATTCCACGGAGAAACGCAGGGTATAAAAAAATGAATTGAAAGATTAACACTATGACCTCAGTAAATAGCAGCAAAGTTGATAAAGATATTTTTTTGTTCTAATTTCTTTTAAATATAGAGGAGAAAATCCGGGAATCTTTAGCAGAAAGTCTGACGATAAGGGCTAATTTATGAGCGCCTTAGATATAAGTTAGCACGCGGAAGCCAGTAGGAAAATGAATGTTAATGCATGCAAACATGTGAAGTAATGAGGAGAGCGGAGAGGTAATAAAGACATAAAGAGGCAGATGAGGAAGATAGAGGAGGTCAGACACAGGAACGAGATACGCTGCCAATGATTTGAGGAGCATTAACTGCTGGTAATGGTCCTCAGTGCTGGCGCGTACGACGCTGCCTTTGATTGTTATTGGTGTGAAATGGGAATGTTATAGTTAGATTGAAGAACAAACAAACTTACGGGAAGATAACATTGGAGCGGAATATGGAAACATGCTGACAAATGAGGCGTATACGAAAGACGTAAAGCAGTTGCAATGCCTGTAGACCGGTCTTCGGGACTATATAAGGCCACAGATGTGGGGTCCATAATTTGGTCAATTTGACTGAAGATTCTGCACCAATAATCTGTTTCCTTTATCAAAATGTATTAACCATACTTGCCAACTGTCCTTGTCTAGTATATTTAAGTGCATGGTTTATGTAAACCCACCCAGCAGTGGTGAACTTGGGGTGGGAACGTCCTAACTCTAGCCTTCAAAATATGGGTAACTTGTGTTAGGAGAATCAATTTGTGACTAAATGAGGTTTCCCTGAATTTTACAAAAAAAAATTGTGTTGATCCATATCTGAAATAATTGTCAATCACTATACGAGGCAGATTAATGACAAAGACCAGACTCCCTGCTTCTGTTCACTGAGCATCGAGGCATACACTGTATGCGCTGCCACTCAGTGTGCACAGCCACCAGAGGTAAGTGGTGATACTAAATGCATCAAAGCTTAGGATCACAACTTTTGTCTATTTAGTGTTAAAGGGGTACTCTTCCCCTAGACATCTCATCCCCTATCCAAAGGATAGGGGATAAGATGTCTGATTGTTATCACTACTGTGGCACCGCAGTCATGCGATGCACGGAGCGAACTGCACAGCTGCTGCAGGGAGATCGTGGGCGTCTCAGCGGTGGGATACCCACAATCTGACATCATTTCCCCTATCCTTTGTATAGGGGATAAGTTGTCTATGGGCAGAGTACCCCTTTGTGACGAGACATACACGGTACGCCTTAGCGCTTAATGCATGTACAAAAACAGGGACATCTGTCTATGACAGGAGTCCTGCTCATGTACGTTCTCTGAAAAGCCAGAGTCCCTGCTCTGGACACTAAAAAGCAAGGTATACACAGTATGCATTGCTTCTGGATTTAACACTCTTTCCAGAGGTAAATGGTGATGCTGTATGCTTTGCTGCTTACACTCAGTACATATACCTGGCTAGTTCCCCTTTATCTTCCCCAGCAAATGTAAAAGAGGTTGACCTGGCAAACTGTGTTTTTGAATATGTAGCCTGGGCTGCATTGAAAATAATGAAGCAGTATACATACTCAGCCCACTGCCAGTGTCTGAACGCCCATTCTCCACTGCGGTCCTCTTCTTCATTACTTCACTACTGATGTTCAGTTCTGATGAATCATCCGAAAATGCATTTTGGGAACTTCTTGGACAGTGGTCTGAAACTGGGGCCCTTAAGATGTTGCAAAACTTCAACTCCCAGCATGCCCGGACAGCCGTTGGCTGTCCGGGCATGCTGGGAGTTGAAGTTTTGCAACATCTGGAAGGCCACAGTTTAAGACCACTGTTCATTGAGATCACTTGGTAATCTATCACATTTTTCGTCTTTTCTGAAGACATATTGTGTGTTTACAATGTAACTAAAGAACTTGTGTCTTGTGTTAGGCACCCGATACCCCCCAGTCCTATAGAGCACAGGATAATAATAGCATAGGCTTGGAATAAAAAATAAAAAAAATATGTGAAAAGTCACAAAATGTGTTGTTTTTGCAAGTACAGTAACACATTGCTGAGACTGAAAAGTAATGCGCTGCAGAGGAACGTGTTCCCGGCTTCCTTCGTGTGAAACGGATCATATAGCTGCCGAATCCATTGCGCAGAACTAGCACTTAGAATTTATGCTGATTTAGCAAAGCATCAATGCTTTTTAATAGACCATGAGGTTTGCATATTAAGGCAGGAAAAAAGAAAAAAAAACTCCAAGCTTTATAACAATTGTAAAAAGCCTACTAACTCAGTCTGGTTTACTGCTCAATGTGACAGGTAGTGTCTGGGGTGGTAAAAAAAAATACATAGAAACAAAGAATGTGTTGGCAGATAAGAGCCATCTGCCCAATAATCTGAATCCTATCAATAGTCCCTGGCACTATCTTATATGAAGGATAGCCTTATGCCTATCCCATGCATGTTTAAACTCCTTCACTGTATATGCAGCGACCACTTCTGCAGGAAGGCTATTCCATGCATCCACTACTCTCTCAGTAAAGTAATACTTCCTGATATTACTGTAGAAACCTTTGCCACTCTAATATAAAACTATGTCCTCTTCTTTCTTCCAAGCTATACATGTAAAGGTCTGTTAACCTTTCATGGTAACCTTTCCTCCTATGTACAAGAATACAACTACTATAATACTGCCTCCTATGAACAAAAATATAACTACTATAATACTGTCTCTCATGTACAAGAATATAACTACTATAATACTGCCCCCTATGTACAAGAATATAACTACTATAATACTGCCTCCTATGTACAAGAATATAACTACTATAATACTGCTCCTATGTACAAGAATATAACTACTATAATGCTGTTCCTATGTTCAAGAATATAACTACTATAATACTGCTCTCTATGTACAAGAATATAACTACCATAATACTACCTCCTATGTACAAGAATATAACTACTATAATATTGCCTCCTATGTACAAGAATATAACTACTATCATACTGCCTCCTATGTACAAGAATATAACTACTATAATGTTGTCTTCTATGTACAAGAATGTAACTACCATAATACTTCCCCCTATGTACAAGAATGTAACTACTATAATACTATTCCTATGTACAAGAATATAACTACTATAATACTGCTTCTATGTACGAGAATATAACTACTATAATACTGCCCCTATGTACAAGAATATAACTACCATAATACTGCTTCTATGTACAAGAATATAACTACCATAATACTACCTCCTATGTACAAGAATATAACTACTATAATACTGCCTCCTATGTACAAGAATATAACTACTATAATACTGCCTCCTATGTACAAGAATATAACTACTATAATACTTCCCCCTATGTACAAGAATGTAACTACTATAATACTGCTCCTATGTACAAGAATTTAACTACTTTAATACTTCCCCCATGTACAAAAATGTAACTACTATAATACTGCTCCTATGTAC
Organism: Hyla sarda; assembly: GCF_029499605.1. Taxonomy (NCBI): domain Eukaryota; kingdom Metazoa; phylum Chordata; class Amphibia; order Anura; family Hylidae; genus Hyla; species Hyla sarda. Next base: position 561,916,023 of record NC_079189.1, on the reverse strand, counting down.
AAGAATTTAACTACTTTAATATTTCCCCCTATGTACAAGAATGTAACTACTATAATACTGCTCCTATGTACAAGAATATAATAACTATATTACTGCCACCTATGTACAGAAATATAACTACTATAATACTGCCCTCTATGTACAAGAATATAACTTCTATAATACTGATTTCTGTAAAATTTCCTTTTCTGCTCACACCCCATCTATTTTACTTTACTCCTCTTTTTTTAATTAAATTTTTCATGGATTTCTGCAATTTGAATGTATGACCATTCCTATATACCAACTACTCCTAACTCCCTGCCTTTTCAGAGCCAGATATCCTCCTTGTTTCCTCCTCTTCTATGGTCATCATTCTTCAGATCTTAAAGGGCCCGTTGTAATTTTTTATGTTTTTTTCCATATATAGCCTTGTGCATTGCACCTTTAAACACAAGAACTTGAAATGCTGATTATTTGCACAGGCTGTCTGATGGTTCCACAGCAGAGCATCATTCCATCTGTTCTTCATTTCCGCCATCTCCTATCATAGGGAAAAGTTAGAAAAAAAATAAATAAAAAAAAAATAAAAACTACTGACAGCTTGTGAATCTTTTCATAATCTTTCTGTGCCCAGTGGATTTACTTTTTCAATTACTATGTGAAAGGAAGGATTATATCAGCCCCAAAACATCCGAAATAAGGCTTGTGTGTTGTTTTTCTGAACACAGAAGAGAAGACAGACTCCTCAGAAAGGATCAGAGGGAACAAGGAGGAAAAGCTTGTAGGATGGGGAACTAATTGAGAAATGCATTTTTCATCTGATCTTTCATAATCTTTCCTACTGCGGGGGGGGGGGGGTGTGCGGACACTTAGGGGATATTGGTAGTTTGTTTCGAGAACTAGAGAAAAGTTAATGTTTGTTTACGCTGTATGGTCCCGAAGGGGGCTTGGAAACGGGTTTGGTGTACTAGGAGTGTGATCTGGGAATATTCTGAAGGTGTGTGCTGAAGATGAAAGGAAGGATGTGTTGGGCATAAAATTAAAGTATGTGTCTGACGGATATCTTAAGAGGCCCCAGTGACATCATTGTTCATTCATTTACACTATCAATAAAGCTTTCCGAGACAGTGATGCAGCCACCCAACATATATTCTATAAAATATAAAGTCAGCAGTACCATTGCTCTGGAGGAGCTCAGAAAGGGGGAAAAGACCAATGTCGCCAAGGAAGAGCCAATGATGGAACTGTCCATATGGACAGTTACTAAATATACCAGCAGAGTACCCAGTGTTGCTCAGTCTTCCTATGAAAATCCATTACCCAACCTCATACTCTGATTTACATATCTTGTCCTCATATCCCATCCTCATATCCTGTCCTCACATATCAAACTCGTATCACAACCTCATATATCAACTCAATATCCTGACCTCATATCTCTTCCTCATATCTTGTCCTCATATCCTGTCCTCATATGTTGTCTTCATATCCCAACCTCATATCTAGGCCTTCTATCCCGTTCTCATATCCTGTCTTTATATCCCGACCTCATATCCAGACCTCATTGCCTGTCCTCATATAAAGTCCTCATATCTTGTCCTCATATCCTGTCCTCATATGTCGTCTTCATATCCCAACCTCATATCTAGGCCTTCTATCCTGTTCTCATATCCTGTCTTTATATCCCGACCTCATATCCAGACCTCATTGCCTGTCCTCATATAAAGTCCTCATATCTTGTCCTCATATCCTGTCCTCATATGTCGTCTTCATATCCCAACCTCATATCTAGGCCTTCTATCCTGTTCTCATATCCTGTCTTTATATGCCGACCTCATATCCAGACCTCATATAAAGTCCTCATATCTAGTCCTCATATCCTGTCTTCATATTTTGACCTTATATTTAGTCCTTATATCTTGTCCCCTGCACTAATTATTCTCTGCATCTGCCTGCTGGACAGTTGGCAGGATTTTTAAAAGTCTGGAGCAATCTCTGTATTCCAAAAGTAACTTTTGGGCTGCAGAGATTGCCCTGGACTTTTAAACATCCTGATGACTGTCCAGCAGGCATGTGCAGAGAATAATTAGTGCAGGGGATATTTCAGAAGTCCCATAGATTTGTATAAGATTTTAGACAAAAACACCCACCCTCGTAAATGGGGGATGGGTTAACATTAATGCAACTATATTTTTAGTTGACATATAAGAAACATGGGTGCTAATTGTGTATATAAATATATGTTGTGTATATAAAAATAATGTTGGAACTTTAGAAGAATTGACTGATGATCACTAGAGGTTTCAACAGTAGGACACCCCAGGAGTGCTGACAGTGAACATTAGGGTAATACTGTAGAAGGATGATCGAGGAAATTTGTAGATGGTGACTGTTCTTAAGCTCCAAATCAGTAGTGACATTCCCAGGAAGGTCTGAGATAAACATGGAACCTGATGAATAATGTTGTGGAATAGAAGAAAGTAAAGATTATTTTGATATACAATATCTTTCTTGCACCTTATAACCACCATATCTCTTCTCCTTTTTATTTTTTAATTTTTTTTTGTCAAATCAGTTTTTATTGAACAAAGTATATAACAAACAGCACAATAGCAAAATAGGAGCCTTTGCACAGATAGGCATAGAAAGCAACATTATCATAAACCATTGGGAGGATGGGGGTGGATTTTAGGGGGGGGGGTGACTTAGAAACATTCTTTGCAATATTACTGGTCTGTTGATGGCCGAGGAGGACTATTGGTCTGTGAGAGAGAAGACTGAACAATAGTTTAATGTGAAGAAATCCATGGGTCCCAAGTGGCTGCGAACCCATCATGGGTCCCATTGGCCCATCTCTTCTTGATCATACAGATTAGGATTTCCCAGTTATTATCACCCAATGAGTGGCCAGTCTGATCAACTTGGTCAACGCTTAGTAAACTTACTGTATAGAGTGTATATTGTTGTTCTCTTGAGGACTGTTTGTTTGGTTGACTTCTTTCTCAATATATAGCAAATCTAGCTATGTATATTCCAAAAAAATTCTGAATTCCATTGCATCTAACTGTAGTAACAAGTTAGCAATGCCAACGTATATCTAAAATGATGTGCAATTTCTGTCTTCAGAATGACAAAAAAAATATTGTTTACCGCTAGAAACTAATGTCTTCTAACAGGTTATAGGGTACAGTGACCTTGGGGGCCCTTTGACCCATTGCTGCATTGAGTTGGCCCGATTTATCATCCCTTATAGCATGGGGTTATATGCCTCTGAGATACTGTGCATCATCTTCTGATAGGAGGTTGATATATCATTCATCGATTTTGTCTGTCAGGTTTTGCTAATCCTTATCTGTCTCATCAATCTTCATTGGAAAGTCTGAGCTGCGGAGTTAACCCCTTGGAGAGAGCTGCCTCCTTCACTGTCCTATCATAAAGGCGGGCGGTGGTTTCCCTGCTTGCACAATATTGATATATTACACTATTTATTGATTTTCTTTAGCCACACGTTGCAGATTCATATGGGCTTTACTAATCTTTTGGTAAGTGATAGCTAAGATATTAACATCCACCCAACCAGGTGACTTCAAGGCTTTGTAAGTTGATTTCTTATTGATTCTTTTTACAGTGCATTGGCAGTCATCTTCTACTGTATGATGTCTGTGTTATTTCTCATGAAATATTCCATAAAGATGGTAGCTAGCCTTTTCAATCATGCAGTAATTTTCTTTTGAAGTTTATTTTATTTCTAAACAAGCAGTGTATCCCATGGGTGCTGTGATACAGTATAGAAGGGGAAATTCATGCCCAGATTGAGCAGGGACCACCCAAGAACAGCAACGGGATCAACATATACATGTATCACATGGGCATCTATTTATGTGAAATGTATGGCCAGATGTAACTTCATGGTGAGATTAACTCTTCACTAGAGGTCTCAAAAGCCATACCTTCAATGATTTGCTGGTCATAAGACTGCCTTAACTTGGATGAGACAACCCCCTCCATTCTTATCACAGGATAGATCAGGCATAGAGGAGCATCCTGGATCCCATTGTGCTTTTGCAATGGGTTTCCCTTTTCACTATGCTTTTCACTTGATTGCATTGGTTGCCTATGAGTAAGCAGTTTACCTCCTACACTCTTTAAACATGTTAACAAGGAATTTAGATTAGGGACAGAAGTGAGTGAAGATGTTCTATGTATAGTGCTTCAGAACTTGTCCTGTGTGATTGGAAGGGATATTCTGAGATAGCCTATCCCCTATCCACAGGATGGGGCTTAAATGGACACTGTCAGATTCAAAAACTGTTTATCTGTTATACATCTTGGCAAAACATTAACCTAATATACTTCTTAAGAAAATGTTGTTTCTTTTTTATACAAATCATGGTTTATAAAATCATTGCTGTGTCCAAGCTAAAGCACAGGCATGGACAAAGTCCAGTAAGTGAGGGTGGGCTAGTACTCCTCTGTGCTCTCCCCTGTCTGATAGCACTCCTCTGTGCTCTCTCCTGTTTGATAGGACTCCTCTGTCCTCTCTCCTGTCTGATAGCACTCCTCTGTGCTCTCTTCTGTCTGATAGTGCTCCTCTGTGCTCTCTCCTGTCTGATAGTACTCCTCTGTGCTCTCTCCTGTATGATAGTACTCCTCTGTGCTCTCCCCTGTCTGATAGTATTCCTCTTTACTCTCCCCTGTCTGATAGTACTCATCTGTGCTCTCTCCTGTGTGATAGTATTCCTCTGTGCTCTCCCCTGTCTGATAGCACTCCTCTGTGCTTTCTCCTGTTTGATAGGTCTCCTCTGTCCTCTCTCCTGTCTGATAGCACTCCTCTGTGCTCTCTCCTGTCTGATAGTACTCCTCTGTGCTCTCTTCTGTCTGATAATACTCCTCTGTGCTCTCTCCTGTCTGATAGTACTCCTCTGTGCTCCCCCTGTCTGATAGTACTCATCTGTGCTCTCCCCTGTCTGATAGTATTCCTCTTTACCCTCCCCTGTCTGATAGCACTCCTCTGTGCTCTCTCCTGTCTGATAGTAATCCTCTGTGCTCTCTCCTGTCTTATAGTACTCCTCTGTGCTCTCTCCTGTCTGATAGTACTCCTCTGTGCTCTTTCCTGTCTGATAATACTCCTCTGTGCTCTCTCCTGTCTGATAGTACTCGTCTGTGCTCTCTCCTGTCTGATAGGACTCCTCTGTGCTTTCTCCTGTCTGATAGCTCTCCTCAGTGCTCTCCCCTGTTTAATAATACTCCTCTGTGCTTTCTCCTGTCTTATAGGACTCCTCTGTGCTCTCTTCTATCTGATAGTATTCCTCTGTACTCTCCCCTGTCTGATAGCACTCCTCTGTGCTCTCTCCTGTCTGATAGTACTCCTCTGTGCTCTTTCCTGTTTGATAGTACGCCTCTGTGCACTCTCCTGTCTGATAGGACTCCTCTGTGCTCTCTCCAGTCTAATAGCACTCCTCTGTGCTCTCTCCTGTCTGATAGCACTCCTCTGTGCTCTCTCCTGTCTGATAGGACTCCTCTGTACTTTCCCCTGTCTGATAGCACTCCTTTGAACTCTCTTATGTCTGATAGTACTCCTCTATGCTCTCTCCTGTCTGATAGGACCCCTCTGCACTCTCCCCTGTCTGATAGCACTCCTCTGCTCTCTCGCCTGTCTGATAGCACTCCTCTGTGCTCTCTCCTGTTTGATAGTACTCCTCTGTGCTCTCTCCTGTTTGTCCCCATAGGTATAGGCAGAGTTAACCCCCCTTCCCTACCCTTTCCCCATAGATATAGGAAGAGTTACCCACCCTTCCTCTTCCCCATAGGTTTAGGCAGAGTTACCCACCCACCCTCTTCCCCATAGGTATAGGCAGAGTAACCCACCCTCCCTCTTCCCCATAGGTATAGGCAGAGTTAACCCCCCCCTTTCCCCATAGGTATAGGCAGAGTTACCCCCCCCCTCTTCCCCATAGTTATAGGCCGAGTTACCCAGCCCCCCTCTTCCCCTTAGGTATAGGCAGAGTTACTGCCCCCCCCTCCTCTTCTTCCCCATAGGTATAGGTATAGGCATAGTTAAAAATTAGAAAAAAAATATGCTCACCTGATGTCTAGTGCAGCAATCTCCTGAGCAGCAGGGGCCCGTGTCTTCTCCCCTCCACAGTACAGGCGCAGATGAGGGATGTAATCGGCGACTGTACTGCGTGCTGCGTTGGGGCGGAGGTCACGTCTCCTCTGTGTAATCTGCAGAGGCCGCTCAGACAGAGGGGACGCGTTCTCCTGTATGTGTGTGTATCGCACATACCAGAGAAGGCATCGCTGTCTGCTGGGGATCTGGGACGAGTGTCCCGGGTCCTCTCTCCTTTCTGATGTGCTTCAGCTTGGACAAAGCCATGATTTTATAAGACATCATTTCTATAAAAGGAAAATAACATTTTCTTATGAAGCATATTAGAAAGGTAACTGTTTTGCCAAGATGTACAGCATATAAAAAGTTTATTTATCTGACAATGCTCATTTAAGTATTAGATTTTGGGGGTCCTACCAATGGGACCTCTGAAATCTCCATAAAGGGCCCCAGAGTCCTTTGTTTTGAATGGAGCACAAAGTAGAGTGATTCACTCTCTGTGTCAGCTATATAGACAATAATTGGAGCATGCATGTCACTGTTCTATTAAAGATCAAAGCGAGATAAAAGGGCTTAATTTTTATTGTGATACAAAAGGACAATATACATGTAAACGAGTAGTAACGTCATAGCACGTATATGCCGACATCTTTTCACGACTAGCACTTGATAAAACAGCCATGATTAGGTCCAAACACGTTGGCGTTATCGATTGCTTACATGTTGATTGTCCTTTGGTTCTCTATCCTGTGAACAGGGGATACTTTTTTTTATTTGACTATGCTACAGGGGCTGTAAAGTTAGTGTAGTACATAAGATAGTGTCTGTACCTATGTGTGATGGTGGTCTCACATTTCTTCTGTGATTTTCACAGGAGCATACAAAATGACTTAGGTCTCGGGATTTCCCAGGTCGCAGTGCGTGGAAACGTGACATCACTAGTCAGGTGATCAGTGGGAGCCTGTCTGCTTCAATGGGTGGAGCGACCGCTGGGTGTGAGAGAGATAATTTTCCAACAGCCTTAGGCACCCTGGTTAGAAAACACTCATTTGTGTTTCAATGTGTGAGATGGAGAAAAGTGACCTCACACCTACCAACTATGGAACTATGGGATGTTTAGTTCAAGAATGAAATCCAATAGGAAATATACAGTTCACAAAAAGATACCCACAGCATTATGGTAACCTCACAACATTTAGCCATTTAACCCCAAGACAAGCACGGATCCTTCCTAAGCATGTACATCACTGTCTGGCCAGTACGTACTAAAATCACCTTATAGTTGATAACTCCTTTAATTCAACTTGGACTACACCTTTAATGATTTAATACTTGTGGATGTATAATTCCATAGTTGGTGCATCCATCCTGACTCAACATACTCCAACATGTGTGGCACACATTGGCTAGCTTAGAAAAAAATATATGAACTAGCAATACTCTATCGAGAGTTGTTTAACTTATATGTGTATATGTGTGATCACCCAGTGGCTGCGGTGTGAATTACAGCCTGTTGAGAGTTTTGCTAGCATGTTATGATATTGTATTGAGTTAGGTTCCTGAAAAATTTTAATCCCTAACTAAAATTAAAAAAAAATCAGAGAATAGACATCTGTACTCTACTGTATATCAAGTATAACATTCCTTCACCATAAAAAAAAGCTGATCCAAATGCAAATAAACACAGAATTTTACCCCTGCCCATTAGGATTCATTGCCAGCCTGAACAGTGCAGAAAACTCTATTCTTGTAAATGTCCATAAAGAAAAATAGAAATTTCCAGGGAAAGGCAGGACACATGGGACTCCTAATCCTGGATGAAACAAATTGATTTGTTCATCTTTATTGACTACACTGGAAACAGCAGAGCAAAGTACATTAGTGCATCCAGTGTCCTGACCATAGTCAAGACGTTGACACCATGTGACTTGTCCTTTGCAGTCTGACCCTTTTCTGCGCAGTCATAAAATTGGATCGCATCATTTCAGAAGTGTCGTCTAAGGACGGACATATTCAATAACGTGAAGTTAATTTATCCTGTGTCTAATATCTCTTCTCAGCTTGGTCTGTAAGTCACTTATAAATGTTACCTTGTGGACCTTGTCTTTAGCTCTAAGAATCCAGTTGCATATTAAGTATGTGAAGGCTAACAAAGGACATGTTTGAGATTTAGAATAGAAGAGAAGTGTTCTTACATGACTGTGATATCAAAGCTGAGTTTCTTCTCGGAGAAATCAGTCACCTCAAGAAGTGTCCAGCAGTGTCTTTCTCCCATATCCCCAATGGGGATCAAAATATATAACTGTTGGTCAAACAAACTGTTCATAAGGTTGGGAGAGATAGCCGTCAGCTAACCAAATGTTCATTTAGCTAACAGCTATCTGAACCATATGGCCAACTTTAGTCTACTGATATAGCACAGTGTACACGCATGACAAATTCAGCTTTTCTAAGTAATTGCTTGCTTAGGAACCTTGGCCACACCAGTATTATAGGGATCGAGAAGTCTAACATTATACAATGCCATCATAATGCCAGAGTTGGCACTTGGGTGGCATTTGATGTGGGGTTTCCAAATTTGTCTTTATGTTTTGCCAAGATCCAAAGGAAGTCTCCCACCCATGTGCTGTGCAGAAGAGGTCCAAGCTGAGCGAGATATGAAGGCTTGTTTTTTAGCATAGAAGGACAATTAACATGTGCAGCAGGGTGCACGGGATAGACAGGGGGAGCAAAGTGTCCCTGTACAAGGACCTCAGTTATACAGAATCCATAATCCAAACAAGACAGCAGTGCCTCCTCTCCATTGTGGAGTTGCACATGTGCAGTAGACAGTTGGTATAGAGACAGCCTTTAATGATCTATTCAACCTCAGATATGAATGGAGGATACAGTCTAAAGGGACACAACACTACTTTAAAACTTACCTCCTATTCTGCAAATAGGGGATATGTATCTTATTACAGAGGTCTGATCTCTGAGACTACACCCTACCCCACACCCACCTATAGAACAGGGCTACAAAACAGGGCTCTCCCTGTGCCTGGAGCGATGTGTCGGCATGTATTCCATGCACTGTCTATGGTAGTGCCAAAAACACCACAGTACAGTGCTTGTGCTTCTCTTGCTCTCTCATAGAGAATGCATGGAAGGCGTGGTGATATTGGGCTCCATACATAGGGAGAGACAGGGCCTTGTTCTGGAGATTGTGGGAGTCCCAGAAGCAGGAATACATTTTTAGGTAATTGATTGCCTCTTTAGTGTTGTCAATTAAAGTTACAAGAAAATATCTTGACAACATGCAATCTCCATGCAGACTTAGTTGACTTCGGTAATTGAACCCAATATTAGTGTGTGTTTTGGAGGGGGGGGGATAGGAGGAAGAACAGATGAAAACATTTAAGACAAGGAATTTCTAGAAAAACGTGGAATTTCCATGCACAACGCCATCAGCATTATCAGGATATTTTATTCCAAGACTGCACTCTACTCTGCAAACCATCAGCACATTGCTAGAAAGTGCAGCACAAGGAAGAAAAAAATATCCGGAGCACATTTATAAGGGACGAGATGTTGAAAATGTGTCAGCATTAATTTGACAGTAAACTATGACTTGATGCATTTTTCCCTGTGTAGTCTTTAGGAAGCTGACAGTTATGTTTAATAAAGTGGAACATTCAACTGAACAGCCATTAAGGAATAGCGATGTGTGTGATACTTTAGTGAATAGACGTGCGTCTCCAGTGCAGCATTCAATGCAATTATTGTTACCGAGATAATAAGTAATATATGGAAGATACCCTGAGAATCCCAATCCCAATAATGGTGGATGGACACATGGTCATGCTGGCTTCTGTTGCTTGGGATGATAGGCTTTGTTTAGTCTGTGTCTAAAAGATCTACATGACAGATATTGTGAGTAATGATTTCTTATAAATGTATTTTGTAGACGGATAGAAGGAGCCATTATTACTACGTCTGCAATAGGGCATTGTCCTTCGGTAGAATGAGTGAACAATGTTTAGGATGATTTACCTCCCCCCAATCCTTAAAGGATACGTTGGAATCTACTCCAATCTATGGGTAGAATTTGATCTTCATCAGTCTCATTCACAAAGCGCACTCAGGGACCTCAGTTCTTGAAATTGCTTGGGGAGTCCCAGTTTTGATATCTTTATCACCTATACACAATGTGGCAATGGGCGAATGCCTTTAAGTCACTTAACCATGTATTACATTCATGGCTGCCAAGTCAACATGATGTTGTATTTATGGGCTCCAGAAAACTGGTGAGGCCCAGATAATGAGCCGATGCAAATCTGCAGGTAAAATTTGCAGCACTTCGGACCCATGTGAAATTTTTTTTTCTCTCTAGGCAACAGCATGCTGCCAGCAACTAAACCAAGAGTATCTGTTTTTCCATTCAATGAAGTACTGCTGCACACCTCCTCTACTCCCCCCCCCCCCCCAACACTGCTGCACTAGGCACAGGCCTCGAAATGCACAATTGCAAACACAGCCCTGTATGAAAACAACACATAAGGATAACATCTAAAAATATATGTTTGCTTGCTCCTAGGGGGTGGGATACATAGTTATATGCTCCTCCTACAATAGTGTACACCACCGAGTAACCTCAGTAAAACTCTGGTTGTTATGGGATCTAAGAAAGTACCAAAAAAGAACTTGTCGTCGTAGATTTTAGAATCTTAAAATAAACTCCAGACATGATATCAGTAGAGTAATAAATGCCAGAGAGGAAACATGACGTAGATAGTTCAATGCTCCGGCATAAAATGAGGCTAAGAGAGGCTGACCTAAATTAGAAGGTAATGTTCACATGTTTTATGGCGGCGGAAGAGTCTGTAGAAAATGGTTCTTTATGCCGTCTCCATAAAGCAGAGATGTTTTATTCTCTTACAATCTAATGATGCAGTCAGAGACATTTAAGACAATTAGGGTCAGTTCTGTCTGAGCTTCATCCATTTTTTTTCCTTTCAGAGTCTATGTAGGGAGCTGTAAGTGTCACAACAATCTGAAAGGTGCCGATCAATGATGTTTGAAGAATCCGCTCGGGGAAGCGGTGACACGCCAGCAACAAGATTTGAATATATATTGTACCGCAGATAAGCTGTCAGATTGGATGTTGGCAATTTCAACCAATATTCATAGTTTAATGATAGGCATAAAGGAAAGAAAATCATTAATATTAATATTTATATGATTTTGGACGATAACACCTCAATATGAATATCATTCGATGTTAAATAGATTTTATTCACATTATCTTTCCAGGAAATTTAAGTTATCTGCCCTGACCTATCTATCACAATGCTGCGGCTTGAAATTGCAATGAAAAGATACAATTTCCCCAAAAAATTAAATGTGCAATGAATGGGGAGGAAAAAATGTAATGTATCCACAATTATTGTACTAGACCAGAAAAAATAATATAAAGTAATATCAAGAAAAACTTCACAGCATTTTGCAAACTCTGTAAGGATTCTATGTTCAAGGGGGGGGGGGGGGGGGGGGAGATTCAGTGGCACTATAAGTCAAAGCATGCCTTACATTCTACTTTGATTATGTCAGGAACGTTAACATGATAATAATAATAATCATCATCACCATGCAGTGAAAAAAATGTTCCTTTTAATTGGAAAACTTGGGCTTGTAATATTAATTATACATTATATATGAAGCAGTGACATTTCAGAGAATGTAGATTATCCATTCATTAAAGACTGGTGACATCACCAAGAAAGTACCCTACTCATTTAATAGAGACTGGCGAAATCACTAACAGTGCAGCCTATTGATGTACTAGAGACTGGTGACATCACCGACAATGCACCATATTCATACATTAGAGACTGGTGGCATCACCGACAAAGTACCCTTTTCATTAATTAGAGACTGGTGACATCACAGAGAATGCCCCATATTAATTAGAGACGGGGGCATCATGGATAATGCACCCTATTAATTAATTAGAGACAGGTGACCTTACAGACAATGCACCCTATTAATTAATTAGAGACTGGGGACATCACAGAAATTGCACCCTATTCATTTAATAGAGACTTAGGACATCACCAACAATGCACCATATTCATAAATTAGAGACTGGGGACATCACCGACAATGCACCCTTTTCAATCATTAGAGACTGGTGACATCACAGACAGTGCACCCTATTAAATAGAGACTGTTGGCACCATAGACAATGCACCCTATTAATTCAATATAGACTAGTGGCATCATAAAAAATGTACCCTATTAATGGTGACATAGCTATCATTGAAGCCTTTTTCTTTCAATGTAGGTTAGTTTGCTAACATCACTGATATTGAGAACTATCAAGTCACTGGAGACAACAATGAAAATACAACCTATTCAGTAAGTAGAGACCCATGACATCTTGGATAATGCAGTCTATCCATTAAGAAACAAAAATGGGAACATTACTATACATACAGCCTTTCCATTTGCTCAAGGTAGTGACATTGCTGACAACGTAGTATGTCCATTCCTTAGTGACATTACTATTCCTACATATTATCCAATGCAGTCTATATACTCACTAGAGACGTTTGACATTCATTCACTATGAACTGATCGCAGCTTATTTATTCACTTGTGACCCTGCACATCCCTCACAATAGAGCCTATGCAATCACCAGAGACTAATAACATGACTGAGAATGCAGTTTGTCATTCACTAACGATGAGTGACCGAGAATGCAAGTTGTTGACTAGACACCTGTAACATCACATAAAATAAAGCCTGTCTGTGAAAGAAATACTTTTTTTTATCCATATATTGCTAACTCTCCACCAGTATTGCTGCAGGGTCATCCGTTTCATCCTAGCTCTACTACATTCATGCATTTCATAAACAAGGGTGCAGTGACATAGTAGGTGAGTTCATACAGTGATTAGCAGCAGAGTTATATACCTTCCCTGATCCCACTACCTGTGTCTTATGTCAGAAGATTCTCTAGTGTGTCCAATAAGATGCAGTCTAAAACCCCTCACAAGTAAACAGACTTTAGCTGTATGTGATGGGGTTTAACACGTAGGGATTTTCACACGATCAACTGAGCAAGAGATGGGAGAACATCACCAGGTTTATTGGCAGAGATCACAAAACAAAACACAATCCACAGGATGAGGGGTGATCCGGAGTCTGGGCAAACAATGGGTAACAGAAGGGCACAGTCCCTGGGCATCGGGGAAGGAACAAACTGCAGATCCCGGGATTCAGCTCTGGGTCCAACACGCCACACTCCAATGTATTGTCCACAGTCTACAGATAACAGCTACACGTCTAGTGGTCCCTCAGGTCCCCTGGGAGGTCTGGTCCTCACATCCACTTTCCCAGTTTCGTGAATAACTCCAACATGGCTTCTTTTCCAGACAGATATTCTTTTCAGGAGACTGGGAAAACTGTGAAAGTACATTAAGTCCTGCATTTTGTATTGTGTGTCACCAGGGGTCATGTCCTGGGAAAAAAAGTGTGGGAACTCACCCAAGATTTCCACTCATGGGCTGGTCCTGCTTATGGGAATGGTGTTCCTGCTGTGGAAAAAGTGCAGGAACTCAGTTCCCACGTGTCCCTGCAGGACTTGAGCCCTGTGTGTCACCCATCTTATTCAGTCTCCTGAAGAACTTGAATATGACTGCATAACAGACAAATATTTTGCCAGTTAGGCAACGTCGGGTACTCAGCTAACATTAAATAAAATACCAGAGTGCCTCTTTAACTATAGGATATTGAAATCCTTATTCAGCCTATACATTCTTTAAAGACCAGTGACATTACTACCAGTATAGCCTATCCATTTACTGGAGACTGCTGATGTTACTCTCTTTTTATTAGAGAGGGTCAGGGTCACTGAGAACAAAGCCTGCCATTTAGTAGAGATAAGTAACTTTACTGAAATTTAAGCCTATACTTTACTCGAGACCTGTGACATCACTGATAATGTACAATAATTGTACAATAGAGGCCTGTGACATCACTGAGAAAGCAACCTAATGTATCCATTCACTACAAGACAGTGACATCACATGTACGGTGCTATAGAGGCTTGTGACATCACTAAGAATGCAGCCTATCCATTCACTACAAGCCAGTGACATCACAAATACGGTGCTATAGAGGCTTGTGACATCACTAAGAATTCAGCCTATCCATTCACTACAAGCCAGTGACATCACATATACGGTGCTATAGAGGCTTGTGACATCACTAAGAATGCAGCCTATCCATTCACTACAAGACAGTGACATCACATATACGGTGCTATAGAGGCTTGTGACATCACTAAGAATGCAGCCTATCCATTCACTACAAGACAGTGCCATCACATATACGGTGCTATAGAGGCTTGTGACATCACTAAGAATGCAGCCTATCCATTCACTACAAGCCAGTGACATCACATATACGGTGCTATAGAGGCTTGTGACATCACTAAGAATGCAGCCTATCCATTCACTACAAGCCAGTGACATCACATATATGGTGCTATAGAGGCTTGTGACATCACTAAGAATGCAGCCTATCCATTCACTACAAGCCAGTGACATCACATATACGGTGCTATAGAGGCTTGTGACACCACTAAGAATGCAGCCTATCCATTCACTACAAGCCAGTGACATCACATATACGGTGCTATAGAGGCTTGTGACATCACTAAGAATGCAGCCTATCCATTCACTATAAGCCAGTGACATCACATATATGGTGCTATAGAGGCTTGTGACATTACTAAGAATGCAGCCTATCCATTCACTACAAGACAGTGACATCACATATATGGTGCTATAGAGGCTTGTGACATCACTAAGAATGCAGCCTATCCATTCACTACAAGCCAGTGACATCACATATACGGTGCTATAGAGGCTTGTGACATCACTAAGAATGCAGCCTATCCATTCACTACAAGCCAGTGACATCACATATACGGTGCTATAGAGGCTTGTGACATCACTAAGAATGCAGCCTATCCATTCACTGCAAGACAGTGACATCACATATATGGTGCTATAGAGGCTTGTGGCATCACTAAGAATGCAGCCTATCCATTCACTACAAGCCAGTGACATCACATATATGGTGCTATAGAGGCTTGTGACATCACTAAGAATGCAGCCTATCCATTCACTACAAGCCAGTGACATCACATATATGGTGCTATAGAGGCTTGTGACATTACTAAGAATGCAGCCTATCCATTCACTACAAGACAGTGACATCACATATATGGTGCTATAGAGGCTTGTGACATCACTAAGAATGCAGCCTATCCATTCACTACAAGCCAGTGACATCACATATACGGTGCTATAGAGGCTTGTGACATCACTAAGAATGCAGCCTATCCATTCACTACAAGCCAGTGACATCACATATACGGTGCTATAGAGGCTTGTGACATCACTAAGAATGCAGCCTATCCATTCACTGCAAGACAGTGACATCACATATATGGTGCTATAGAGGCTTGTGGCATCACTAAGAATGCAGCCTATCCATTCACTACAAGCCAGTGACATCACATATATGGTGCTATAGAGGCTTGTGACATCACTAAGAATGCAGCCTATCCATTCACTACAAGCCAGTGACATCACATATATGGTGCTATAGAGGCTTGTGACATTACTAAGAATGCAGCCTATCCATTCACTACAAGACAGTGACATCACATATATGGTGCTATAGAGGCTTGTGACATCACTAAGAATGCAGCCTATCCATTCACTACAAGCCAGTGACATCACATATACGGTGCTATAGAGGCTTGTGACATCACTAAGAATGCAGCCTATCCATTCACTACAAGCCAGTGACATCACATATACGGTGCTATAGAGGCTTGTGACATCACTAAGAATGCAGCCTATCCATTCACTGCAAGACAGTGACATCACATATATGGTGCTATAGAGGCTTGTGACATCACTAAGAATGCAGCCTATCCATTCACTACAAGCCAGTGACATCACATATATGGTGCTATAGAGGCTTGTGACATCACTAAGAATGCAGCCTATCCATTCACTACAAGCCAGTGACATCACATATATGGTGCTATAGAGGCTTGTGACATTACTAAGAATGCTCTTGCACAACAAGTCCTCAGAAGGCTCCAGGGTAAAGAATATACAACATTAGGGGTAACCCTAAACTAAGAGGCATCCCTAATTAAAATGTAACCTTTATAAAATGTAACTTTTATTAATTAATATTAAAATGATAACTAAAATAAGACAGACATTGTGTTGTACTGTACTACACCACTAGGTGTCAGGGCTCCTTATTTTAGTTATTTTGATATTAATTAATAAAGGTTACATTTTAATTAGGGAGGCCTCTTAGTTTAGGGTTACTCCTTTAGGGGGTTACCTCTAAAGTTGATCTATATCACTAAGAATGCAGCTCACTCATTCATTACAAGACAGTGACATCACATATGCAGTGCAATGCACACTGTGACATCACAGACAATGCAGCTCATCATTCACTACTGACCTTTGACCTCACCAACAACACAGCCTGTCCATTCACAAATGATTACTGACTTTACAGATGCCCATTTTCTACCCAAAGTAATAAGAATGCACATTTCCTATACATGATAGTAGTGACATATGCCTCTGAATATGTCATGTTGTAGTCACCAAAAGTAGACTTTACTGTAGTTTGCAATGAAATAGTGAAGCACTTGACTTTCATGAAACAAATTACACCACCAAAGGGAAAAAATGCAATTTTTATAGTGGACAACTTGGGAGCTTGTGGTCCAATTAGAGAACGATTACATTGAGATCTCTGCCTCTCGGATGTTCACAACCAACCTTTCTTGAATATTTTACGTAAATTGCGTTGCGCTCTGCCCATCATAATCTCCAGGCACCAGACAGTTCTGCCCGGAGGTCACCACCTCGCACGTCCCGCAGAGATCATCAAATGCCTCCTCGTGTTTCTCTCCCGCACCCTGTCTTCATAAAACCAAATACTACTGTGTAGGGATGAAAGGGCTTCACTTCCTATATTCCTGTAATACTTAACAAATGGCATAAAGGAAAATGTTTCTACAATAATGTATTATTTATCCCGAATAATAAATGAAGGCTCTGAATTATTAATCATTCCTATTTAGCATGGCATCAGATTTTCAGATGCCAGGAGGGACAATTATGTGGTACAAAACATAGCTTTCCCGTTCTCCCTCCCATAAATCAGCGCTGACTTATTTTAATTGACACAGGTGCCGAAAATGCTAAGGAAACCAAATACTTTGTTTGTGTCTCTCAGGAACATTGATGAACAGACTGAGCCGAGAGCTGGTTTTTAGAAGCTGCGTGAAGGATTTGTTTTGTCTGGACGGGTCAGCACGCAAAAAAAAAAAAAAAAAATATATATATATATATATATATATATATATATATAAATATATATATATATATATTTCATGTGTCAGTCATCTGCTTTATGGCTATTCTAAGGGGTTTCTATAATTTGACTAATAAGGGAATAGCACAGGAAGGCCTACTTGGACGTTACAATGGAGTCATCGCTGGTCTATGGTGGAGCCGATGAATCTGTAGATGAAAGTTCAATCTAGTATGCGAGTAAAGTTACTGGGACGGATCCTGATGGGACTGGTATGGACCTATGGTGGAGACATTAGTATTAATGCTGGAATGTAGAGAAGAACGGATCAGTTTAGCACTAATCATATTTGGTAAGAATTTCACTAACAATTAGCATTTGTTAGATTTGAATTTTTTATTAATTCCTAACTTCATCCCTGCTCCTGTAGTGTCCGAGAGGTAAGGCTAAATTCACAGCAACTCCTTCCAGGGGAGCTCCGTTCGCTCGGGTAAAATTAACTCTGCTCTGCTCAACTCCTCCAAAACAACAAATACCAATGGGATCCATCAGGACCCAATGCCATATGCATAACATCCTCCACCCACTTCACTAGGCCAGTGGCTCTGTTTGCTGTAGAGGAGAAGGAACTTCTGCCGATACATAGGCAACTCAAAACCAATGTCGATACATTCACCTATCTCTACTTGTAACTTTACCTGTATCATAAACCTTTGCAAACTTCTTAATAAATAAAAAAGTTGACTCAGTTAAAGTTGTTCAATGTTATGTTTAAGTCATTGTCCAGTTTAGAACACTTTAGGGCAGATGTACTAATAGGTGGGAACTTTATCATTACGACATATTGAGACCTGCTACGCAAGTGGGGAGTTTTGCCAGTTACTGTACAAAATGGCGCTACATAAATTTGCACAAACAAACATAAATAGATAGATAGATATGAGATAGAAAGATAAATAGATAGATAGATATGAGATAGAAAGATAGATGATAGATAGATAGATGATAGATAGGAGATAGATATGAGATAGATAGATAGATAGTAAGCAATTTCAGGTAGAGCAGCACCTCTATTCAAAAAGGAGTCTGGTGGAAAGAAGCGGAAATGGCCCAGGTCTGCGGCCCACCTCTATCCACACAAAGAAGGTTGCTGAAGCACACAGAAGTAATGTCCAAAACAGTTTTATTCCATTCCAATAGCTATGTTTCAGCCACCCATGTGGCCTTTCTCAAGCACCTGAGAAAGGCCACATTGGTGGCTGAAACGTAGCTATTGGAATGGAATAAAACCATTTTGGACATTACTTCTGTGTGCTGCAGCAACCTTCTTTGTGTGGATAGATAGATATGAGAAAGATAGATAGATAGATATGAGATAGATAGATAAATATGAGATAAGATAGATATGAGATAGATGGATAGATGGATAGATGTAAAAATCCAGAAGACAGCAGCACACAAAGGTATTCGTGTCAAAAAAGGTGGAAGTTTTAGGTCGTGAATTTTATGTAAGCGGATCCTCTGACCCGGGTTCCCACACAGCTTGCACCTTATCTCTACTTTGTCTTGCTTTTTGGTTGTGCTGCTCTCCTGGATGGATAGATGAATAGATAGATAGATAGATAGATAGATAGATAGATAGATAGATAGATAGATTGATTATCTATCTATCTAGATAAAGTCATTTAGATTCCTGTAGATGATGTCTAAGGTGGGAAACCACTTTAAATAATTTTAGGGTCTATGTGGCACTGGAATAACCACATGACAAGTAGTGTTGCTCATGAATATTCGCAATGCAAATTTTATTCGTGAATATCGCATATTTGCGAATTTGTGAATATTTGCGAATATAGCACTATGTATTCGCAATTACGAATATATTTTTTTTTCTTCAATCACAGTACACATCACAGTGATCATCCCTCTCTGCTTCCAGCTTGTGTGGTGTAAAGAAGGCTCTAATACTACTGTGTGAGACTGGCGTGCTAATTTTCGCATATGCCAATTTTTGCTTTTGCAAATTTTCGCCTATACAAATTTTCGCATATGCGAAAATAATACGCGAATATTACGAATATGCTAATTTAGCAAATATTTGCCGAATATTCGTCCATATATTAGCGAAATATCGCAAATTCGAATATGGCCTATGCCGCTCAACACTAATGACAAGAATCTTACCTCAGCTGATCCTTGTGAATAGTATCTGTCACGATGCCGGCTGGCAGGTAGTGGACCCTCTGTGCCAGAGAGGGATTGGCGTGGACCGTGCTAGTGGACCGGTTCTAAGCCACTACTGGTTTTCACCAGAGCCCGCCGCAAAGCGGGATGGTCTTGCTGCGGCGGTAGTGACCAGGTCGTATCCACTAGCAACGGCTCACCTCTCTGGCTGCTGAAGATAGGCGCGGTACAAGGGAGTAGGCAGAAGCAAGGTCGGACGTAGCAGAAGGTCGGGGCAGGCAGCAAGGATCGTAGTCAGGGGCAACGGCAGAAGGTCTGGAAACACAGGCAAGGAACACACAAGGAACGCTTTCACTGGCACTAAGGCAACAAGATCCGGCAAGGGAGTGCAAGGGAAGTGAGGTAATATAGGGAAGTGCACAGGTGAAAACCCTAATTGGAACCACTGCGCCAATCAGCGGCGCAGTGGCCCTTTAAATCGCAGAGACCCGGCGCGCGCGCGCCCTAGGGAGCGGGGCCGCGCGCGCCGGGACAGAACAGACGGGGAGCGAGTCAGGTAGGGGAGCCGGGGTGCGCATCGCGAGCGGGCGCTACCCGCATCGCGAATCGCATCCCGGCTGGCAGCAGGATCGCAGCGCCCCGGGTCAGAGGACGTGACCGGAGCGCTGCAGCGGAGGGAGTGAAGCGAGCGCTCCGGGGAGGAGCGGGGACCCGGAGCGCTCGGCGTAACAGTACCCCCCCCCTTGGGTCTCCCCCTCTTCTTGGAGCCTGAGAACCTGAGGAGCAGACTTTTGTCAAGGATGTTGTCCTCAGGTTCCCAGGATCTCTCTTCAGGACCACAACCCTCCCAGTCTACTAAAAAAAAATTTTTCCCTCTGACCTTTTTGGCAGCCAAAATTTCCTTGACCGAGAAGACGTCCGAGGAGCCGGAAACAGGAGTGGGAGGAACAGATTTGGGAGAAAAACGGTTGAGGATGAGTGGTTTGAGAAGAGAGACGTGAAAGGCATTAGGGATACGAAGAGAAGGAGGAAGAAGAAGTTTATAAGAGACAGGATTAATTTGACACAAAATTTTGAAAGGACCAAGATAGCGTGGTCCCAACTTGTAGCTAGGGACACGGAAGCGGACATATTTAGCGGAGAGCCATACCTTGTCTCCAGGGGAAAAAACGGGGGGAGCTCTTCTTTTCTTATCCGCGAACCTCTTCATGCGTGAAGAAGCCTGTAAGAGAGAATTTTGGGTCTCTCTCCATATAATCGAAAGGTCACGAGAAATTTCATCCACAGCGGGCAGACCAGAGGGCAAGGGGGTAGGGAGGGGGGGAAGAGGGTGACGGCCGTACACCACGAAAAATGGGGATTTGGAGGAAGATTCAGAGACCCTGAAGTTATACGAGAATTCGGCCCATGGAAGGAGATCTGCCCAGTCATCCTGGCGGGAGGAAACAAAATGTCGCAAATAATCACCCAGGATCTGGTTAATTCTTTCTACTTGTCCATTGGACTGGGGATGATATGCAGAGGAAAAATTTAATTTAATCTTGAGTTGTTTACAGAGAGCTCTCCAGAATTTAGACACGAATTGGACCCCTCTATCCGAGACAATCTGCGTAGGCAACCCGTGAAGACGAAAAATGTGTACAAAAAATTGTTTAGCCAACTGAGGCGCAGAAGGAAGACCAGGAAGAGGGATGAAATGTGCCATTTTGGAGAATCGATCAACGACCACCCAAATAACGGTGTTGCCACGGGAAGGGGGTAAATCAGTAATAAAATCCATACCAATCAGAGACCAAGGCTGTTCGGGGACAGGCAGAGGATGAAGAAAACCAGCGGGCTTCTGGCGAGGAGTCTTATCCCGGGCACAGATAGTGCAGGCTCGCACAAAGTCCCCAACATCCGTCTCCAGAGTCGGCCACCAATAGAAGCGGGAGATGAGTTGCACAGATTTCTTGATGCCCGCATGACCTGCGAGATGGGAGGAGTGACCCCATTTGAGGATTCCGAGGCGTTGGCGTGGAGAAACAAAGGTCTTTCCTGGAGGAGTCTGCCTGATGGAGGCAGGAGAAGTGGAGATCAGGCAGTCAGGTGGAATGATGTGTTGCGGAGGGAGATCAACTTCTGAGGCATCCGAGGAACGAGAGAGAGCATCGGCCCTAATGTTCTTATCGGCAGGACGAAAGTGAATCTCAAAATTAAATCGGGCAAAGAACAGAGACCACCGGGCCTGGCGAGGATTCAGCCGTTGGGCCGACTGGAGGTAGGAGAGGTTCTTGTGGTCGGTGTAGATAATAACAGGAAATCTTGATCCCTCTAGCAGATGCCTCCATTCCTCAAGTGCTAATTTAATGGCTAGAAGCTCTCGATCCCCGATGGAGTAGTTCCTCTCCGCTGGAGAGAAGGTCCTAGAGAAAAAACCACAAGTGACAGCATGCCCAGAAGAATTTTTTTGTAGAAGAACAGCTCCAGCTCCTACTGAGGAGGCATCAACCTCCAATAGGAAGGGTTTGGAAGGGTCAGGTCTGGAGAGCACGGGAGCCGAAGAAAAGGCAGACTTGAGTCGTTTAAAGGAGTCTTCTGCTTGAGGAGGCCAGGACTTGGGATCAGCATTTTTTTTGGTTAAAGCCACGATAGGAGCCACAATGGTAGAAAAATGTGGAATAAATTGCCTGTAATAATTGGCGAACCCCAAAAAGCGTTGGATAGCACGGAGTCCGGAGGGGCGTGGCCAATTTAAGACGGCAGAGAGTTTGTCTGGATCCATCTGTAGTCCCTGGCCAGAGACCAAATATCCTAGAAAAGGAAGAGATTGGCATTCAAACAGACATTTCTCAATTTTGGCATAGAGTTGGTTGTCACGAAGTCTCTGAAGAACCATACGGACATGCTGGCGGTGTTCTTCTAGATTGGCAGAAAAAATTAGGATATCGTCCAGATATACCACAACACAGGAGTATAACAGATCACGAAAAATTTCATTGACAAAGTCTTGGAAGACGGCAGGGGCATTGCACAGTCCAAAGGGCATGACCAGATACTCAAAGTGTCCATCTCTGGTGTTAAATGCCGTTTTCCACTCGTCCCCCTCTCTGATGCGGATGAGGTTATAGGCGCCTCTTAAGTCCAATTTAGTGAAGATGTGGGCACCTTGGAGGCGATCAAAGAGTTCAGAGATGAGGGGTAAGGGGTAGCGGTTCTTAACCGTGATTTTATTAAGACCGCGGTAGTCAATGCAAGGACGTAGGGAGCCATCTTTTTTGGACACAAAGAAAAATCCGGCTCCGGCAGGAGAGGAGGATTTACGGATAAAGCCCTTTTTTAGATTCTCCTGGACGTATTCGGACATGGCAAGAGTCTCTGGGGCAGAGAGAGGATAAATTCTGCCCCGGGGTGGAGTAGTACCCGGGAGGAGGTCGATAGGGCAATCATAAGGCCTGTGAGGAGGTAGAGTCTCAGCTTGTTTTTTGCAGAAAACATCCGCGAAGTCCATATAGGCCTTAGGGAGACCGGTTACTGGAGGAACCACAGAGTTACGGCAAGGGTTACTGGGAACCGGTTTTAGACAGTTCTTGGAACAAGAGGACCCCCAACTCTTGATCTCCCCAGTGGACCAATCCAGGGTTGGGGAATGAAGTTGAAGCCAGGGAAGTCCAAGGAGAATCTCCGAGGTGCAATTGGGGAGGACCAAAAGTTCAATCCTCTCATGATGAGATCCGATGCTCATAAGAAGGGGCTCCGTGCGGAAACGTATGGTACAGTCCAATCTTTCATTATTTACACATTTGATGTAGAGGGGTCTGGCGAGACTGGTCACTGGGATGTTGAACCTGTTGACGAGAGAGGCCAAAATAAAATTTCCTGCAGATCCAGAGTCCAAGAAGGCCACTGTAGAGAAGGAGAAGGCAGAGGCAGACATCCGCACAGGCACAGTAAGACGTGGAGAAGCAGAGTAGACATCAAGGACTGTCTCACCTTTGTGCGGAGTCAGCGTACGTCTTTCCAGGCGGGGAGGACGGATAGGACAATCCCTCAGGAAGTGTTCGGTACTAGCACAGTACAGGCAGAGGTTCTCCATACGGCGTCGTGTCCTCTCTTGAGGTGTCAGGCGAGACCGGTCGACCTGCATAGCCTCCACGGCGGGAGGCACAGGAACAGATTGCAGGGGACCAGAGGAGAGAGGAGCCGAGGAGACGAAACGCCTCGTGCGAACAGAGTCCATATCTTGGCGGAGTTCCTGACGCCTTTCAGAAAAACGCATGTCAATGCGAGTGGCTAGGTGAATAAGTTCATGTAGATTAGCAGGAATTTCTCGTGCGGCCAGAACATCTTTAATGTTGCTGGATAGGCCTTTTTTGAAGGTCGCGCAGAGGGCCTCATTATTCCAGGACAATTCTGAAGCAAGTGTACGGAATTGTACGGCATACTCGCCAACGGAAGAATTACCCTGGACCAGGTTCAACAGGGCAGTCTCAGCAGAAGAGGCTCGGGCAGGTTCCTCAAAGACACTTCGGATTTCCGAGAAGAAGGAGTGTACAGAGGCAGTGACGGGGTCATTGCGGTCCCAGAGCGGTGTGGCCCATGACAGGGCTTTTCCGGACAGAAGACTGACTACGAAAGCCACCTTAGACCTTTCAGTGGGAAACAGGTCCGACATCATCTCCAGATGCAGGGAACATTGGGAAAGAAAGCCACGGCAAAACTTAGAGTCCCCATCAAATTTATCCGGCAAGGATAAGCGTATCCCAGGAGCGGCCACTCGCTGCGGAGGAGGTGCAGGAGCTGGCGGAGGAGATGACTGCTGAAGCTGTGGTAGCAACTGTTGTAGCATAACGGTCAGTTGAGACAGCTGTTGGCCTTGTTGCGCTATCTGTTGTGACTGCTGGGCGACCACCGTGGTGAGGTCAGCGACAACTGGCAGAGGAACTTCAGCGGGATCCATGGCCGGATCTACTGTCACGATGCCGGCTGGCAGGTAGTGGACCCTCTGTGCCAGAGAGGGATTGGCGTGGACCGTGCTAGTGGACCGGTTCTAAGCCACTACTGGTTTTCACCAGAGCCCGCCGCAAAGCGGGATGGTCTTGCTGCGGCGGTAGTGACCAGGTCGTATCCACTAGCAACGGCTCACCTCTCTGGCTGCTGAAGATAGGCGCGGTACAAGGGAGTAGGCAGAAGCAAGGTCGGACGTAGCAGAAGGTCGGGGCAGGCAGCAAGGATCGTAGTCAGGGGCAACGGCAGAAGGTCTGGAAACACAGGCAAGGAACACACAAGGAACGCTTTCACTGGCACTAAGGCAACAAGATCCGGCAAGGGAGTGCAAGGGAAGTGAGGTAATATAGGGAAGTGCACAGGTGAAAACCCTAATTGGAACCACTGCGCCAATCAGCGGCGCAGTGGCCCTTTAAATCGCAGAGACCCGGCGCGCGCGCGCCCTAGGGAGCGGGGCCGCGCGCGCCGGGACAGAACAGACGGGGAGCGAGTCAGGTAGGGGAGCCGGGGTGCGCATCGCGAGCGGGCGCTACCCGCATCGCGAATCGCATCCCGGCTGGCAGCAGGATCGCAGCGCCCCGGGTCAGAGGACGTGACCGGAGCGCTGCAGCGGAGGGAGTGAAGCGAGCGCTCCGGGGAGGAGCGGGGACCCGGAGCGCTCGGCGTAACAGTATCTTATGATATATTATATCTTATTATATTTTACATAACTTATTATATCCCATAAACTCTCACTCTGATATTCTTTCCTTTTAGGTCGTGGGTCTTTATCCATTAGGCAGAATCACATAAGTACAATTCTAGATAGATCTAAAAGATTAAACAACCAATGGCTCTTGGCTCTTTTTCTCTTTTTATTTGATTTTTCCACCTTTTCTCCTCTTTGCAGTGATCACAGTAATATATTTCTATAAAATAACTTCATGGAGGCGGATGTACTAAGAACGTTCCCGTGTCCCTGGGCTCTCTGATTAGTATTTTATGGTCTAATTTAATCCAATATCATCTAATGTCTTATTTATCTTTCCAGTAATATCTTGTCCGGCAGAGATATCAATATGTCTTGACCTGGACAGACATACAGATGAGTCCTTTCTCCCTTTTCCTTCTTTTGGAGATCAGTTGAACATGGTGATCAGTCTAAGGTTATGGACGCTAGAGGATGTGTAACTTGTCGCTTCTGGGTCCTAGTTCAAAATCTGTCATAGGATCCCATGTCTGCCATGTTACATTTATAATACCGGTGTCTGCTCATGAGGAAGAGGTGTCTTGGGGTCTCCTCATGAACCAGGGTTCCAGTACAAGTGCTACTTTTGCATACCATATAGTTACAGTCCTGGATACTAGAGTACTTAGTTCTGGCCTTTGCTATGATGTAATATCAGATTTGCTCCCATTGGCCTCCACTTATAAGCCTTCATTAGGACACTGTGACCTCCTCTAGCCAACATATCTTCTGACAATGTTTGCATACTTCCCAATGCAGTAGATCCTGTTCGTGCCATCAAAGTAACATAGCCATACTCCACCAGACCATTTGCATTTGTATTTGGGACAGGATATTAGCAGTAGATCCTGTAAGCCCAGTAAGTTGTGAGGTGCAGACTCCATAGATGGGACTTGATTCTCTAGCATATTCCACAGATAATCAATTGGATTAAGAGCTGGGGATTCTGGAGGCCGAATCACCACATTGAGCTCTTTGTCATGTTTTTCATTCCTGAACATTTTAACATCATGGCCGGCACATTATCCTGCTGAAAAAGGCCCCGGCCATAAGGGCATCCTACTGCCTTGAAGGTATGGGACTTGGTCTGTGAAATGTTTAGGTAGGTGGTATGTGTTACAGTAACATCAACTTACTGTCACAGGGTCTTCCAGCAGTACATTGCCCATCACATTGTCTTCCTGACAGTGCATCCTCGGGACATTTTGGCCAACCACATGAGATGAAACATGATTCATCAGACAAGGTGACCTTCTTCCATTGCTTCATGATCCAGTTCTGATGCTCATGTACCCATTGTAGATACATTTGGTGGTGGACAGGTGTCCACATGGGCAGTCTCATTAATCTAAAGTCCCATATAGGGCAATTTCTGTTGCTTTTTAGCAAAGATCCCCAACCCATTCCTCGAGACCCACCAACAGTCCAGGATTTGAATGTTTCCTTGTTATATTCCAATGGAGTAACTGAAAAAACCTGGAATGTTGGTGGGCCTTGGGGATCACTGTCCTCTGGGATCCCAAACTATTCTAGCATAGCCAACAGGAACTTTTTGAGCCATCCATAATGAAAGGCTCTTTTTAACTATGGAGCGTTAGGATGTTTCCTACATGTCAGCATTAGAGTTAGACTTTTGAAATTTATGTAGAATTTTGGTTGTATGATTCCTTTATTAGATTTTTTTTCTCCTTAACCCCTTAAGGACACATGACGTTCTCATACGTCTCCATTTCCGAGTCCTTAAGGACACATGACGTATGAGAACGTCATGTGTTTTACCGGCCCCCCGCAACCACCTGGAGCAGAGCCGGTGCCCGATGCCTGCTGAAATCGTTCAGCAGGCATCGGGGCATATCGCCCAGGGGGGTCATGATGACCCCCCATGTCGGCGATGGCCGCAGATTGCTGGACAATTCAGTCCAGCGATCTGCGGCGGATTCCGGGTCAATGGGGTCTCCAGTGACCCGGTGACCCGGAATTATTGGCTGATCGGGGCCGTGCTGGGACTTGTAGTTTTGCAACAGCTGGAGGCACATTTTTTCTATGGAAAAGTGTACCTTCAGCTGTTGTATAACTACAACTCCCAGCTTGCACAATCAGCTAAAGTGCATGCTGGAAGTTGTAGTGGTGCATCTGGTGGTTGCATAACTACAACTCCCAGCATGCCCGTTGGCTGTCGGTGACTGCTGAGAGTTGTAGTTTTGCAACAGCTGAAGGCACACTGAGTTAACTAGCAAACCAGTGTGTCTCCAGCTGTTGCATAACTACAATCCCCAGCATCCCCAGCCAAAGTAGTATGCCTCCAGCTGTTGCATAACTACAAGACCCAGCATGCCCTTCCGCTGTCTGTACATGCTGGGGGTTGTAGCTTTTGCAACAGCTGAAGACACACTGGTTGCAAAACACTGAGTTTGTTACCAAACTCGGTGTTTCACAACCAGTGTGCCTCCAGCTGTTGCAAAACTACAACTCCCAGCATGCACTGATAGACCGTACATGCTGGGAGTTGTAGTTTTGCAACAGCTGGATGTCCCCCCCCAATGTGAATGTACAGGGTACACTCACATGGGCGGAGGATTACAGTAAGTATCCGGCTGCAAGTTTGAGGTGCGGCAAATTTTCTGCCGCAGCTCAAACTGCCAGCGAGAAACTACTGTGAACCCCCGCCTGTGCGACTGTACCCTAAAAACACTACACTAACACACAATAAAATAAAAAGTAAAAAACACGACATATACACATACCCCTACACAGCCTCCCTCCCCTCCCCAATAAAAATGAAAAACGTTTGATACGCCACTGTTTCCAAAACAGAGCCTCCAGTGGTTGCAAAACTACAACTCCCAGCATGCACTGATAGACCGTACATGCTAGGAGTTGTAGTTTTGCAACAGCTGGATGCCCCCCCCCCCAATGTGAACGTACAGGGTACACTCACATGGGCGGAGGATTACAGTAAGTATCCGGCTGCAAGTTTGAGCTTCGTCAAAGTTAAAGTGGTACTCCGGTGGAAAACATTTTTTTTTTTAAACCAACTGGTGGCAGAAAGTTAAACAGATTTGTGAATTACTTCTATTTAAAGATCTTAATCCTTCCAGTACTTATCAGCTGCTGTGTGCTCCAAAGGAAGTTGTATAGTTCTTTTCTGTCTGATCAAAATGCTGACACCTCTGTCCATGTCAGGAACTGTCCAGAGCAGGATAGGTTTGCTATTGGGATTTGCTCCTTCTCTGGACAGTTCCTGACATGGACTGAGTTGTCAGCAGAGAGCACTGTGGTTAGACAGAAAAAATAGGGGCTTTCTTAATGTGACATGCCCCTCAAAAACCATTTCAGAAAAACTCACTCTCCAAAATCCTATTGTCGCTCCTTCCCTTCTGATTCCTCCACTGCGCCCACCGAACACTTGACATACACAAATTAGATATTTTCTTACTCAAGAATAATTGGGTTACACATTTTGGGGGGCTTTTTTTCCTCTTACCTCTTGTAAAATTTCAAAAACTGGGTCTACAAGAACATGAGAGTGTAAAAAAGGATTTAGAATGTTCTCCTTCACTTTGCTGCTATTCCTGTGAAACACCTATAGAGTAAACACACTTTCTGAATATCATTGTGAATGCTTTCAGGGGTGCAGTTTTTATAATTGGGTCATTCATGGGATATTTCTAATATGAAGGCCCTTCAAATCCACTTGAAAACTGAACTGATCCCTGAAAAATTCCGATTTTGAAAATTTTGTGAAAAGTTGGAAATTTGCTGCTAAACTTTGAAGCCCTTTGATGTCTTCCAAAAGTAAAAACATGTCAAATTTATGATAAATATAAAGTAGACATATTGTATATGTGAATCAATATATAATTTATTTGTTATGTCTATTTTCCTTATACGCAGAGAGTATAAAGTAAAAAAAATGCAACATTTTCAAATTTTTCATGACATTTTTGATTTTTTTACCAAGAAATTATTCAAGTATCGACAAAAATTTACCACTGACATAAAGTAGAATATGTCACAAAAAAAACAGTCTCGGAATCAGAATGAATAGTAAAAGCATCTCAGAGTTATTAATGCTTAAAGTGACAGTGGTCAGATGTGCAAAAAATGCCCGGGTCCTTAAGGTGAAAATGGGCTGGGTCCTTAAGGGATTAAGATGAGAAAAAATTGCTTCCTCTTCAGTTTTTTTTCTCTAGAGCAGTGGTCTCCAAACTGTGGCTCTTCAGATGTTGCAAAAATATAACTCCCAGCATGCTCAGTGTTGTAGTTTTGCAACATCTTGAGGGTCACAGGTAGGAGACCACTGCTCTAGATCAACACTGCAGGGTCATGAATGGTAAGAGTTCCTTTGAGGAGACATGAGAATTGGTATCATTATCAGTTGTTTTCATTCTTTAGATCAATGATTTCCAAATTGTGGCCCTCCTGATGTTGCAAAACTACAACTTTCAGCATGTTGGCTGTCCGGGCATGTTGGAAGTTGTAGTTTTGCAACGTCTAAAGGGCCACAGTTTGAAGACCACTGGTTATGAATGGAGAGGGACGAGTAAGGCTTTCTGC
Source organism: Hyla sarda (assembly GCF_029499605.1). Taxonomy (NCBI): domain Eukaryota; kingdom Metazoa; phylum Chordata; class Amphibia; order Anura; family Hylidae; genus Hyla; species Hyla sarda. Next base: position 561,886,068 of record NC_079189.1, on the reverse strand, counting down.
ATGGAATACCCTGGTGAGTAACTCCAGCAAAGCAAGAGCCCCTCTGCATACGATCATACCTCTACTGTCTATACAGGGATCTGCAAATCAATGTGAATCCAATCCAGTGTTACATAACCCAAGAACAGTTGGCGAGTTATTGCTGGAGCAGAACTTCTCCGATTACATAAATCTTTTGACCCGTCGGTATCACTTACCTCGATATCGAATGGAATTATCTAGAATTGCACTGTTGACAAATACAAGAAAGAGACGAGTTATTCGGATCACGTGTATTTCTAAAAGGGAGCTTTGTCTGTATTGCAATGAGAGCCTGCCACAAAGTCTGTTTGCACAGTCCTATGAATGATACGGCACAATTAGCCGCGCCACCTACGTCTTATCCCTTCTAGGACTCTCGCCGCTTACTAATGGATCACTTTCAGATTCAGAAAGAACGCTCTCTAAAAGAAAAAAATATTTTAATGATAAATCCTCCGATGACTACGGTAACTTTTCCATATCAGATTAATGTCACATGGTCCCCAGAGTGCCTGCAAATGGAACAGACCTAGACCTTCCAGGGAACGGATAGTCGGTGCCAAATGTGTGGCACAAAAAGTAGAGTTTGTGGTCATTTAACACATTATCAATATAACTTTTGGCACATTTCTGTATGCGCGGGATCAATTTAGTATTTCTTCTGTAACTAACTAAACGCAATGATCCAAAATAATAATACCAAGGACCATAGTGGAATTTATTATATAATTGAGGTTGGCATGGCAGAGCTGGGTTGGTCAATTGGTGATATAGGAGGCACATAGTTACTGTATATAGGACAGCAAATGGTTATTTCTTTGTTTCGTTCTTAGTCTTCATGCATGCAGCTGTAACAAAGGAAAACAAAGAAGAGTTGATGGGCAAAGCATTCTCTGATACACATCTATATGGTAGAAGCTGGAGCAACCGTTCATAATGTATTGGGAAACCTGTTTCTGCAGCTCAACTCAATATTATGTCATCTATCACATATC